>NW_022170819.1:3179285-3304576 GCF_008802855.1 Photinus pyralis
ATGAGTGTATAAATGAGGCGTTTTATTGGTGAGTGAGATGTTTAGTCCACGAGCGCAGCGAGTGGACTAAATTCGAACGAACCAATAATCGCCGATTTATACATGAATTGCATACAACGTTTTTTCGTCGATTTCACTGGGGTAGGTAATTTTAAAATATAAGAAATTACAAACGGAATTATAAGCTCCGACGATTTTTCTAAATTACAGCTATTGTCGTTGCTATAGTAATGTGTTGTTTATGCTGTACCGTCAGTCCTCGTAATCTCAGTGAAAGATTATGTTGCTTGCTCTGCTGCGGAGGCGATTTTAACAGTATATCCGCTCAAATCAAAAGAAACTTATTGAAACGGTTTCGATCAGTTCGGCAATTGATGGAATACAATGAATTTGAAAGGAGATATTTTCGAAAATGTCATGTTGACATTTTACCTTGAAAAGGTATGTGAAATTAGAATGTAATTAATTCTTTTGCAACTGTACTAAAGTACCTACGTGTATTAACAGTGAAAGAAAGATATGGAAATGTTCATCCCTGTGGTCGACGTACTCAATGTTGAAGATAAATAAGTAACTGAATACCTTAACAATACCTTATCCGAGAAGCTACACATCAGGATATGCTTTGCTGAGATCGTTGGCGACCATACTGGCTACTGACCTCACTACATTAAAAGCGAGATTAAAATGGTTAGGTGGATGGAAGTTCTCAGCTGATGCCGAAAGTGAATTGTTATATAAATGTCATTCCCTTTAATAAAATGGTTGTTATGTATAAGTTGTTGCTAACGATTAATGGTTGCTAACGCATAATGGTTATATATAAGTGGTTGCTAACGATTAATGGTTGCTAACGTATAATGGTTTCTAACCATTAATGAGCTTCATTGTTACACCTGTAACTAAGGTGTAATTTATGTTGTTATCGAGAGGTCGACGAAAAAAGCATGTTGCCACATATTCACCCCTGTGTTTAAAATATTATTTAATATCTCATTAAAATCAAATAAATTTCCCACTATGTGGAAAACCACTAAAGTATGTCCAATCCACAAATCAGGAACAAAAGATAATATTGCGAACTACCGTCCAATAGCGGTGTTATCAGTACCAGCAAAGGTATTTGAAAAAGTATTGCATAAAAAAGTATATAATCACGTTAAAGTAAAGATTTCAGAAAAGCAACATGGATTCTGTACAAAGCGAAATACCATAACAAATTTAACGGAATTTACACAAAACGTGTCGAAGGCGTTAGAAAATGGAGGTCAATATGATACAATTTACACAGATTTTTCTAAGGCCTTCGACAGTGTCAATCACAACATTCTGCTTACTAAAATGTTTCAGTTTGGTTTCTCAGATGATCTGCTTGATTTCTTCAAGTCGTACCTATCACAACGGCGGCAGCATGTTGCGTTTCACTCTGTTACTTCTGATAGCTTTGAAGTCTTTTCTGGAGTGCCACAAGGATCAAACCTCGGTCCGCTGCTTTTCCTGCTGCTTATCAATGACTTACCGGATGTCGTAAAGTTTGGCGACCTCCTGCTCTTTGCAGATGATTTTAAAATAAGTCATCAAATCCGAACGATAAATGATTGTTTACAATTGCAGGCTGATCTAAACGCGGTGGGTGAATGGGGTAGTCGAAATGATTTAGCATTCAATATCACTAAATGTAAGTTCCTTAGCTTTTCACGCAAAAAACAGGACATTACTTATAAATACAGTCTTTCCGGTCACAGTCTGGAATCGGTTTGCTATCAACGAGACCTGGGAGTACTTTTTGATAAAAAATTGACATTTGCGGGGCACATTGAAAGCAAAATCAAATCGGCATATTCAAGTATAGGTTTTATCTTTAGAATAGCGAAAAACATGAAACATGTAAACACATATAAACTACTTTACAATGCACTAGTGCGACCACACCTTGAATATGCCGATATAATTTGGTCACCACACCTAAAAAAATATGTAAAGGCAATAGAAATGGTTCAAAAAAAGTTCATAAAACGTATGCAATTTAGACTCACAACAAATTATCCTCTCTTTGACCACTATGATGATCTCTTGAAAACGTACAATATGAGAAGTCTTAACGATCGTAGGCGAAATAATTCATTAATCTTTTTATACAAGATAATAAACAATCACCTAGATTCATCGCATTTGCTGTCGTTACTGACTTTTAATATACCGGATAAAAGAACCAGGTTTAAAAAAATAGTATTCTGGATAGGCCATTCACACTCCATATCGTTTAGTAATACGGCACCAATAATTCGCATGATGACGATCTTTAACAATTTGAACACGCGAGACCATGACCTGGAACTGTTTGGTGTATCTTTATTAGGCTTTAAAAAGCAACTAATGTTAATTTAAGTCGTTTTGATACCTACCTATTATTTATAATTATTTTTAAATTTTTTTTTGAAAATATGTGATTATTTTGGTTAGGTACTCAAAACTGTAATTGGATACTTGTATCTGTTGTTTTGAGGTTATCAATAAATAAATAAATAAATAAAATAAATAAATAATAAATAAATAATAAATAAATTAAATAATAAATAATCAAGAATATGAAACGTAGTTAAAACTAATAAAAATAAATTTCTCCGAGTCACACAAAAGTAATCGTAGGTAATGTAGCTTCAAATCCGGGTCTCGATAAGCACTATTCTTCAGCAACGACACGCGTAGTGTAAGTTAAAATCAAATCTATCGAGGCAATTTACACGAGTGATGTTATCCGAACTGTTCGTTAAAGCTTACGATTAAATTCGGGAACAATTATTGAAGCGTAGATCAACAGCCTTCGTGCGGAAGTAGGTCTGAAGTAATAGTTTGTAGAATTGAAGTAGAATTCTCCCAGCCGGTAATGTAGAAACTCATCTATTGATTTGACGCCCCAAAACCAACCCTTAATAAGATAAATGCTGTACTATCCACTTACTGATATCCAAGTAGATCAACGGACAAAGTATTCCGAAAGAAAGAACGATGAGAAACAATAAGAAAACGAGAGAAAGTTAGAAAGGGTTAAGTATTGAGTGAAGGTAAACCCCGTAATGAGAAAAATGCTGCGGAATTAAGTAACATACTTCATGTTGTTTAAATGCAAATACGGATCCGTAAAAACGATTCAATCAAGCACACCGTCGACCTCAAGGGAAACCGCTCCAAACATAAACATGGTAAAGCCAAAATATTAAGCCATTAAGTTACTATAAACCACGCCCACTCTCTCCTCTCTTCGACCAAAAGCGCCGCCACAACTTGAATTCGAAAAAGCAATTTACTCTTTTTTATTTTTGAAAATATAAAAGTACTTTTTTTATGAGAAAACTGTTGATACTGCATAACAAGTTCAAATAACCTTTTTGGTGCAGAACCTGTGTAGCTACATTTTCTGTTTCAAACTTTTTTCGTAATCTCAATCGTTACTGATATAAATAGGAAAACATGTTTTTTCGATAGTGACCACTTTTTTGCCCGTAGCATTGAAACGCACAATTTCCAATCGAAATTATGTGTTTCCCAGGTCAAACTATGTATTTTAACTTGCCTGATAGTAGAATGAGATTGGAGAAATACGGATAACGCTAATTTCAAAGGCCTCGTGGATCCTTCGTGATGCATTACATTACCGCTTCCCTATGGTGCGTTCTACCTGGGACACACTGAAGAGCGCTGTAGCTCCACGTTGGGCGCCAAATAAATAATGCTTTGTGCAATGGAATGCGGTCAACCACACAACCCACAAGCACCTGACCAGATATCTCTAAGAAATTGAAACTTAGAATTCTTATCATCTCTCCTCGTACACTTCCGGCATCTACTGCAAAGAAAAATCCCAATATTCACCTAAATTAATGATTACGGAGACTCAGAGGCCCCGATCAACTTTCAAAGAATGTATTACCACAATTTTGATCAACACCTGAAATTGGATTTTGGCTACGTAAACGTAGTTCTGATATGAACACTATCCGGATCACACAATGGGTTCGAATAAACACAATTAATTGAATAACAACGACAAAAAACTTTTCCGAAACACATGAAAGGAAAATTAAAACAAAATAAATCTTACAAAGCCTGTTTGCACACATTACCCCGCACCAGGGGTTCGACAAATGAAATAAGAAAATCTTAAAATTACTTCTAGTTTTTTGTTCTCTTTGAATAATCCTAATAATCTGGTCGTACGATAACAAGGCGCACTTAACTCTACACACAAATGCCAACAGCTCCTGAACTTCACTTTTCTTAACACACAAATTTTGATGGCAAACGGCGTTAACTCGATGAATGAAATGCCGAATTGCCGATGGCTGTTCAGACGGTGCAAACTTTTAACTTTAATACCAAAAAGTCTCACGAAGCGCTAACTGCTAGCATTTTCAACTTGACAGATTTTTTCGGAAGAACAGACAAAGCGCTTTAAACTTCTCACACAATTTTTGTTAACTTGCTTCTGCACAAAATTATTGTAATAATAACAAACTACGTTTTCAACGTATCAAATCTGGCGGAACGGCGGAATATAGAAAAATAGCGTAAAGAAACGTACACGCTTTCCAACCGTCGCGGATCAGCTAGCTACCTTTTGTTGGTTGATTCCAGTATTTAAAAGAACACCACCTCCACAATAAAATGATCTCCTTTCTCAGAACTTTCAAATAGGTAACACCAGCTTCGCAGGTCCCCACTTAGTTAATTAACCTTCGCGTGACATCAAGAGTTCTTATAGATAAACCTTTTATAAAGTTCGCAAAATTGGAAATGTTTCTTACTTAGTGTGTCTTATCTAAATGGAATTACTTACACAACTACAAAAATTCTAAAATGAAAAAAACAATTACGGAAATACAAACTCAAATGAAATACGCCAATTCTGTGCTTATTCGTTTACTATCGCATATAAAAAATTGGCCCTTATAACGAACAATTATAAAGTGGTAGTATTTTCTTATGTCTTCTTTCTTTCTTCTAATTTTAGTAACTTATTTTTGACGGGATTTCACTCTTACCCTTGACTTTAGCTTTTAGCAGTTTCCCTCATTTATTTATTTATTTATTATCCCTCTCTTGTTCTGGGCACTCAACAGGCTTGCGCCCAATTACAGAGTGACCCGCATAATGCTTTTTAGAGGGGCCTCTGCAGAAGGTCTTAAGTGGTTCTGTACTTCTCCGGTATTTACCTTACGAATTAGGAAAACTGCAGGAAAACCTAATTCGGAGTAGCCGGCAGAAAGCTCGAAACTGGTCTAAGGTAATTCCCATCCCTGCCACAAATGAAAAATTCACCTCAACCCAGGTTCGAACACTTTCCTTTTGATTGTTTTGTTTTCTCGATTACTTTCGTTTTACCGATTCTTCCACCTAACTTCCGCTGTTTGCTGTTTGTGTCCATTTAAGTACTTCTTTTCGATTTTTCGTTTTTTTTCGTTTCTTCCACTTTCGATGCAACCTCTAGACTTTTGATTTTTTTTGCATTCATCTTTTTCATAGTTTCATATAGTTTTCGTTCTTGTCACTATTTTTCTAAAGTGTATTCTTCTTTTTTGTTCTTATCGGCCATTTATCTGACGTTAATACGCGGGCTGGCAATGATCCTTCTGCTTTTCTTAAACAGCCTGTTCAATGTGGAAGATGGATAAATTATATTATAAGTATTGTTGTACGAGTATAAACAACGTCAGGTTGGGCTGAAATAAAGCCGACGATAATCGCGGGTCACCCTGTATGTGTATGCGAATGCTTTAATTTACTTTCAATCTGGAGGAGTTAATTAATGTAGTTGGAGCATTTAATTAAAAATAAGCCCAGAGTCTGTTTATTTAATCGCAACTTGCATAGTTTCTTGTTTAAATATTTTGATCATTCGTGTAAATCATAAGATATTAAAATTGCGTTATTTAAAATTAAAGAATGTCTGGTCGAGTGCATTTAAGTGCTATCTGCGATAAGGAATGTTATCGGACAAAGGATACAGGTGAGCGATTTCTTTTGCGCGTAATTTTGTTATGGAAGCGGGGGTACCTCAAGCGCCCCTTATTGGTGTTGCATTTATGATTAGTGGAAGTAGGAGTTTAAGTGGTGTTCTAGTAAATACGAAATTAAAGAGAAAAACGGAGGTTGTTGGCTTATGGCGGTGGGGTAAATGTAAAAACGGGCTTGTACCTCTCTTTACTTCAAGTGTTTATTCATGATTTACTGCCTATGTCTGTTGGTTAATAAATTGTGTGTTTATTTGAATCCATTGAGCGACTCAGATAAGGTCTTCATGTTCAGATTTTTCTATTTGTGCCCAAAATTTATATCAGATGTTAAGTGTAATTGATTCTTTGGAATTTTCGGCACTTGATGAAGGCTCTTAAATTATAAATTTCGTGTCATTATTAGGATTTCGCTTTCTAGCGAATGCCGGAGTTGTACGAGGAGAGATAATAAAAATTCTAAGTTTCAATTTTTGATTTATTTGAGCTAGCTGGACAGGTGTTTTGTGGGTGGTGCAGTTGACCGCACGCCATTGCCCACGGCAATATTACGAGTATATTCGATATAATGTCGGTTTCACAGTATGTACTATCTTGTGGTTAAGTGCCATAATTATATATTTTTTTATGATCTTGGCATATTTCTGCACTCCTCCCTTTATCTTTGTCATAGATATACCAGAAAGAGACAATGCCTAATAAAATTGGACTAGTAAAACCAAAAAATGTATTGCCATCATGATCTGATCACCAGAAACAGAGATAGAACCACCAATTCGAAGAGTATGTAACGCTGAGCGGCTAACACTATTACGTTGCCTGTAAATTTGAGTAAAGGGAAAAGTTTTCGTAGATCTACCAGAGAAAGACCAATTTAATAAACCCTTGTAACGGTAGCTCTAATTTTGGATTTAAATTTTTGAGGTTTGAGTAATTTAAGGACTGAGCACCATCGAAATTTTCAGGTTGTACAGAATTTAGCGGTTCGAAATTATTTCCCAGATAAACAGTGGTTTTGGAGGAATCTGGAAGAATAAATCTCTATTATTTTAACACAGAAGAGAATAGCGCCATCAAATTTTAATTTCATTTCATGATTGTGGTCGCTGGAAATCACGCAATGAAAAGAATTAAGAAAACAATGACGATCTTTGAAAATCTTTTAATTAGCGTGACTAAGAAAATACATTCTAATAAAGATGTAACTATACTCATTTACATCTGTAATTCTAATAAACGTACACTATGATAAGTAAGAATCTAAAATGTATACTGGGGACGTTATCGTCAGTGTATTTGCTACCAACTCGATTATTATGAAACAGTTACACTGAATTCGAGACAAACGACGGAGTTCGAATTATCCAAAATTCTTAGCTTCGCAGTAAAAGTTCCCTAAAAAGAATGAAGTGACTCTAACTTCTGAACGATGCAAGTTATACCCACCGATGGAGCATCGCTTGGCACAGTTTGCGAAATAACGATGACTCGAGTATCGCCTACCAGTAAGGGACATGATGTGAGGGTGCACAAATTGGCTTCGTAAAAAGTTATCGGAAAGCCGAGAAAATTTGTAGCCATCGATATAGTAGGTGTCGTATTTGACCCAATAATTATAACTGCAATAAAATAGGCATCACTGTAATGGATTTTTTTCCAATTACGAAATTCTACTTACGAGCGGTAGCGTTTAGGGTTATCTGGACGGTAGAACCTTTCGTGACTTGGCAAGGCGATGCAGTACAGTCGTTCAGTTGGAAGTGATTAACGGTGACACCGTTAACATTAGATGGACCTGAAACAGAGCAAAACTATTATCCCATCGGGATTTGGTACGGTTAGGTAGGTACATATGCTGAAAGGCGTATCAGCGAAAACCCCAACGACCAAAGTGGTAAAAATGAAGAAAGCTTGAAGAGACATTGTGAACTAAATTCTTCAAGCCGTGAGAGCTATTTTATATCAAACGCAACTTAAACAAAGAGTTAACAACCCTTTCTTTGAGCAAACTGTATGTATGATGTAGATAAATATTTTTTCCATTCTATGGCTATAAATTACTAAAACTTAATATACAAACAAGTAAAAACAATAGATAACACGTAGATTTACGTAAAACTGCACAAATAACGTCGGCAATATTTCACGTATTTAGATATGCATCAAAATAACGACGAGGGTCGTAAGTAAATATTTATTGAAATCGCTATCTCTTTTCGTTCTCGAGGTAGACGAGGAACAGACGGACAGACAAACGGACGAAACCATCACATAGTGGGTATCTATGTTACCCGTTTTAGGGGAATTTTTCGAAAGAATAAAAATTCCTCTAAAATTTACGTTAAATAAAAAAATACTTTGCGAGGCACAAATAACTAAATTTCTATTGATCAAATCAATTTAAAATATAAACAAGCCGATTTTTCGGGGTAAAACAAGAAACGTGACTAAAACTTGTAAATATTGGCTTCAAAAACGGCAAACCAATTAATATCAAGAATATGAAACGTAGTTAAACTAATAAAAATGAATTCTCGGAGTCACACAAAAGTAATCGTAGGTAATGTAGCTCAAATCCGGTCTGGATAAGCATATTCTTCAGCAACGACACGCGTAGTGTACGTAAAATCAAATGTATCGAGGCAATTTACACGAGTGATGTTATCCGAACGGTTCGTTATGAGTTACGATTAAATTCGGGAACAATTATTGAAGCATAGATCAACAGCCTTCGTGTGGAAGTAGGTTCGTAGAATTGAAGTAGAAAATTCCCAGCCGGTAATGTAGAAACTCATCTATCGATTGACGTTCCGTTCAGTAGAACTGCTTCTATCCTTCATGGTACTCTAATGAAAGGTCTCAACGAAAGAAATTAATTTCTACCAACCATAGTCCTCCTCTTAGACCTTGTCGTGATCGGATATATTTCCTTATATCTCGAGAACGGATTGTCAGAAGAGGGCAATTGAGACATCTTGGTCTTGGTCAAAATTTTAAGAGCGAATATCTCGAAAACGGTTTGTCGGAGTAACGTACTCTCAAAGGCAAAATGAATCGACTTACCTATTGGGGAAGTCGAAGCAATACCTTGACAACGAAGTGTTTGAAGAGGGTACTCATAAAAGGCAAGTGGAACGTCAGGAAGAGACGTATCTACTGGTGATGTCAAAGTTTTCAGTGCAAATATCTGCAGAATGGAGTGTCGGAAGATTTTGATTGTATGCCAGACGGCCTTTAAATGTTAATGTGTATATTTCGGTTTAAAAAAATGGGCTATCGATGGCTTAAGTGTCTTGATGTAGTACCTCCAACTTCACGGCCCTTTTTAATTATGGATTCTGACTCCAACAAGTATACTACATTAGTTTTCTTTTGAACTGGCACAAGGCATATTTTGTACTCACGCCTTAAAAGTGATTGATCCCTATCGGGATTTCTCTGTATATCTGTTCCAAAATTAAGTACAAAGCCAATCATACATTGGATTTTTAAAACGATGGGGCGAGGACAAAATGTACTTAGTTTAATAATATACATGGTAACATCTTTATTAAACAATATACCCCTACGTCAGCATATTATCAAAAAATTTCCAAATGTACCTATTTATTTGCGAAAGACAAACCTATTCTCTTATTCTTATCTGAATACGTTAAATACAATGTGCAAGTTTTATTAATTTATATTTATCGTTTGTTATTTAATAAACAGTCTGGTTTTTGGAGTTGATCAAATATTGTGTTCCTTTGACTACACGTCGTGTATGTACTTGCTAAAATTGCACAACTATTTGTTCTCTTTTAGGTCCAACTGACCTCGAAAGGGCGCCTTACGCGATTTGCTCCACCCTTTCGCGACGGGAGCATCCCTCCATCGTAAGAAGCGTCTTACTGCCCCGAACAGTTCTAGGTATATGTTTCGCGAACCCCTAAAAACCGCTAAGACCCGCCTTGAAATTGTTGCCATCCAGAGAAGGATTCGACTGACCTATTTCTTGAAAAGCTATTCACCCTGTAAATACACTAATCCCCAAAAAGGATATACCTGTGGTAGTTTGCCAAATATGAATACTCGCTAATAGCCAGCAAACTTATTGAGAAAAAAAGCACCGACATTGTTGCTGTTTTACACCCTGGTTTCAAAATTTGAGAACAACGAAGAAGTACTCATACCAAATATTTCTGCGAATTGCTGAATTGTAATGGAATGAACTTTGCATTAGCTCAAAAGAAGCGCTCTTAAAAAACTTTAATTTTGACAACGTCCCGTATTTTTTAGACGGCTGGATTATTAATTAAACAGTTTTCAATTTTCGAAAATGGTCGAAGGAATAGGCGTATTCCAGTTGTCCTTACACGAAATGGCCGGTTAGATAAACAGAAAACGCACCACGAAAAGGGATCTTTTATCTTTTAATTTTATGTAACCCAAACAACTCATACGCACGCATTCTGTACTGCTATAATTCTGGATTTTACATTAGTGTCTTTTTAAGGAAGACATTAGGAAATCTCCATGTCTACTTCTTAATAAATATCACTGTATAGCAAACAATCATACACAGGGTGTTCCTAAATATAATTTACATAGGGAAGGGACTAATTCTTTGGTTTATTTTATCACCAAAAATTCATATAAACATTCGTACCCATCTAGAGGGTGTTATAATATCATGATTTTTTAAATTCTTCTATATACCTGTTGCAGTTTTTGAGATATTTGGCGCATAAACAGTCAAATGGATTAAAGAAACTCAATTAAATCCAGGGCATATAGAACCATTTTAAAAATGTTTACGCACTACGAATATTTCGCGAATACATTAATAAATACGTTTCACGGCCATTAAATTCTCCCGTGTTTCGTCTCAAAATCACATTCGCGTTATACAATTGTTCTTTTGAATGCGGTATTTACTAAGTAAACTGCGTATCGCATACAATTTAGAATGTCGAAATCGAAAATAAAAAACTTTTCACAATTAAATCGCTTAACGAATGTTTGTATGTGCAGACTGTAATACCTGAACCTAGGATTATTCATTTTTAATTAAATCCGTAATTGTAACCGTAAATACGCGGACAGGGTGCATTGAATTCAAGAACTGCGCATGCGCTTAGCTATTTATACTAAACTAATAAGGGAACCGACGCAACTTTTGAGTCTGACGTCTATTTTCAAACCGATAGCAAAGCAACATCTTTTCGGATTCTTTACGGATCCTGCAACATACACTATAAGTAAATTAACAAATTGAACTAATTTATTAAAAACAACTTATTAAATTATCAAAAAAATGTGTAAATGACTAGTGATGGTTGAGTAATTCTTCCATTGCAATTTGTTGTTGCCTATCCTTCTCCATCATGTCCTCATTGCCTGACCAAATTCGCGTACCGAACTTGATCAAATTGCAAACGAATCGTAGCGTGAGGAAGTAGATGATTTCCATGAGGGAGGTGAACGAGAATCCGCAAAGAAGCCCCAGGAAGCCGCCGCAGTTCGCCAGGAAATCGAAAAGGCCATAGAGTTCGTTGCGCTCCGACGTCATGAACTGAAGATTCTTGTAGTAGACGATAAGTCGCGAGAAATGATCCCTGGCAATGCCTTTTTTAATTTGAAGATGGTTTGGTGTACCTACCTCTCATAGGTAATGTTGAAGTTCTGATCGTGTTCTTTGAAATGGTAGGTTTTTCGCCAATTCCATTCGGTTTGTGAGACTTCCGCGTCGAATGTCAGTGACGTGCATGTCGGTAAACAGTTGCATTTTTTGGACTGGTTAACGTGCTCTGATAAAAAGTCATTGTCCAAAAAGGAGACTAAATGGAGTGGTTAAAGTACGTTAAACCATGGCTAGGTATTTTACCTCGAGCTTCTTCCAGGCATTTTCTGCTTCCGGCTCCACACACTGGAGTGACTTCCTCGTTAGCTAAAGGGGATCATGGTGACACAAATAATTAAAAAAAAATCTTACACAGCATATAAAATCCCGCACAGCCGCACACTTTCAAGCTGTAATTGGCAAGGCACTCGACCATGCAGTTTTGTTGAGTGTAGATTTTATAATTGCTCAGTTGCCTTTCGCCGGGTAAATAGCAAAGGCGATCGTCGAGGCTATACGATTTGATTTCATCCGACGTACTGATCATGCTAGGTTTAATGGCGACAACCACCGCCGTGTCCATGGGAACCCTGAAGTGTGTATCCATATTTGGTACTTCGGCCGGATTATGTAGCGTCACCTGAAACACCCAAACTGACTTGGAGACCTACGATTCGGGTGGGGATACCATGAAACCGCTGATCTCGTTACACAAATAGTCCAGGTTATCGTCATCGGTAAACAAATCTAATTGCAGACCTGCTTTGACACCCGTAAGCATTGTTCTTCTGGGATGGGTGTTGAAGCCCGCACCTGGTGGGTAGCCACCATCGAAACTCCACAGCTCTTCTTCATCGGTGGAGTTCTCCGATAATTCACTGTCAAAATTGAAGTTATGCGAGGAAACGAAAGCGACATTTACCCAGGGTCCGTGTACACCTCGTTAGGGGGCAACATGTTGAACGTTCTGCACCACCCTTCACTCGTTAAGATGTACGAAAAGCTGTCATCGCAGTTTAGGTCTTCGCCCAGCCACTTGCAATGTTCAGCCTGTAAGTCTGCAAAGGACTAATGAATTTCTATTAGTGTGGTCTGGTGTAGAGTTAATTCTTAGAGGACTTGATCACCCCAAATAATTTCAAAGATCACTGTAATTTAAATGATTTTAAGATAGAAAACGGATTTTGTCGACTTTTCTGTGGTTGAATTGTAGCACTAATTTCATTGTCAGAATTCTATCACAATTCTAGGAGTGGAGATGCTAAACGTCAGTGAATTTTTCAAAAAATTTAAATTCCTGAGAAACACACCCTGTAGATACCTTTTTGAAAACATTGATCTATGCAGTTTTCCCGAAAATTTAATTTAATTTCAAAGAAAATTTTTTTTAAATATTTTTAAAGTCATATCATTCCATTTGATTTTTTTTATTTTTGTAGGAGTCTGGGTCATAGCGTTAAAACTAGCCCCCTGGGGGAGAAGAATTCAACTACATTAACAATATTTTGGTTGATTCTCATTGCCCAAGGATAGCTCTTTTCAACCATACCAAATTTGTTAAAATCGGTCAAACGGTTAAGAAGTTAAAGCAGGTTATTGCAAAAACAATTGAACGCCCCACGCCATCTTTGTTTTTGAAATAACTGAGTTTTTGTTTTTGTTTTTACGAAAATGATAGATAAACTGGTTCTCTTTAAAAATGTGAAACAATTTTTTTAGTTTATTATTCGAAATTTAAAGAAAATGCAACTTTAAAATTTAAGATGGCAGTTACGCCCTCTGTTGGTCAATTTTAGAAAACATTTTCCAGCGATTCTTCATGACCGATTTACCCAATAATTTTTTTTACCCCTAAGTCATATGACGAACGGTTCTCGAGATATTGCCGAGAAACGGACATATTGGATCACCCGGTACTTATTTCCTTAAAAACCACAACACCGCTCTTTTATAATTTTCCAAAAAAATTCTATGCCAGAATGACATGCCCCTAAGGAGAGGCAAGGAAAAGATTCCAGAAAAAAATCTAATTATTCTAAAAGATCTTATGGATTCTAAAAGTCCTAAGTCATATGACGAACGGTTCTCGAGATATGGCCGAGAAACAGACATATTGGGTCACCCGGTACTTATTTCCTTAAAAACCACAACACCACTCTTTTATAATTTTCCAAAAAATGTCTACGCCAGAATAACATGCCATTAAGGAGAGGCAAGGAAAAGATTCCAGAAAAAAATCTAATTATTCTAAAAGATCTTATAGATTCTAAAAGTCCTAATTATTCTATTCAGATTTTGGAGTTCTAAAAGGAATATGATAGGAAATTTCTGAGTCTGCCAGAAAATAGTAAGACGATTCTAAGAGCTTAAGAAGAGCCAAGAAGGCTCTAGAGAAATTCTACAAGACTCCTAAGATCACCATAAAAAGGTTATACGAAGGCTCTAAGAGTTATGAAAGTTTTAATAGTGCCTTTTCCTTTCATTTAAGATTAATAGACAGGGTGTTGATACAATTTTGGTTATATTTTAGATTTCGTGTACGTAGTCTACTACGGAACTTTAACATGTGTTTTATATTTTAACAATTCGCAGGAAGGCGACTTTAAAATTATGATGTTATCGGCTTGTGCGATGAGTCGAGGTGTTGTTTCTTGTATGTGGGGGGCGTAAAATATATATTGAATTGTTTCTTGTATTGTCATAATCCGCCACACAAGAATGCGCTGTCATTTCTATCTCACACGAGGACTTTGATAATTGTTTCCTTCTTTGTAATCAATGAAGTCCCTAGAGCTATTCTGTATTTGTATTTCATCGTTTTTGTTTTAAACTATTTAATTAAATTTCACTCTCACTCGCTTGGATCCGGTTTGTGTTTTAAATTCGACGACTTTTAGCACTTTTAATCGCGTAACATTTTATTTTCAATTCAAGGTTCGAGACCAAGCCGTATAATCGAAGTATACAAAAGAATTGTCAGTCGCGTAATCGTACGGTTTATTTTATTGCGGAAAATTGAAGTTAATTACCGAATTCCAAAGGAAAACTGTGCCGCCATTTCGACGAAATCACGTGCATGCTTTTTGAATTCATTGTGAGTTGCGAACAAAACCAATAACCAATAATAATAAAGTGCAAAAAGACCGACTGGATGATTTATTTTTAACCTATGAATAAAACAGTGGCAAGTGCGAAAACTTACCCCTAAAAACATGGAAAATTCGTCATCGGTCATCAATTTTGTAGCATTTTGATCTATGAATTCCAAGCGTTCGTTGCAGATCGTCGAGTATAACTTAAAATAAGTATCCCTAAAACAACACAATATCACCGCCAGTCTAAAGAAGTGTCGCACTTACTCCTCCTCGGTTGTGTTCTCCTCCCTCCTATATTTTAGGTAGACGTCACTGTAGTTAAACACCTTAGGATGAGCGTTCACTTCCGGGCAAATTGTAATTGCCGGAAACGGAATGTCCCATATCGGCGTTTCGCTGGTGGCAAAAGTGACGACGACCGGCGACGTTTGCCACTTATAGTACGACTTTCTAATTAACGCCGAAGACGAGCTCAACGCGATCAGGATAACGCTCATCCACCATATCCTGAAACAAAGCCGCGGTGAACGTCAGTCGTTTGCCGAATCGTTCAGTACTTCTCGGGAATGTAGCGCTTTCGTTCGCCCAAAAACTTGAAACCGTGAATGGAGGTGTTGTCGCAAAACTCGCAGAAGTAGTTGAGGGTGTTCTTGCCGCAAGTCGGCTCCTTCCTCACGAACGGAAATGTTTTCACTTTCAAAGTGGACGAATCTTTGAAAGGCGTTTCTTCGTCGTCCTGGAGCTTCTTCAGTTTTCTGCGGGTCGTGGAATTCACTTTTCCCTCATTGTTTCTTGCTAGAATCACTTTTGAGAGCATTAGAAATTTTTACATCCACGTCAAGCTTCTTTACGTTAATGCGATTGTTATTTAACGTAAATTAAACAAAGTCATTTAACTGAGTATGATTTTTCCAACTTCTAATTAGTGAAAATTGTTCATTAAAAAATTACGTACGGCTGAGACATCAAAAACATAATTAATTTAAATGAAAAACAAACTCAAGTGCAAATATGAGGTTGAGCACCACTAGTAGCAGCCTACTCCCATCGCATTTTTTACAAAGAGCAATGAATTTTTTTAATTGAATTCATTTGTTAATTAATCAGATTTTAGCGTGAAAATCCACGGAGAGAAATGATTAAAAACAGACTGGATTTAATTGGAGTAAGTGAAACAAGATGGAAGGGGCACGGACAGGGTTTATTGTCAGTAAAGAACTCTTCAGGTGTGTAACCAAAGTAATTTCCCTCCTCCCTTACCAATTTTTCAAATTTGACGTTGTATTTTTTATGATCGTTTGCGCCACACTTGTCTACGTTTGCCCCGTCGTTTTTCAGTTATTCCAAAACCCAAAATTCCACACGCCCCCCCACCCGCGCAAGATGGGCGGAGTCAAAACAGATGCGGCCGCCGAAAAGTTCCTCCGCCGGAACGCCTCGTCCCCCGAAACTCGGCAAAATGAGGGTACAGTATGGAATGTTGTCAAAAACGGTGGGGGCACAAACATGCGCATTCCAAGCACAATCATTCGCCCTGTGAAAAAGTAATTATTTGGAAAATTGGGGAGGGGGCAGTTATGAATCCTCCCTCCCCCCCCATTTGATTCGACCGCGCGCGCAAACAAAAATCAGTCTTGTGCAAACGGGCTCATGCAATCCATTTCAAAAGCGATTTTTTGCTTCCTAAAATTGGGGGGGGGGGGGCAAATTCACACAGGTAATTCCCTTTGAATTCTTTTAAAATTTCCCCCTCTTTCCCCAAAATTTAGTAACATTTCCTCGGAATTTTCCTTAATTTCGTCCATTTCCTACACATTTCCCAACCATGTCCTTGAAATTTCCTACATGACGGACAAGAATTTCCTTCGTGATCGACCCCTCGGGGTTGGTTAGTGCTTATCTTAGGAGACAAAGATCCATTGCCTAAAAATTCTAGTAAAAATTGCTACAATTTCCCTTAACTTTCCCAACATATCTAGCATTTCCACAAATTTACACAAAATTTCTCTGAATTAACATGAAATGAATATAGAAACCTTTTATTTCCTTAAAATTTGCTCTAGATTTCCTCATATTTCCTCAAAATTTCAGACTTTTCCCTAGGATTTCTTTATTCTTTTGAAATTTCCTCCTCTTTCCACAAAATTTAGTAATATTTCCTCGGAATTTTCTCCGATTTCGTCCATTTCCTACACAATTCCCAACTATTTCCTCGAAATTTCCTACGTGAGGGACAAGAATTTCCTTCGTGATCGACCCCTCGGTGTTGATTAGGGCTTATCTTAGGAGACAAAGATCCATTGCCTAAAAATTCTAGTAAAAATTGCTACCATTTCCCTTAACTTTCCCAACAGATCTAGCATTGCCACAAATTTACACAAAATTTCTCTGAATTAACGTGAAATGAATACAGAAACCTTTTATTTCCTTAAAATTTGCTCTAGATTTCCTCAAAACTTCAGACGTTTCCCTAGGATTTCTTCATTCTTTTGAAATTTCCTCCTCTTTCCACAAAATTTAGTCATATTTCCTCGGAATTTTCTCCGATTTCGTCCATTTCCTACACAATTCCCAACTATTTCCTCGAAATTTCCTACATGAGGGACAAGAATTTCCTTCGTGATCGACCCCTCGGTGTTGATTAGGGCTTATCTTAGGAGACAAAGATCCATTGCCTATAAATTCTAGTAAAAATTGCTACAATTTCCCTTAACTTTCCCAACATACCTAGCATTGCCACAAATTTACACAAAATTTCTCTGAATTAACATGATATGAATATAGAAACCTTTTAGTTGCTTAAAATTTGCTCTAGATTTCCTCATATTTCCTCAAAATTTCAGACTGTTCCCTAGGATTTCTTCATTCTTTTGAAATCTCCCCCTCTTTCCCCAAAATTTAGTAATATTTCCTCGGAATTTTCTCCGATTTCGTCCATTTCCTACACAATTCCCAACTATTTCCTCAAAATTTCCTACGTGAGGGACAAGAATTTCTTTCGTAATCGACCCCTAGGGGTTGGCTACGGATTATTAATTTCCCAGACATTTCTAGTATTGCCTTAAATGTTCCCGAATTAACGTAAAATGAGTAACGTGACTTCCAGCTTTTATTTCCTTAAAATTTAAGGTAGATTTCCTCATATTTCCTCAAAATTTCCCTATTTTTCCCTAGGATTTCTTCATTCTTCTGAAATTTGCTCCATTTCCCCCAAAATTTAACAATATTTCCTAGGAATTTCCTCTAATTTAGTCCATTTCCCAACTATATCCTCGAAATTTCCTACGTGAGGCCAAGAATTTCCTTCGCGATCAACCCCTCGTATAAAGTAACAAGCGCGGTGAGAAATGCAATTCTATTTGAGATGTAAATAGAATAAATTAATATTTATACTGCACTACGTGTGTATATTCGGGATGAGATAAATGAAGCGGATCGGTGAAATTAAAGTAAGTGCTAGGAGAACCGAGTTAAAATACGTTTACCGCACCTGAATGTTAAATGAGAAAAAGTTTGAAATAGTTTAAACAATTCCGGATTGTAAGATGATTGGGTCAGATTTTAATACGGCAATACCTATAAGTATGAGTGTAAGTGGTGGGAAAGAAAATAAGAACCGTTTCATAATTTAATAATAGTTATTTACATAAGTCAGGAAAATGACACATTATTGGCGAGGAAATATTGAATAGGGCCGAGTACTTTAATTTCCGAGTCAAGTAGTGCCATTTTCCTTAACTGTGCCTTAATTTTCTGTAATTTTCGAGTGTAATTTTTTAAACTTTATTGAGTTTTGGGCATCTTAGACAAAGCGGAAATTAGAGTTATGTGCCTAAGAAACTTCTAACCCTCATTTAGAAAATGACATCGTGAGCCCCGTTTGGAACAAATTCAAAGATACAAAACTAAACCACACGTTTTCCACGCATAATAAATAAATAACCTTTATTTTAAAGAGGATGTTAAATTGACATTTTAATAGCTCTAGGTTTGAATGACTAGGCTAAGTCGCCATTTAATCGTGAGCCTAGATAATGCGATCACTTGAACCACAAGAGTAGATAAAGTAAAACAAATGATTGTGCATTCTAGTGACATCTGTCATTATTATTTCGAATGGGACGCGGAGCACGAAATAAAATGAGGTTCAGAACATAATACAATGCTGTTTCTATGGAAACGACCGCGGCGCGCAGAACCTAAGCTTGCGATTTTTGACGTCTAAATTAAATTCAGGATTGTCAAAGGCCTTTGCTATAAAATAAAGTTTGGTATTATAAGTGAAAGTTAATTTACTTGTGACTCTGCGCTACTCGTTAATTAACGTATTTCACTCAATGGTAAAAATATCCCTTTATCGCCAGAGCCGCTTACGCAACTAGATCACAACAAAAATTCTAAGAAAATTGACCCACTATCGTTTTATCCACACTCTCCTTCCAACATTACAGAAAAGATGGTTTGATTCATTATGTATAAAAAAATATGTTCAATTGAAGAAATGAATACGTTGCATTTTCCCATGTCCAGAGCCTTTATCAAATGTGAAGATAATTAATTGGACAATCATCATGGATAGCATCAGTAACGAAAAAATAGTAGTCCAATTAGTGTTGATATCTCAAAGTGATAATAGGTCTTAATCGTTTAATTTGGTTTAATTGGTTTAATTTGGTTTCTTCGCATTAGTTTGCTATTTCAGATAACCAACAGGAAATAGGCTAAACGTGCCGAATCCGACGACTTCTCATCACCTACACCGGACATTAATTAGTATCCCAATAATTACTTGTCGTCGGCCCCATCCTGGCCAAACCGCAAACAGAAACCAAGCTACACTGTTCATCTTTCTGTGCTTTTCGTGTTAGGTAATTGGGGTTGCGTAAAATTTTTTAAGGTTTATCGTTCCTCAAGTACCCCACTAAGCGCAATAGATCCCCAAAGTTTGCTCCAATTTTTCTTAGATGCAAACCATGGTCATTGCCTAATCGTGTTCCAAGAACACGTTTGTTCCCTCCTGGGTATCTGTGAAATCTTTTCAATTCAAAGTACAAAATTTGAAACAACACAAAATTCGCGAAAATTTACCATGAAAAGTCATACAGACTTACCCAAAAATGGTAGCACATGCTTAGTACAACACATCGAGTGAATTAAGGTCACTGCTTCAACTAGCACAAACTATCGCAAACTGAGCACTCCCCGCAATCACTATTTAACGCAAAGTCGAAGGTTGGACCAGGTATGCAGAAAATGGTCTCACGCACCTACTCCTTTTGTAAGGGTTAATGCTTGTACTCTTATTATTTTAAAAATCTGAGCTGTCGATACGTATGGAATGTTCCCACGGGTTGTTTACTCCCATATTTTGAATATACGAATTTGTCATTATATTGTGTGTTAATCTATTTGAATTATTTAAGGTGGGAGAGAAACTGTTTGCTCTCAAGTCCTTCGCACATTTTAAGACAGCGCAGTAGTTCCTTTAACCAAGCGAGTAATTGTCGAGTTTTTCCAGTAGGTCCGTTGGAGATATCAAAATATACTCGTACAATTATTTATGATTGCACAATGTGAACTTTCCTATTTGTAGACATATTTTTTTGAAAAAGATTCTCCTCGCATATTTGAAACATTAGGTATGCGCATGCGCAGACTGCGCAATTTTTTTACTTATAAAAATATTGATTCCATAACTAATTTTCCCTTGCACCTACACATAAATAGTCCGTTATATGACCTTTCGGGAAATACTAAGCAATTCATGAAAAGTACGCTAAAAGTTACCCTCTTTTATTTATTTTTTACCAACACCATTGATCCAGATAATCAAATAAGAAATGCTGCTGTGTGGTCTGTTATTGTCTTTAAGCCATGCTAGAAGTCCTTTCTAACGTACCTACTCTTCAGGGTAAAATACCCTCAAAAAATTATACCATTGAGTTAAAAATTACTAATGATATCGACATCTTTTGTTGTTAACCTTTATCTTTATAATTTGATCCGGCATATTTTTCATAAATTCCCCAAAAAATTGCTTTTCGAAGGTTTTTAATTTCAAATCCGCCAAAAAATTGCTTTTCGAAGGTTTTTAATTTCAAATCATTTTTAACGCTTTATACTAGTGTCCCCCCCCCCTCAACAGTTCCAGGGTTTCAGATCTCAGAACTTAGGGCACGCCTGCGGTTTAGATGCTAACGACGAAAAGAGATATTCTGGTTTCTATTGAGATTCTTCACTTAGAGATCAAATCTTTCCCAAATATAATTTTTAGATATTTATAGGTTTTTAAATAATTGGTTATCCAGGGTAGGTATCTCTCGGATAACGTTTTTCAAATTTTAATTATCGTTTGAGATATTCTTCAATGATTCCACAAGAAATATCCAAAACCCTACAATTATCCTATCTTAGGGCAAAGTTGCGAATTTTCGTGCTGAATAATAATCTAAAAATAAATTTATAATATCTTCAATGGTTTTGAAAATATGGCAAAAAATCGAAAATTTCTGATTTTCATTTTTAACTTTTTCATGGTAAACTAATTGTACTAGACATTTCTAATTAACACATTATTCAGACACTTTTTAATGGAGATTTCGAATATGGCATCCCGTTTTTAATAACTTTCAGGATAACAGAGAAACACGTGGCAACTTTAGTTTTTTTTATGGGCGCCGTTTTGGATTTTGACATTTTGAGATTAGGTCTTTTTTTCTCTTTACAACGATATATCACACATGGTGGTTCAGTATTACATTTTTTTTTTTAATACAATTTTCATTTTCTGCGAAGAGTGCTATGCAAAAACAAAATGTTCTATTGTTGTGAACAAAATGTTGACTTATTTCAAGCAGTGTCATTTACGTTTGTGGTAGTTTTATTGCTAAAATATTATTTATTCTTATGTATTTTGTTCTAATTTGAATTATAATTTTATTGCAAAACGAAGGTTCAATTCTGTTCATATGAAAATCGAATTTTCTCAACACATCTAGTTCCCTGATGCCAACGCTGCAACCGGACATATGCATCAAACTGTCAAACTTTTGTTCACAATAAAACAACGTTTTGTTTTTCCAAAGCACTCTTCCCAAAAAATTAAAAATTGTATGTTTAGCAAAAATGTGGTACTTAACCACCATGTGTGATATATCGTTGTAAAGAGAAAAAAAGATGTAATCTCAAAATGTCAAATTTCAAAATGGCTCCCATAAGAAAAACTAAAGTTGCCACGTGTTTCTCCATAACCTTAAAAGTTATTAAAAACGGGATTTTATATTCAAAATCTCCATTAAAAAGTGTCTGAATAATGTGTTAATTAGAAATGTCTAGTAGGATTAGTTTACCATGAAAAAATTAAAAAGGAAAATCAGAAAGTGTCGTTTTTTGCGATATTTTCATAACTATTGATGATATTTTAAATTTCTTTCCAGATGGTTATTCAGCAGGGAAATTCGCAACTTTGCCCCCATTTAACCAACTTTCTATCTCTTAAGGTAAACGAGATCCCCATAGTGGCACTCGAAAAATGGACACCGTGTATAGAACGAGGAAAAACTGTAAATCTGTGAGTGTGTGAAACACGAAAAACTGTTAGAAATTTTAAGAGACAAGGGTGTTCATTGGAGAGAAAGAAGATTGACCAGAAGCAGGAGGTGGCGCTGAAGGTGGATGGGAACATGATTGAATGGTTTGGAATAGAAAGCGGAGTTAGGTAGAGATTTGCCCATCACCAACTTTATTTAATATCTAGGTATGTGGAGGATATGGTGATAGGAAGTGCTGGAAAAGGAGTAAGGGAGTAACAATAGGTGGCGGGTTAGTCAGGTTTGCTGATGATAGCCCATATTTCCGGCTTTATGGTTCAGTGGTAGAGCGTTGGACTATAAATCTGGAGGTCGGGTGTTCGAACCTGGGGTGAGGTGAATTTTTCATCTGTGGCAGAGATGGGGAGATGGGACAGGGAGTTGTGGAGGAGAGATGTCTGCCAACTGGAAGACGACTAAACAAAAAAGTATATATTTTGTTGAAAGTCTGCTTGTAGACTCTCTGAAAATGTCCTAGTTATGGATACTCCCTAATAGACCCTGAAGAAATCCGAAGTATTTAAGGAGTCATCAAAGAATCTGTGAAGAATCTTTCTCGAACCTTTAAGAAAACTCTGAAGATTTCTGGAAGAATTCCAACAGGAATTTATCAGGAATCAATATATTTTATAAGGATATCTACATTTTAATGTTATATTTTCTTTACGAGCTTCTGAATCTTCGGTAATCTCAGAGGGTGCTTTAAAACTTTTACGTCTCTAAGAGGTAAATAAAAACGTGAGCAAAATTCCATTGCGTATCCGAGCATTTCCCACAAAATCAAGTTCGCCGGGAGACCAACCTACATTCTTCTAACAGAATATCTTTAAAGTCCCTAAAAAGTCTTCTAAAAAATCGTACCAAATCATATCATATCGAAGACCTTAGAAAGATTGTACGAATCCCCATAGAGCTTGTGAAGAAGGAATCGCTAAAGTCCCTGGGAAGAAAATCTGAGAAATTTGTGATTAATCTCTGAAAAATCTTCGAGAAAGTGCTGGGTTGGAAAGTATTTTGCAGAAAAAAAATTACTTCAACAACACCTACGAATACACGCGGAGATCAGTAAAAATATTTGAAGACTCACTGAGAAATATCCTTGAATAGTTTCTGAAGAATGCTTGAGTAGTGTATGAAGAATCTCTACTACAGCAAGCCTATGCAGAAGCTTTAGTGCGTATTCCAGATGACTTACCTCTCTGAAAAATGTTGCAAGAAACAAGACCATAGACATTTTGTTTATAACCGATAATAGGTCACGGAGGAAAGGGATAGCTGATAGGGGTCAATTGCTTTCGTTGAGATCTTTCATTAGAGTACCATGAAGAATAAAGGAAGCCAGTGAGCCCCCCCCCCCCTAATTTTTGATAAGGGGAAAGAGAGTGTCGTTTGGACAATGAAAGATAAAATCAATTTCTACCCTCCGTCATCCCCTGGTCTCACAAAGTTGATAATTTTACAAAGATGAGTATAGCATCCCCTAAAAGTAAAAGGCAAAATCTACGGTGTTGGAGAAACTTAAAGCGGGAGCTCTAGAGGTTCCAGCGCAATATTTCTTTTGGGTAAAAGCTAAAGCAGTGATACTAAGTTAATGCCCCCTCCCTCCCCCCTCTCCTTACATGCGGCTATTACGGTTTCATAATAGTCCAGGCTAAATAGATCTGAATAATGTATTTAACAAAAAAAAATAGTTCCCGACCCAAACCGGGATTTTCATGCAGGCGAAATTAATAGAAATTGTGCAAAAGTAATTTAGCAGCTTTATTTTACCGGATGAGGGAGAGGGGGGGGGTCGAAAGGGTGAAATACAGTAGTACTTTGCACTTTGTGGTCAACTTATCAATTTTAGGCGAAAATGTTACCTTCCGTAGTTATAAGGAATAAAAAAATTAGCAACTGCACTATTTCCACGTAGGTACCCTCATATTTTCCGAGAAATGTTTTTTTCGTTTTGTATTTTTGCGAAACAAAGCCGTAGGGGGTCCGAAATTTGGAGGGAACATAGCTCGGTTTATGATAAGAAGGAGCCAATAAGTTTGGGCCCGTAAAGTTGAGCCACTTCAGAGATATTCACGATTTTCGATAAAACCACCTCTTCTTCGGGGGGAGGAAAAAGTGTTTTACAGCTGATGCGATTGCGTTGGGCGTATAAATCGATCGAGATCTCGGCAACGGAATATCGTAGAACTTTCGGGTTTTCGCCATTATATTCGTACTATCGTGTTACTCGCGCATAGCTTAGCCTAAAATCTGAAAGCCATTCCTGAAGTTGATAAATTATGAGTTTATGTGTTAAAATAAGGAAATAGATGATCCGATGATAATAGCCATCGAACATTCGGGCGGAAGCAATCAAATAAAATGACTCAATGATGTCACTTTTAGCCTGAAAGCTACTGATCTGCCACATCATAAATGCAGTGATTTAGTTTTTTTTTTTTTTTATTATTATTTTGTTATTTTGCCATTTTGCAAAATCGATTTTTTCTTCAAACGTCAATAGAACATGCCATTTCTCAACTCATTTCATCACATAACAGTTTGACATTTTAAACGTCATGTGCGTTGGCATTGGCAGCTCCCTATAATATATTTCGTCCCCTTGGAGAAGGGGTGGTTTTTTCGAAAATCACGAATATCTCAGAAACGGCTCACCTTTACGGGCCCTAAAAAATTAGTAAACACTTTTTCCGGTTTTTCTTGGAGAATTTGAGGTTATGTGGGAAACGTGTGGATTCAAAAGTTTGGCGGAAAATTGCAAAATTTGCACTTTCCACCCCTTTCAACCCTCGAGAATTCGAGAAATTCAGCTGTTTTAATTATTTTTTTATGCTGATTAATTATCCCAGTTTCGTGTAGCTCTACAAATAGCGAAGTTATGGTCATTTTCGAAAATGCGCTGGGGTTAATTTATTTTTAAAAATATCAAAAAATACTCTTAACAAACTCCTAGTAATTTTTTCTCAACTTTCTGATTGTGATTTCGAGTAAATCACATCAACTTTCTATTTCTTATGGGCGCCATGTTGAATTTTAATGTCACTCGATAAAGAAAAAAATTACAAAACCGGCTATACCAAACACTTGGCATTTTATTTGGAAATTAATCTTAAATTTTTGCTTTGAAGTGGCCAATATTCCTATTCGCCCCTCAGGATCATCAATTTAAGCCTTTTACGTATTTATTTTGCGTCAACAGTGATAGTGTCCGCGATATGTCGCATACAATTAAAAAACGTCAGCAGTGTTATGGAAATTTGGCTTATAAATACCTAAATAAACATATTAATTATTTTGGCTCACCGAGAAACAATGAAAATTAAACGATGTTCTTTACATGGGTAGGTAATTATCTCGATAGACCAATGAAAACGTGCGGCGAATTAAAGAACGTGAATATTTATTATCCTGATTTATTTTGCTAATTATTATTTTTAGTTTAACAAATTTGTGAGGAATATTATTACGCGATAAAGTCCGTATTTTGTTAAACGACCAAAAAAATTTTTAAAAATTAATTACCTTCACGTTCGTAATTGGACATTGTCGAATTAACACAAATATTCACTTCAAAAATTTAATTGTTTAACTGCCTTATACGTCCATTTCAGAAGAAAGCGACATATTCGCTCCTACTTTGGGCTTAACTGAAACGACTGATAACATTTTTGTCCTCCCACCAAGAACAAAAGGTAATTGTTACTATCTCGTCAGGTTATTCTTGGCGTTCCCTGGTTGTCATACCTTGGAAGGTGGGGAGTACATGTTGACAGTTTCGTGTAGACTGTAGACAATGACAATATTGTACTTCGGATTCAGTTCATTCTTCAAAATAATGAGATTTTTCAAATTTTTAAGGTTACCCCATGTTTTCTTGGAAATTGACGCGTTCCACGTAATTTTCTGTGTTTATTATCACCAATATTCCCGTGTGGTTTGTTAACGGAGAAATAGAGAATACCGTTCGCTCGGTTTACTTTGTCCGGATAAATTTTAACTTTTTTAACCGTATATTTTACGGCAAAGCTCCCGTGAACTTTTATGCTTAAGGAAAATGCCTGAAAAGTAAGATTCGTTCCGGACCGCATTATGTGACCCGTTGGTGGCTCGTTTTTTACCTGAACTCTACGAAGCCGTTGCCCAAAAACCAAATCCCACTCGATTATCCGCAACTAGCTAACGAGCTCTACCGCGGCTCGACCCGTAATTCTCCAAAAAATCTGTTCTCTAGATTAATCCCTACCTATCTTGTTGATTTGCAAAACACGGAAAGAACAAGGTAATTCGTGAAACAGCCAACACGTTTGACGTGAAAATGCAAAAGTGCCTGGACCGAGAATGAAATCCATTTTAGCATCGGTGATCTGTAATTTTATGTGCACCGTGACAGATTAATGGGTTAAGGTCAGTCGGAGTCAGTCTGTCGGGCATTATCAGGCGAGTATACTATCTTAATGGGGTTGTCGTGCTCCAAATAGGATTATACAGAACGATCTCACTGCAGGTCTATCGAAAGCGATGACTTTGCAATATAAAACCACCGTGGGACGCCTTCGAACGCATTTGCTTGGTGGGTCTGAACAGATCTAAGTCGTTCATGATTAAAGATGGCCGATTTCATTAATATAGCACCATTTTGGAGCGTGAAAGAATTAGAAAAGCAAGTAGGGATTGTTTGCGTGGGTAATTTTGAAAAGATTCGCTCTTATACGGGCGGCCAAGAAAATAAGGTGATGCGAAGCGTTTGCGCGGGGTCCCTAGAAAATTAGTATACGTGTTTGGGCCACGTGGTTATGCAGAAAGGTGAGTCCGTAACCCATGATTATAAATGACCCACGTCTGCTGGAAAGGTAAGCTCATTGAGACAATTTCGTGATTCGAACCCGTACCCATTTCGATTCGAAGAACTGTTGGGGTTGCAATTAGAAAAAGTCAATGTTCAGAATGGTGTAAGCAGATGGCCAGAAAATATTGTGGTCAACACATTATCCGCTGCAGATCTAAACAGATCCGCATTCCTTGCCAGAAACGGAGCTGAGCATCTAACGACAGCTTCATATTTCCCGCAATCAAATGGACCACCAGAGCGTCACGGCGACATCTTTATCATCTCTTTAAAATCTTCCTAATCTTTTCAAAATCTCTTCAGATTCTACCCAAAATTTCCAAAAATTTTTCTGAATCTCTTCTTAATCTCTTCAGAATCTTCAAAAAATTTCTTTAAAATCTCTTCAGAATTTCTGCAACATCTCTTTAGAATCTCTCTACAATCTTCTCAAAATTTCTTTAAGATCTCAAATATCCTTAAATTCTCTTCAGAATCTCTTTAAAATCTTCATATTTTCAGAACCTCTTCAGAATCTCTTCAAAATCTCTTCAGAATCTCTTCAAATACTTCAACATCTCTTTAAAATCTCTTCAGATTCTCTTCAAGATCTCAAAATTTCTACAAATTTTCTTTTAATTTCTGCAGCATCTCTTTAGAATCTCTCCAAAATCTTTTAAAACTTTCTTCGTCACATATCCCCAAAATCTCTTTAAAATCTCTTCAAAATTTCTTCAGCATCATTTCAAAACGTCTTCAAAAACCCTTCAGAATCTCTTCAAAATCTCCTCAACATTTCTTCAAAATTTCCTTTAAATCTCTTCAGGATCTCGAAAATCTCAAAATTTCCTCAATATCTCAAAATCTCTTGAAAAGCTCCAAAATCTTCTCAAACGTGCGTTTAAAATCTCTTCAGGATCTTCATAATCTCTTTAAATCTCTTCAGACTGTACTCAAAATCTCGCTTTACAATCTTTTAAAAATCACTTTAGAATCTCTTCAGAATCATCCGGACTTTCTTCAGAATCTCTTCAAAATCTCCTCAACATTTCTTCAAAATTTCCTTTAAATCTCTTCAGGATCTCCAAAATCTCAACATTTCCTCAATATCTCAAAATCTCTCCATGATCTCCTCATATATTCTTCCAAATCGCTTTAGAATCTTTTGAAAATCACTTTAGAACCTTTAAAATTTTTCACAAAATCTCAAAATTTCTTCAAAATCTCAAAATTTCTTCAGCCTTTCTGCAAATTCTCTTAAATCTCCTCAAAATTTCTTCAAAATCTCTTCTGATTCTCTTCAAAATCTGTTCAAATTTTCTTCAGAAGCTCTTCTGAATCTCTTTAGAATTTATTCAGAATCTATTCAAAATCGCTTCAAAATCTCTTCAGAATTTTTTCAGAATGAATCTCTTCAAAGTCTCTTCAGATTCTCTTCAAAATATTTTCAAAATCTCTTCAGAATCCTTCAGAATCTCTTCAACATTTTTTTAAAAATCTCTTCTTAATCTCTTTAAAATTTCTTCGTAATCTCTCCAAAATCTCTTCAGATTCTTTTCAAAATCTTCAAAATGTCTTCAAATTCTCTTTTAATTTCTGCAACATCTCCTTAGAATCTCTCTATAATCTCCACATATATTCTTCAAAATCGCTTTAGAATCTTTTAAAAATCACTTTAGAATTCATTCAAAATCTCAAAATTTCGTCAAAATCTTAAAATTTCTTCAGATTTTCTTCAAAATTTTTTTAGAAACTTTCAAATCTCTTCAACGTTTCTTCAGAATCTTTTCAAAACGTCTTCAAAAACTACAAAATCTCTTCTGAATCTCTTCAGAATACGCTAAGAAGATGACCGAGGACGACTGGCATGACAAAGCCGTGCGCAAGTGCCATTGTAGTATTTGACGACGATACTCAACCTCCCTCACCTCCACAAACACCAGGCGGAAACCGGCGAATTCCACAACCACTTGCGGCGACGCAAGAGGATCAACGAGACTGAAGATGCCATCCATGCAAGTCCATCGGCCGCAGAGGGAACGTTGCCGCTCAATTTGGCACCTCAATTTTTCCTCAAAACGCTTTTTCTGGATTTAATTCTTGGCGAAACGAATCTTTTCCCTCACTGCTCCATTTTCTTGGGTAGAGATCACTACCGAGCTTATAAGACAACTACCTACAGAACCACGAGCAGGTGGCGCCACCTCCACATTGCGATCGAAGCCTACTATTGAATCACAGTAGCAACGACTCAGACGCTTGGCAGGTTTATTTCACTTGTAGATGTTTATAAATAAATCTGACACGATTGATGTACTTTGACCAGTTTTGTCATTACAAACAGATTTATTTTTAAGCAGCTATCTATCCCTCACAGATGCGTGAACTAATGAACCGATACAATAGGAAGTCCAAAGCTCTTTAAAATTTGTTATAATCGTGTTTATTTCAGCTGTTTGAGTCAGTTCATCTAAAAGAGTTCTCTCTGCGGCCTCAAAATGCCTCAAAATCATGTTTCCGGTGAGGGCGTGCGTATCGTGGATATTCGTACCGATACAATTACGAAGCCAACGCAGGCGATGCGGAACGTTATGGCAATTGCCGAAGTTGGAGATAGCGTCTTTGGGGAGGACCCCACAGTTGATAAATTGGAAAGAAGGTGCGCGGATCTTTTGGGAAAAGAGGATGCGGTCTATCTTCCATCGGGAACAATGTGTAATCTAATCGCCAGTAGGTTTTTTGATGGGTATTGTTGCACGAACTCCATCAAGGGTGTGTTTCATTGCAGTAATGGTCCACTGTAACAAGCGTGGGATGGAATTTATAGCTGGAGATAAGAGTCATAGTTATTTGTACGAGTTAGGTAAGTAGCTCCAGCTCTATGGTTTTCTGTTGTTGCATAACCAAATAACATTATCTGTTATCACTCAGGTGGGGCAGCAGTGTTCGCCGGCGTCCAATGTTCGCAAATCTCCAACAAACCAGACGGAACGTTCTGCCTGGAAGAACTTCATCGACGTATTCAACCCAAGCCTCACCTTTGTTCGGCTACGACAGGCCTAATAATTATCGAAAATACCCACAATATGTGCGGCATGGTAAATGCAACAACCCCCTGAGAAATTAACCCAAGAAATCCCCCGCCAGGTTCTACCCTTGGAGTGGATAGACGATCTCGCGAAGATCGCCTCGAAATTCAAGGTACCGCTCCACATGGACGGCGCCCGAATCATGAACGCAGTCGTACAGAGTAAAGTACCTGCAAAACGGATAGCGCGAGATATGGATTCTGTTTTCTTTTGTTTCAGTAAGGGACTGGGGTGCCCGATGGGTTCCGTACTTTGCGGTACCGCCAGCTTTGTTAACGAGTAAGCCAAAGACTCTGCTGTCCATTGTACCATAAGTTAATTTCCAGAGCGAGGCGATTGAGAAAAATGCTGGGGGGTGGTGTTAGACAGGTCGGGATAATCGCAGCTGCGTGTCTATTGGCACTAGACGAAATGATCGACCGTTTACAAATCGATCACGATCACGCTTTTCGAATAGCAAAAGGTAACCTTGCCTACGCCAGATTGCTCTTCTAACAACCACTTGTAGCAATTGATGACATGCACTCAGACATAGTACGCGTGGACTTGTCTTCAGTACAAACAAACATGGCACTGATCACTTTCGATTCCAAATTCGTAACGGCAAAGGAGTTTCTCGAAAAACTCGCACACGTTTCCCAAACGGATTCTGTCCAGGTCTGTGTAAAGGGTGGCTTTATTAACGACGAGGAAGCTCGGTTTGTTTTGCAATGGGAGGTTACAGACGAAGACGTCAGTTGCGCCATTGAAAAAGTGAAAATGGTTATAGTCAGATTCATCAGGATCTTAAACGAAGGGGCAAAAAGAGGCCTTTGTCACAAGTTGCTTCCACATCATTAAATAATGTTCATTGACTTGTAACGTAAACTCAAAATAAACCATTCGGGAAAAAGCGTTGTGCTCTGATTTGTGCCTAAACTTCATAAGCGCAACATAACCATGATATTCCTAAAGAAACCGACCTGTGAACATCAATTGTAAGAAACAGAATTGTATCACATTTTATTAATAATCGGATCTAGACAAAGGACTTTGGTTATTTTCAGTTGAGAATTTGCATTTAATTGCTCTGATACCATTTCTTTGGTCCGATTAAAATTTTGTTAAGCTTTCACATAATATTTTAAATAGGAGAATGTACCAAGAATTTATTATGTATACACAATGGCGGTTTAGATAAGGAGCAAATCTAGCAAGTTCAATGAGGTTTTCGGATTATAAGACGAAGATAAAATAGACCTGGAGCCGAGAGGGATTTTGACATGTATCATAGGCCCCACGCCTGAAACCTATGATACAGGGGCATGGATATTAATTACACGTTTGAAAATTCATCCCCTTCTCCTAAAAACTACACTTTAGGGGTACCATACGGGGAATTCATAGTGGAGAACAACATTGTCTATCAGCCCCCAAAGCCTCCGCGTAGGGACTATGATACGTGCAAAAAACCCTCTCGGTTCCAGGTCTAAAAGCCAAACTATGTTTGATATTTGAAATGTTTTATTATACATTTTCCTAGTACCGTATTTTATTTAATTCAAACAAACTTCCCGGGGCGCAATTCAATTTTTTCTCTCTGCAGAGACCCACGGCTATCTCTGACATCAATTTTAAGATAATGATAGACTTAAATTTAACCAAAGAAATTTAATCCGCTTCCGAGTTTCGGACTTTTTTAACCGTGAACTTTAACACTTCCGAAGGGAATCATTCGACCACTTTACGTGACTTTTTTGGTAGCTGCAACGGTCAAAAACCGAATCTCTTTCTTGATTATCCGCAATTATTCAACGAGCTCTTTCGCGGCTCGACACGTAATGCCCCAAATTTCTTTTCTCTGAATTAATCCCTACCCATCTTTCTAATTTACAAAACATCCAGAAACCCGTGAATACCTAGCAAAAGCGAATGAGTACTTGGAGAAGGTCAACCGAGTCAATTGGCCCCCGAAGAAGCTGCCTTCCGCATGCGTAATACCCCATCTTGGCATGGTCGATTCAAATAATCCACGTAACTTAGGATTTGTGAGGGATATCACAGCGAATACTAATGGGGTATCACTAAACGACAAATTATTAAAAGATTCGGACCTTATTCGCCATTTTGTGGATGGTTTCGCGGAAAAAGAAAAGCTCGGAAGTGAACGTCTTTGAGAGAAATCCCTACGAAAAGAGAAGCCTGCGGATTGGCAGTGTTCTTATTTCATTGGCGTGTTTTCTTTTAAAGCGCCCCCAATTTCAATTACTCCGCAATACTCAAACGAACTTACTGCCCAGTTCATCAGATGGGATCTGGATGGTTCTATGTCACAAACTCTGGGATAAGATCGAAAAGTGATCGGTTTCGGATCGGCAGATATGTCGGTCCAGGAACTCGAGTTGACTAATGCAGTTGGAGTTTCGAGTTAAAGTTAAATGTCGCCGGGGAGGCACATTGTCACAAGTTCCATAACGGAGCGTCCCGGGTGGCCGGAGTATGATAATTTCAAAATTTAGCAAATTTAGATTTGTGGGGAAGTTCATAGTTTCCGTTAAAGTTAGCGATCATATTTTTGTTCTACGTAATTGAATTCTATAGCGCGTTGATCTTTTGATGAATTTAGGAAATTGTGGGCTTCAGACTATCGGCGATAACTAAGAGTTAATGGGGCAACAAAAGGCGCAAATGAAATTTACGTAGGTAGTAGTGAGGTCTACATTGCAAGAATGCAATTATGTAGAAAGTGGGGTCCGTTAACTTGGGCCCCCCCCCCACTGAGAGATTTCCATAGTCGTTATTTATTTTTGAAAAAAATGCGCTCGTTATCTCTATGCGCACCGAAATAACTTGCGCCATAATCGTTTTTTAGAAATCCGAAAAAAACCTTGGGGGGGGGGCAGTGAACGTAGCCCCCCCAGTACGTATTTTGTCCCTTGTAAACTAGGTCACCTGATACATTTGTTATATGCGCTCAATTCGCCACTTGAATTAAAGCTAGCGCCATTACGGTTAAGCCGTGAAAATTTTCAAAAGTGGGGAGGGGCAACTTAACGTTTTTAAAAGTTACTTTTTTTTAATATCCCAAACCAAAAACCAAAAAACAATAATGGCGCAAAGATATCTTTTACGGCGCATTCAGCGCATACCTGAGAGTACAATTTCGTATTAAAGATAAAAAAAAGTAACTTTTAAAAACGTTAAGTTGGCCCCCCCACTGTTTGAAAATTTGTCACGCTTAACCGTAATGGCGCTAGCTTTAATTCAAGTGGCGCATTTGAAGCGCCATAACCAAATGCATCCGCTGATCAGTAAGGGACAAATATCGTACTGGGGGGGGGGGGGCCTACGTTCACTTGCCCCCCCCCCAAATGTTTTTTCGGATTTCTAAAAAACGATAATGGCGCAAGAGTTATTATCGGTGGTGCATATGAGCGCATAACGAGCGCATTCATTTCAAAATAATAATGAAATCTCTCAGTGGGGGGGCCAAGTTAACGGACCCTAGAAAGTGCAGCGCGCGGGTTCTTAAGGAACAGCCTAACTCGCGTGCATTTTGAGGAGTACAGCAGATCCGAGCTGCTCTAAACAAGAAATGGTTCATTTAATTACTAGCCGCCATTTTGAAAGTGGTAGGGATTAGTCCGGAGATAATTTGAGAGAAATCTAATTGTTTTAGACATCTCAGTCTGATAAATTAAGACCGTTATATTGGGTCAACCTATATAATTAAACACGGCGGTGTAGTATTCTTCACCAAAGAGTCAAGAAACCAAAAGAGAAATTTTATTAAAACCATCAAGTCTTTTTTCCACTGTAAAACATGCAATCCTGTTTTTTCCCGTTCCCGTGGAAATTTCGGGGCGTGTTTTACTAACTCAGAAAATTTCCCATTCCCTGAAGCTTTATCGCAACAATAGCAGACAGACACCACGAACGTTGTATCGCCTATCCCGGCGAATCAGGTATAGATACATTTATATTGACCAACCTTTCCATATAATTTCATTACAGTGTGCACATTTTAAATCCTTTGAGGTTTTGTGAGTTAAAAGATACCGTTTTGGGATATGATGGTGATTTGTTGCAAAATCACACTGTGCACATTTTAAATAATTGAAGACTTGTGTCTTAAAAGATGCCGCTGCAGAATCTGTTGAAGATTTGTTGCAACATTAGAATGTGTACACTTTTGAAGTACATATTGTGTGTTTTTAAGCGGCACACTGTGCACACTTTTAATATTTCGAAGAATTTCTTCTACTTAAATGTAATTTCTTTGTTGTAAATAAAATTAGCGTAAGGGCTGGTTTAGAAGTATTAGGTCCAGTTTTTCAATTTTTTTAAGTTCAATATTAAATTCGCAAGTCTTCTAGCTGAGTAACATATCTATATTATAAATTTCATTTCTTGTATAAAGAGGAAACCGACATTCTGTTTCCGTGCTCAAAGTGTTTTCATTTGAGAGGATTGTTAAAACTAGATTTAACACTAAAATCATAGGAGTTTCAATTGTGACCTACTAACTATGAATTTACCTCAAAAAGAGGATGGGTCACAATTGAGTGCTTAAATTCTTCAAAATGTCTTCTACTAGATTGATCGTGAATCGTATATGCAGAGATCGAGCAGTTAGCGCCCCCTTTGCATTGCGATCGAAGTTTATTATTGAATCGCAGTAGCACCATTTCAACGATTCAGACACTTGGCAGGTGTAGATGTTTGTAAATATATCTGACATGTATCCATAACACGATTGATGTACTTTGACCAGTTATGTCATTGAAAAGCGAGTTATTTTTAAACAGCACAGCTGCGCGAACTCGCTATAATGAACCGGATCAATAGGATCTCCAAGGTTATTCATAAAGTGTGAGAATCGTGTTTATTAGCAACAGTTGTTTGAGTTAGTCAGTACACCTAGAAGTGTTTTTTGATCGCTCTAGTAATGCCTCAAAATAATGTTTCCGGTAAGGGCGTGCGTATCGTGGATATCCGTACCGATACAATTACGAAGCCAACGCAGGCGATGCGGAACGTTATGGCAATTGCCGAAGTTGGAGATAGCGTCTTTGGAGAGGACCCCACAGTTGATAAATTGGAAAGAAGGTGTGCGGATCTTTTGGGAAAAGAGGATGCGATCTACCTTCCATCGGGAACAATGTGTAATCTAATCGCAAGTAGGTTTTTTGATGGGCATTATTGGACGAACTCTACCAAGGGTGCGTTTCTTTGCAGTAATGGTTCATTGTAACAAGCGTGGGGTGGAATTTATAGCTGGAGATAAGAGTCATAGTTATCTGTGCGAGCTGGGTAAGTAGTTTCAGCTGCCATCACTTTAAGGGGTTAACGTTTTTGTTTGTTGTTGCACAACCAGGTGGAGCAGCAGTACTTGCCGGAGTCCAATGTTCGCAAATCCACAACAAGCCAGACGGAACGTTCTGCCTGGAAGAACTTCAACGACGTATTCACCCCGAGGTTAATCTCCGGTCGGCCACGACCGGTCTAATAATTATCGAAAACACCCATAACCTGTGCGGAGGAAAGGTAAACGCAACAACCCCCTGAAAAATTAACCCAAGAAATCCCCCGCCAGGTTCTACCCCTGGAGTGGATAGACGATCTCGCGAAGATCGCCTCGAAATTCAAGGTACCGCTCCACATGGACGGCGCCCGAATCATGAACGCAGTCGTACAGAGTAAAGTACCTGCAAAACGGATAGCGCGAGATATGGATTCTGTTTTCTTTTGTTTCAGTAAGGGACTGGGGTGCCCGATGGGTTCCGTACTTTGCGGTACCGCCAGCTTTGTTAACGAGTAAGCCAAAGACTCCGCTGTCCATTGTACCATAAGTTAATTTCCAGAGCGAGGCGATTGAGAAAAATGCTGGGGGGTGATGTTAGACAGGTCGGAATAATCGCAGCTGCGTGTCTACTGGCACTAGACGAAATGATCGATCGTCTACAAATCGATCACGACCACGCTTTACAAATAGCAAAAGGTAAACTTGGCTACGCCCAGATTGCTCTTCTAACAACCACTTGTAGCAATTGATGACATGCAGTCCGACATAGTACGCGTGGACTTGTCTTCGGTACAAACAAACATGGCACTGATCACTTTCGACTCAAAATTGGTAACGGCAAAGGAGTTTCTCGAAAAACTCGCACACGTTTCCCCAACGGATTCTGTCCAGGTCTGTGTTAAGGGCGGCTTTATTAACGACGAGGAAGCTCGGTTTGTTCTGCAATGGGAGGTTACAGACGAAGACGTCAGTTGCGCCATTGAAAAAGTGAAAATGGTTATAGGTCAAATTCACCAGGATCTTAAGCGGAGGGGCAAAAAGAGGCCTTTATCATAATAAGTTGCTTCCACATTTTATATCATTGACTAGAAAAATAAACCATTCAGAAAAACCGATGTGCTCTGATTTGAAATTCCCTTGCTACCTTGTGCCAAAATTTCGCAACTCGGTCGGAAGGTTTGCCTGGAAGATCTTCACCGCCACTTGATGGACAGAGGAGGTCGAAAAAGACAATTGCTGCCAAGTGGATGGTGCGTTGTGGACACCAAACGGCATACGCCAAAAGCCAAAGAAACCACGGCATGATACGGTGAAGGTCAATTTGCCCCTTGAGTTCTCTGTCACCGTGATCTACCAGTACGCTAATTTTGTGTCGAGGGACGAAAGATATCTGGCGTTGTGTAGCCTGTCTAGGATGGAAGATATGTAAGGAAGAGGATATGCGTCTTTCTCCGTTACTGCGTTTAGCTTTCTAAAGTCCGGAAAAGACCAGCCCGAGGTTGAACCTTCTTAAAAATGTTGAGCATTTTCAACATTTCTCAGAACTATTATACATTTTCCAAATGTACCACACTCTCAAATTTTCCGCACATTTCCAATTATTTTAAAAGTTATGAAAAAATTTTCCAAACTATAATCAATAATAAACTTTACTACTTTAGAAGTTTCGAAGATAATTGTATAGTTCGGATGAAAGGAGTGTAATAGAAGTTTAGTTGAAGATTGACTAGGGTTTATGTTATAAAGATATCTTGTACCCACCTCGCTCACTTGAGCAGTATCAATTTAAAGAGAATTTGCGTTGTCTTCGTTTATTAAAAAATTGTTAAAGCACATTATTCAGTAATAAACGAATGCCGCTAATCACTTACCTTCTTTTAAAGAGAGTTAAGCTGATCTTTGTATAATACTAAGTGAGGTGTAACGGCCCTTGAAATCATTTAGCTTGAAGACGAAGCTTCACGGTCTGATGCGCACAGAAAATCGTCTACTTCACACATATGGTATGAATTCATAGCCATACTGACTCGTCTGAAGTAGGTACACACTGATTCCGCAAAAAGACCATTTGGAGCCAAATTTAATGTCACTAAGATAATGGCAACAACTCACCTAGTACTATAACTCGAAGGCCAGCTAAGTATAATACTTACTTAATTTATTGCACATTATTCACTTTTCGCCACTGCTAAATAAACAAAATATAAAAAGCAATAGACCATATTATATACCCGCATGCAAAAAGAAAAATTCCTACCTTTATAAAGGCTGCCCTTCTGAAATCTGGAACAAAGAAAAGGCATTATTAGCTATTTAAAATAAATCAAAACAGTTTACGTGTAAGATAAAACATGATTTTTGTACTATTGAGCTAATTGTGTGGCACCCCTATCTTCAGAGCAGATGCCCTTTGTGTCAAAGTACTTTGTACCGTAATTATTCGGTTTATTGATTATTTTAGCAATTAAAAACTTACCCTTTAGCCTTATGAATTCTCCCTAGGAAAAGGACCATTAACCACCCGAGGGACAATACGAAGCACAACGACGCCCGTTCACACTCGCGCACGATAATGTTCAATAACACTATCTGAAAGAAAAATTTACATCGGAAAGAGCTTTGAAAGCAATTAAAAACTTACCCTTTAGCCTTATGAATTCTCCCTAGGAAAAGGACCATTAACCACCCGAGGGACAATACGAAGCACAACGACGCCCGTTCACACTCGCGCACGATAATGTTCAATAACACTATCTGAAAGAAAAATTTACATCGGAAAGAGCTTTGAAAGCAATTAAAAACTTACCCTTTAGCCTTATGAATTCTCCCTTGAAAAGGACCATTAGCCACCCGAGGGACGACACGAAGCACAACGACGCCCGTTCACACTCGCGCACGGTAATGTTCATCAACACTATCTAAAAGAAAAATATACATCAGAAAGAGCTTTTTTTGATAAAACAGTAAGTACAAGAAATTAATTTAATGACACTATACAAGCGTAGATTGACAGGAATTGTACGGAGAAATGACTTGGACATTATCTTAGAGAAAACTATTGCTTAGGGCTCTTTGATCTGCTTTCATTTTACACACAGCTTTACTGACGTTTTTCTTTACCCATTCATTTCAATTATTGACCCAGAAGGAAATAAAACGCCACACTATTTTGAAACTAAATTCAATTTATTCAACACAACTGAGAGTTACACATTTAGTAGAAAACGTTCATAAAGTAGGTAGGTACTTCTAAACTCTTTAAACTCAAAGGCACACATGTCTTCATTGATTGTCAAAAACTTTTAAATGTGTTTTGAACTCTTGGTAGTCTGATGGTGTCAAATCAGGCAAATGGAGTGTGTGCTCAACCAATTTTTCTCTTGGCAGGTCTACCTCGTTCTAAAAATGATGACACAAGAACAGTCAATTTGTGGGAACTCATGAGACCCGAAATCCTTTCACTCTGTAAACTGTTATGTAGTTTTTTCTAATTTTTACTTTCACAAACCCCTTCGAAATAGGACTCTTTAAACTTTAAAATTAACTTTTCTTTTTTAAATACTTTTTCTACGTCATCCTACATGACTCTTTTCAATTCAATGATTAAGAATCCTACCTTTCCTATTGAAACATATACCATTCCTTATTTCAATTAATAACATTCTTGATTCCCTTCAAATTTCAATAAAACATTCCTTTGATCAAAATTCCCAAAGACAATCTTACCTACCAAACCATCAAAATAAACTGATCTTTTTAATACAATTTTACTGTTTAGATGGTCTCGAGCTGTAGGTATCTACCATGCCAGCGTTCGAAGGTGATGACACTATTTCAAAACCGATGCAGAAGATCCTGCGAACACGCCCCATTTGGAGAAAGCTCGTCTTAATAGGCTGCTTATCGACCCAAAGCACAGCATTCATTTAGGTAAGGACAAAAGTTTAGATTTTTGGATTTTTCAAGTTTTCAAAACAGTTTTTTAAGTTTTTACGTTTTTTGAATAAGTATTTCATAGAGTATATTTCGAATTTTTTTATATTTTTTTAAATCATTTTCATCAGGCATATTTAGTAATCCTTTTGCACCTTTTGGTTACGGTTGACCTCAAGCTTCTTTCGTACAAGTGCAGTGAGCTCTTTGACACAAAGGAAATATTACTGTACTCACAACTGGATTGTATTTTCTAGGTTCTCCAAATGGACGTGATTTTCTACATTGCCCCTTTCGCCCTTTGAATTTTCTTACGAAATATAAATAATAACTTTTTTTTGAGAAGTCTAATCGAAAAAGTACGAATCGTTTTGAATTCTACGCGCCCAAACTAATAAGAAAAAGTGTTTTCCCGAGAAATTTTGGTGTAGTCGATTTTTGGTAAAAAAAGCGGGAAGGTAAAACACTGCCTTTTTTGGCCCCAAAAAAAAATTGTCTCAGATCGATCGGGAAAAAACATTTTCTTATAGAATGTGGCCTGTAGAAGCCATAATTTCAAACAGTTCCAAGATTGGGCTACTAGATCAAAAGTTACAGCCCTTTGAATTTTCTTAGGAAATTGCTTTCTATAACTTTTTTTTGAGAAGTCTAATCGAAAAAGTACGAATCGTTTTGAATTCTACGCACCAAAATTAATAAGAAAAAGTGTTTTCGCGAGAAATTTTGGTGTGGTCGATTTTTGGTAAAAAAAAGGAAGGTAACCCCCCCCCCCCCCAATAGATTATTTTCTGAGATAGGTACTGTTTTTGAAAGGAAAAATTATATAACTTTTACGGTCTCAAACTTTGCATACGCATTTATAGTGGTGCCAAATAAAATTTTTGAAAATGGGGGGGGGGGGGGGCTGGAGATGAACACTCGTTCTACCCCTCATGGTATTCTAATAAAAGGTATCGCCGAAACGAATTGGGTTTCCATAAACTATAAGTTTCCTGAGGCGCGACTCATGTTTGAGATCAGTAGATGACCGGGGAAGAGGGGGTAGAAATCCACTTTATCGTATTCTAATTAAAAGCCTGAACAAAAGGAACTGTTTTCTACCAACTACCGCCCTTCTCACCCAGAGGGCGATGAATTGCAACGTTACAATTGTGATAATCCACCCTTATGGTTAGGCAACACACCTTTACATCTGAAACAAAAATATGATATGCTCTGTATATAACCAATCGACCGTTTTGCGCAGATGCCGAATACTAGGGGATTTTCGTAACGGAGCTAGGGGAGAATGGAGAAGATGGCGAGGAAAGGCATCACGTGTTCCCAGTTTTTTTATTCTTGATTATTTTGGTGGTGGTGCTTTGAAGGTCTATTTACAGGTAGGAACCATTTTATTCATTATTGTACTAGCTATTTTCGCTGTATCTGTTGCCTACTCGTCTCGTGCGGATTGTATGTTCTTAACATCTTAGCAATACGAGTAAGGGCCCTCTCATTAACATTTCCTCTATTAAAATATGTTCTCCTTGAGCGATAATCGATTTTCACATGAATACTGTGCTATTAGCCAATGGCATTCTCACATGTACTTTTCGTATTAAAGTAAATTACGTTAACAGAAGGCTGAAGTAGAGACACACCATTTACATGTTTCCTATGTACATGCAATTTATTATTTTACGAGTTGTGTTATCTCAATTGATCGTACAGGTATTTTGATGTGTTTTTATACTGAATTGATTTATCATGTTTTCCACTGCATTTATGTCTTGTGTATTTTGTTTTTATGAACTTGTTTAATTGCATTTGATTTGATTATCTAATTTTTATCCGACAATTTGAGATGTTTTATTTATGTGTATTTTCTCTTGCTGTGGGTGATTTATTTCATGTATTTGTGTGGCCTATGTCAGGGTTTTAGCCCCGTGGAAGGTTTCCCTGGCATGGCTTTGTGTGTGCGTAATATATTTATTTGTTCTTGTCTCACGTCCCAACACATACAAGAACCGATCACACAACGTAGGAGTTCATTCGTGCCACCCATATCAAGCCGACTGCCATCCAGATTCAAAAGTGCCGCGAAACGTCCCTCGTTTCGACTTGAAAGGTAGGTGGCTCTGTTTGTAGTTTTTTTGCCAGAGTTGCCAACCTTACCTTCCACTATGTCCACACAGCCATTTAGATTCAAGGGTTGATTATTTGATTTTTTCGTCGATAGACCATCTTTGATGAGGATGCTAAAAAGTAGACACAAAAAAAAGAATACAAAAATGTTTTTATTATTCCACCTAACAAAAAAATTTAAATGACTCCTTTAATTAGTTTTTATAAAAGCAAGTTAATAATTTTCGATAAACTGAATACTTAAACACGTTTCACACTGTTTGTATAAGGGTAAAGTGTTTGAAACGTCGACGCATCCGGAGCAACTTCGTCGTCCGACTCGGAGTCGCCATCGGACTCGAAGGTATTGTCGGGTATGTCGTAAAGCCTAATCATCGGCTTATTCGGATCTTTCATAATCAAAAATTTGCCATCTTTCTGCTTCATAACCAAATCGACGATGCAGCGCAAAATTCCCCAGGCGTTGTCCATGTTCAAATTGATCTGGCTGGCGAACTCGTGGGGTTTGTACTGCTGCGTGCCCAAGATCACGTGCTTGCTGTTGTCGCGCACGTGCGTGCGGGACACGTAGCCGAACTTAATTTGGTCGCTTCCCGCGAGTAGGGCTTGGACGGTCCATTTCGCCAACTTGCAGGCGTTATTTCGAAGCTCGTTCGCCAGGACGGCGCCGCGTTGGTTGTCCAACTTTTGGCGCCACTCGACGCCGTTCGCCGACTTGGAGTCCCACTCGTTCAACGCCTTTATTGTCAAATATTGAAGTTCGCCACTGGGCGATTGGACGACGGCGTCGTGCTCGCATCTTGCCACCAAAACCTATACACACCAAACTGATTTTAGCCGCGCGAGAGACGGTTACGTTGACACTTACAATTCCGCCACCCAGATCCCACTTACGATAGCGGTAGGCGACGCTAGCGACCTCTCCCTCTTCGTCTTCGGAAATGAAGGGATTGGGATTATCAAACTTGTAGCGGGGCTCATTTTGACCGGTACGTAACACCTAAACGTAACGTTATTTATTATTAATTTATTTTAGCTAAGGACATAACTAGTTAACAGTTAATATATCAATAATAATAGGTCAATTTTTTTGCTTGATTCTTGTGGGAATGGAGTTAGGATTGTAGTAAGCGTCATTGGAATGTTCTTAAAGGCAAAAAAGCGCAAAGAAATTTGATTCGGCTCAAAAAAGCACCAATATATTGATAGTCTTATCGTTTTTTAGTAAATCTCATCGTATAGGTTAGCATTTAAGACTTCAGGCAGGTCCATTTTGTTTGCTAAAATTTTCTCGTTTTGATTTTGATGAGACATACGCTCGGCCCACCGGCTACGACGTCTCGCCTCCTTAGATTCGTAAAGTTATTAACTTTTAATCTTATTAAATTATTAAAGTTATTCCGCGATCCCACGATCTCCGAAAACCGCAATAGGAAATTCGGTGCCGTTTTCGAGTTATAAATTTTTTTCCAGATTTTTAGTTCTTACGGCAGCTGATTCGACGGGACGCCGTAGGAATTTTCTTCAACCTCGCTTAAACTTGCGATAACTATCCCTATCCTAACCGGCGCCGCGATGTCCTACCTTGAACCATACAGAAGCGAACCCACACGTCGACGCTCCCCAGCCGCTCGGGGAAATTTCCTAGGTGCCATTTTCTCAGAATCGATGCGAATTTGTCTCAAGAAACTAACTTGATCCAAATTGAGTCATTTAAAAAAAAAATAAAAATGAAACTTGCCTGAGTTTACTGTTAATAAATGACGAAGGCTCAATAATAGTGCCGTTGATAAGTTCGTACGGTTTGATGTCAACTCTCAAAAAATGTCAGTGACCAACAAACACGCACGTGCAAACAAAAACACAACGAAAACACTTGCGAGTTTTGAAAAAAACTTATTTTAATTTTTTAAACCGCACAGAAACGCGAAAAATATGCAACAAGCAGAAACCCAGCTGCGTTGTAATTATTTTTGCAATAGATAAATTATTCAACCCCCCCCCCCCCCCATGCAGATTTTAAAAAATTAAAGTTTTGTAATCTATGCATTCCAAATTCTGGAAACCATTTCATTTTTTTCATGTTTTGTTGGACCCCCAACCTCCTGACCCCAATAAATGCCAGAAGTTGCTCACACAAGCAGTTGCAAAAATGTACAGGGTGGCCAAATAAGAATGCGAGGTACTGTATCTGGGAACCTGTCCATCGTAGAGGCTTGTGGTAAAAAAATTTATTACTAAAACGGCCATGAGAAAAACCTGGAAAATATTTTTAAGTTTCTGCAATGGCCGCTAGGGGGCGTAACTGCAATCTGGAATCTAAAAAAGTGATTTTCTGTTAATTCCGCTACATTAACCTAACAAAAAAATGTCCGGTCCTTGAAGTTGACGATAATCTGAACCTTTTTTGTTTGACAATTTTTCCTGTATCTCTAAAAATGAAGTGGTGGAGGGTATTCAAAGGTTCCCGTAAAAAACACCCTGTATCTTCGAAACGACTGAGCCGATTTTAACAAACTCGGTTTAATTGAAAAGAGTTATTCTTCGGCTACAAATATTATAATATTTGAAGTTTTGTTAGTTTCACATATCGCCGCTTGAGGGCTTTTTTCGACATTCCGACAGAAATGGTTAATTTTCACAACAAAATTAAATGCGTTGGTTTGATTTTTTTTTTCATGAAAAAGTAGCTAAATGATGCCTAAATAAGCTCGCGAAAACCGCATCTCGATATCTTGTTCCTAACCTAAAATTTAGGCCAAAGAAAATTGTATACCCTGAAAATTTTATTTTTTTAAGCTAATTTTTCCGGAATTATTTTTATTATATAATTTGTGACCCTAAGGTAGATGTATTTAAAAAAGGGAGCTTTTAATTCCGCCGTAAATGTTCGAAATGCTGGCCATCACGATATAAAAATATATATATATCTCAAGATATCGAGATGCTGTTTTCGCAAGCTTGTTTAGACATCATTTAGCTACTTTTTCATGAAAAAAAAATCGCAAAATGCATTTAATTTTGTTGAGAAAATTAACCATTTCTGTCAGAATGTCGAAAAAAGCCCTCAAGCGGTGATATGTGAAACTAACAAAACTTCAAATAGTATAATATTTGCAGCAGAAGAATAGCTCTTTTGAACTAACCCGAGTTTGTTTAAATCGGCCCAGCCGTTTCGAAGATACAGGGTGTTCTTTATGGAAACCTTTGAATACCCCCCACTACTTCATTTTTAGAGATACAGGAAAAATTGTCAAACAAAAATTGTTCAGATTATCGTCAACTTCAACGACCGGACATTTTTTTGTTAGGTTAATATAGCGGAATTCACAGAAACATCACTTTTTTAGATTCCAGTAAAGTCACTAAATATAGAAAGTACCGCAATCCCTTGGGCTCGTGTGTTAGAGAGAGAACGCATGATTTTTGCCCAAAAATGGCGGAAGTTACCAGATTCTAAAACTTCAATGTTAGGGATTGTTCGACCTGTTTGGAGATGTCTGTATATATTTTTATAAAACATGACAGTACTATGAAGTTAGGTTATAAAAAATGCCAGCTATTCAGATTTTATTTGTCAATTTTTTTAAGTTGGCAGCAAATTTGCCCAAAAATGACGGATGATTGCGGTAGTTTCTATCATGGGCATACGCAACTTTTGGTGTAGGGAGGGGCAAAAAATAAATAAATTATTAATTAAATTATTTGAAAATTCACTTTTTAATCTACAACCTCATTTACAAATAATTAAAAATTGAGCAGTACTTCATCAAAAGCAAAAAATAAAATTGTGGGAAAAAAATGTTTAATGAAACACATAATATACATTTTTATTTTTAGTAGGTAATAGTTACTAAAAACGTCTTCAAAATTACGAGTATTATATCTCAAAATCTGGCTCAAAATATTACCGCTTTTATATCAATTAATTTTGTATTAAATATTCAAAAAAAAAAAAACACGGGGCGAAAATAGATAGGTAGATACAGAGGTAGATATAAAGGCCATTTCGGTATATCGGTAGAATTTTAGGCAAATTGAAAAAAGACAATTCTTACAGATATTTTTTAACAAACAAAACGTAACCTGTGGCCAGGCCAAGGGGAGGCAGCTGCCCCCCCCCCCTTGCCCCTCCCTGCGTACGCCCATGGCTTTCTATATCTAGTGACTTTAGATTCCAGATTGCAGTTACGCCCCCTATTTTCGAGGTTTTGATCGTGGCCGTTTTAGTAATAAATTTTTTACCGCAAGCCTCTACGATGAATAGATTCTCAGATACAGTACCTCGCATTCTTAGTTGGCCACCCTGTACAGCGCACGGGAGGACATTCTGGGAAATTATAAGAGCATATTCTGGCGGTAAGTTTTAGGGAAAAATCCAGAACGCAATGAAGGAAACCTATTTTTTTTTCTTTTGACAAGCTCCGCCCAGCCGCCATGTTGCATCGAAAATTCAAATTAGAAATCATCAAATACCAATACAGTGCAGTGTAGGCAACACACAATAACCGTATACATTTAGCAAAAATTTGATGCAACATGGCCGCCGATCTCAACAACCAATCAAACCTATTTTTTCTCTTTTGACAAGCTCCGCCCAGCCGCCATGTTGCATCAAAAATTCAGTGTAGTGTAGGCAACACACAATAACCACATACATTTAGCAGAAAGTTGATGCAACATGGCCGCCGATCTCAACAACCAATCAAAAATTAGACACTCAATTGTTCGACCAATGAAACCTGGTGGAAACTGAGTCACTTACTTGCTGACTGAAATTGTGATTGATAAATGTTGCCTCCAGGGCTAGATTTCTGGGAGTATTGAACGAAATACCGTCATCCTGTGGCGGTTCCACGGAGGTTTCGTTTACAGTAAGCAAATCGAATTCGGTATTGTCACGTTTGTCGAAGAACAACTTGTCACCTGCAATTCATCGTTAAGCGATACCGTACTCGTTACGAACCGGCTCACTCACCAAGTTTCTCGATGACAACATCCCACGAGTAATTTGACCGAATGCAACACATAATAGTCGCCAGAATTGTATCGGTAATGTACACGTTGCCTTCAGTTTTTGACAATTTTCGAATAATCGGGTCGTCGGTTGTCGTTACCTAAGGCAAATAAATCAGTGGGAATGGAACGGGACGGCAAAAGTACGTACAGTATGGAAGATACGATCAATGCGCTGCAGAGGCTTCTCGCTCTTAACGTTCACGCGATCGTAAGTTTTATCGTAATATTCCAATTCGCCACAACAATAAACGTCCTCACCTAAAAAAAGCGGTACACTTAACGTCCTGCAAGGTCAAGGAAGGCTTACCGTCTTTAATACTGGGCAAAGACAATTTCCCTAAACGCGGGAAATCCATTTCTTCAATCGTAACCCAGTCGGGGCGAACCGTAACGGACGCGTCTCTGATCTTAATTTGAGGCTGAAATGCGACCGTTAATTAATCGAGCATGCAAAACCCCCGGTACGTACGCGACCTTGCGACCACTTCTTAATTTGGTTCTTACGGTCACGATCTCTCGCCTTAACTCCCTTGCCCAAAGCCTGCATTCCTCCGGATAAGCCGCCGCGAATTCCCCTCCCGCGCATGTTCCTTTGGTTACCCTTGAACCGTCCGCGCTGATACGGCGGTTTTTGAACACGAGTGGTGTCGACCAAATGGAAGGTGCTCTCGTCCTCGTCGTGGTAGTAAGCATACTGGCTGCCCGAGCCGAACTGCGACGCGTACTTGCCTACGATTCGTGCGATCGTTAAATTGGAAACCGCGAAATGGCAACTACTTACTTGCGTATTTCTTATCCTGAAACGCGGCACCGGTCCAGTCGCTTATTTTCCCTAAACGATCGCCCTTGCTGAAGGGCTGGTAGGGAATGTCGCGAAACTGGTCAGGCATCTCACACGGTCCCCATCCCACGGGGTTATCTTGTATAACCGGCGCCGAAAAATGGGGAACACCTTCCCCAGTTGATCCGTCCGTCATAGTCATTTAAAGATGAGAACTTTAGATAAATTTACGTGTTCCACAATATGCTTATGTTAACTTATAGGTTAGAAAACGAGGAAGTTCCGTCACTGTAATAGGAATCTACATTATCGACATATTGGTATTCATCCAGTGGCGGAGGGTTTAGGGCTCCAATTACATAGTAGGAGTCCCACTAGGCTGCTCTTAGTGCGCCTTCACACTGAGGCCTGGGCAACTTAGCAGCGTTGCTTAGCCGAATCCAATAAAATTCCAAAATTATCTCGTTACTGTCAATGAATAATCATTGATCTGTTTCAGGCTAGTGGCGACATCTTTGACAAGCAATTTTGTTAGTGCATTTTCACTTTCAAAAAATAAAAAGTGCACTTTTGCGATTTTGATGTCTGTCTGTCTATCTGTCTGAGTCAGCACCGCGATCGTGCATTTTAATACCCCACGCTACCTAAGGATGCTAAGCCCTTTAAGCTCGAAGTCAAATGACTTCCTTCCTAAATTTAAGCTTTTGTGTTACCGTCGCTGGCACGCCATTCTAGTAATTTTTGTATTACCCCCGAACGTTAGTAGGGGAGGTATTGCATATTGGGATAAAAATCCCCCCCCCCCTCACCCCACTTTATTGATGGAAGCACCAGAAATCCGCAACAAAATCTCGATCATGTCGGTCTCTCGATATGTCGGTCTGTCTGTGCACCCATTTCTGGCTAAACATCTTTTTAGACATAAAAGAAAGAGCTTTTCAGCTCCAAAATGAGCACGCGCAGGCGTACGGGTGTGCTTGTCACAGCATAAATAAAGGCAACACACCGCCTACTAGGAGAACTATTTACAAGCAGCCAAGTGCTTTATCTTCTTTGAATAAATGGGAAGCTCCTGTCTATCTCCATCCGAGGGGATGATCACGAGGGAAATTCTTGTTTCTCATACAGGAAATTTCGAAGAAACAACTAAGAAATGGACGGAAGTAGATTGGGGGAATAGGAGGCAATTTCAAAGAAAATTCAAGGGAAATATTAGAAAATTTTGAGAAAATAAGAAATTCTGAGAAAGTCTAGAGGAAATCTTAAAGAAGTAAAAGGAGTCTATAAGGAGGTGGGAAATATTACAAAATGTTGGGGAATAGGAGGCAATTTCAAAGAAAATTCAAGGGAAATATTAGAAAATTTTGAGAAAATAAGAAATTCTGAGAAAGTCTAGAGGAAATCTAGAGGAAATTTTGAAGAAATAACAGGAGTCTATAGGGAGGAGATAAATATTACAACATTTTGGGGAAATAGGAGGCAATTTCATAGAAAAGAGCCAATTTTTTTTTTCGTGGCACAAAAAAAGACAGTGACCTTCCTTTTTTACCAAAAATCGACTGCACCAAAATTTCTCGGGAAAACACCTTTTCTTATGAATTTTGGTGCTTAGAATTCAAAACAATTCGTACTTTTTCGATCGGACTGATCGAACTGTTTGAAATTATGGATTCTACGGGCCACATTCTAGGTATAAGAAAATTTTTTTTTATGTGTAGATCTGAGACAATTTTTTGTTCGTAGCTCAAAAAAAGGCAGGTTATAACCTTCGCACCAAGATTTCTCGGGAAAACACTTTTTCTTATTAATGGTCTCAGATCTACCCGGAAAAAAAAATTTGGCCTGTGGAATCCATAATTTCAAACCATTCCAAGATTGGGCTACTAGTTCAAAAGTTACAGCCCTTTGAATTTTCTTTCGAAATTTGGTTTCTAGTCCATAACTTTTGATTGAGAAGTCCGATCGAAAAAGTACGAATTGTTTTAGATTCTACACACCAAAATTAATAAGAAAAAGTGTTTTCCCGAGAAATCTGGTGCAGCCGATTGTTGGTAAAAAAGGAAGGTTATACACAGCCTTTTTTTGAGCTACGAACAAAAAATTGTCTCAGATCTACCCGGAAAAAATTTTTTTTTATAGAATTGGCCTGTAGAATCCATAATTTGAACATTCAAGATTGGGCTACTAATTCAAAAGTTACAGCCCTTTGAATTTTCTTTCGAAATTTGGTTTCTAGTCCATAACTTTTGATTGAGAAGTCCGATCGAAAAAGTACGAATTGTTTTAGATTCTACGCACCAACATTAATAAGAAAAAGTGTTTTCCCGAGAAATCTTGGTGCAGTCGATTTTTTGTAAAAAAGGAAGGTTATACACTGCCTTTTTTTCAGCTACGAAAAAAAAATTGTCCCAGATCTACCCGGAAAAAAAATTTTCTTATAGAATGTGGCCTGTGGAATCCATAATTTCAAACAGTTCCAAGATTGGGCTACTAGTTCAAAAGTTACAGCCCTTTGAATTTTCTTTCAAATTTTGGGGGAATAGGAGACAATTTCAAGGAAATTCAAGGGAAATATTAGCAAATTTTAACGAAAATAAGAAGAAATTCTGAGAAAATCTAGGAAAGCTAGAAATTTTAAAGAAGGATTCTGTAGGGGATACTCTTTTCCGGTTAATTCAAAGTAATTTTGTGTAACTTAATGCAACGCTAGAAATGTTGGGGAAATTAAGAGAAATTACGTTAATTTTTAGGCAAATGAAGGAACTCGTTGCCCCCCTCGTCTCTATCATGCGCTCTGTAACACTAGTTTTATATGCAACCAAACATACTGCAAATTTAAATATAAAAATTTGAGGCAGAAAGTACCTCATCTTATCACTTTGTTTATTTATTTTCTTAGGTACATCACAGCTTATACTACAAACTTTAGTTATGTGAATCTGGCTTTATAAATAATAACTAGATACGTGTGTAAATATTGCCAAAAGGGGACCATTAAAGTTGTCCATCTACAACTTCACCAGGGTTCTGTAACGCAGTCTTCCTTTCCAATATTGCAGTAACAAGCTTTCTATATGGCCCTAAAGGTAAATTTAAAGACTTCAAATCGCTCTCGGTCAACAGTAGGAGAGTGTCGAGGTCTATCTTTTGCTCCTCAAACCTCGACATGTACTCGCCCAGACCCCACGCCACCAGGAACCTTTCAAGTGGAGTATTTGAATTTTCCTCATCGCTCGACTCTGGATCTGAAAAAACGGCGACTATTAGTGGGTCAATAACTGTCCAAGTAGCTTTACCTGACAGTTCGTCGTCGAAGGGCTGCGAAATAAATTGCCTCTGCCTCACGGCCAAACTGCCGGCGGAACCTATGGAGCTCGCTTCGATCATTGTTTCGTTGACTGATAAGGCTTGGAGGGTGTTCGTAATGCTTTTGGTGAAAGCAAAACTGCCAACCCCAGGTCTGACGAATATGCTTGCGGGTTCCTGCTGAATGACGTCGCTGTTACCCAATTGCTGCATGAAGTCGGGCTGCGAAACTGAGCGTTTCAGAACGCCGTTGGTGAGCGTGTCCCCGCCGTCGGATTTGACCGACGTCTCCAGGTAGTTGTCATCGTTGAATACGTCATTTAGGCGGCCGCGGCGGGGGTTGTCCAGAGTTCCGCCGTACATCACCTCCGAATCTCGCTTGATCCCGGTCAGTGATCTAACCGAGCGTTTACCGTCCTCAATTTCGCTGACCTTGAAGTCGTCGTCGTTTGCTAATTTGTTTTTATTGGCTAAGATTTTGCGCTGCACGGTGCCGGTTACACTTTTGAGCCCTGACAGAGTGCCACCGCTCACTAGTGCGCTGAAGCTGTTCTTTGCCGGTTGAGGTTGGGCGGTGACCGATAAGTTTGACATGGATCCGCTCTTGATCCTGTGTCTTAGAGTGTTAATCATTGACGGTTTGGTATACTCGTTTAGTGTGCGTTTTTGGTACTTTTGAGCTTGGGCGTCCGCCTTTGCTTGCCGTTTGTTGAAGTTCTAAAGCAAAATTGAAGAGATTACCATGGCACCAGGTGTTGACAAACCTTAATCCTCTTCTCAGCGTCCTTCTTTGCCTTTTCCTTCATACTTTTCGACTTTTTCTTATCACCGGCTTCAAGTTTGGCGGTGACGTTATCTAAATAGCGCAAAATTTCTTCTCTGCTATTTATCCCTGCCAATTCTTGAGCGGTATGCTCGTCGATATCCATCGAGTAAATGTTGGCCCCAAAATTCACCAGGAACGTGACGACTGCTTTGTGTCCCTGTGCCGCTGCCAAGTGAAGGGCGGTATTGCCAAAATAGTCCGCCTTATCGGGATCGCCTCTGGAAATATTGGCATTTTAGGCAAAAGAAAAAAAAGTTGCCCCGGGTGAGGATCGAACTCACGACCTTAAGATTATGAGACTTACGCGCTACCTACTGCGCTACCGAGGCTGTGTCACTTTAGTATACATCCTAGGATAAGGGTAGTTTTTACTTACCCTCTTCCACAGAGTAGCCGCAACGCTTCCAAATGGCCATAGAAAGCCGCGTATAATGTGGGTGTCATCCCTTGCTCATCTCTTCCGTTGCAGTCTCTTCTGGTGGTCTCTTTCAATACTTCGATGAGACCATCTTTGGCAGCTCTGGAAAGAAAAGTTTTAAATTAAGCAAAAGGTGAATGAACAAGTAATTTCCAGGGAAATTCATCTCTCTACGTGGATATTAACTGTCAGTTAACAATTAAATCAGCACAATTCTGGAAAAGTGGGCCTATTCTGCTCTGTTTAGTCTTATGTTTAGTATTAGCAAAGAGTAACTTATTGTTTGGTATTAGGTACCTATTTCATGTACTTATCGATCGATTAGGACAAGCTTAGTGTTAGGGCACGAGCTGGAAGCAAAAGAAACTAATACAATTTTTCCAAAGTAAGATTTTACTGAGATCTGTGGTTAAATAAATTAAGAAGTTTTGGACGAATGGTAAACAGTTGTAAATTAATGATAAGAAAATGTAATATAACATGGGGGACTTTGCTGGGGGGGGGGGTATTCCATATCCCTCAGACCTCCTCGGTTTTTTTTTAATTGTTCCCTAAAACGTTTACGGGTATTCCGTACTCCCTAGACCACTCGGTTCTATACTGAGGACGAACGTAGCACCGGGGGGTCTGGGCTGCGATCCAGGAACAGAGTGATCGCTCCCTACTCCCCCCTCACCCCACCCGTATACGATGTTGTTATGGATCTTATGATCATTATCTTTCATTGCTGTGGAGTATTCCACAACCCCATCAGACTCCCCGGTCCTCGGATTTCCTCCGAATATCCTTGGATCTCCACCAATCACCTGTGGTTCTCCCTCAAATCTCCTCGAATCTCCCCCGAATTTCCTCGGGTGTTTCAAATTTAAAGGTTCGCCCTGGACTAGCAGATACAATAACTCAAAATAAGCATAAATCTTGCTTCGTTTTCAAATTATTAACTGGAAGACAGAATTGGAGTCGCATCGGACGAAATCGTTGCTGAGGAATGTTTAGCAGCTACTCGAGCAGCTATTAATAATGTTAATCAACGTGCCACACTTTGAACAATTATTGAAATAATTGTTTAATTTGGCTTTTACTGACGTTTATTTTGTACTAAACCGAAAACAACATTTAGCTAAGTAAAATTAACTGAAGGTTTGGTAACGACTTATTTTAAGGGATTTCCTTCATTGCTAAATTGCCACCATTTCACTTAATTTCCTCAATATTTCTATAGCACTGCCTTAAATTTTCCCAAGTTTACATATAATTTCTCCGAATTCACGTAAAATAAGTAAGGCTACTTTCCTATAGAAACCATTTTATTTCTTTAACATTTCCTCTGGATGCCCTCCGCAAAATTTCCTAACATTTCCCTAGAACTTCTTCTACTTTCGTCCATTTCCCAGCTTTTCCCTCGAAATTTCCTATATGAGGGACAAGAATACACATCGAGATCAACCCTTCGGTAAAATCTTTCAAGCCGCTATAACCTTTGCTTATTTAACAATTTGTGCTTATTTTGAGGTACCTACTGTATCTGTTATTACAGAACGGACCTTTAAATTTTAAGGACTCCCTGTATAAGTGTATAATGTATAAAAAATGAGGGGTTGAATTCCGATTTGCAGAACACATTTCAATTGAAACGTACCCGATCACGATAAGAGGTCGAGGAGGAGGGCTATGGTTGGTAGAAATTAATTCCTTTCGTTGAGACTTTTCATTAAAGTACCATGAAGGATAAAACTAGTTCCACTCCCCCCTCCCCCTCCTCCCCGTATTTTGATAAGAGGACAGATAGATAGAACCGCAGTAGTTGGTAGAAAACGGTTCCTGAGAGATGAAATTAATTTTTAACCCCTCCCCCCCCCCCCCCCCCCCTCAAGCTCTGTCGCTCATTGTTCTCGAAAAAGAGGGGCACGGGAAATGTATAGTTTGTAGAAACCAATTTATTTCGGTGAGACCTTTCATTACAATACCTTGATGAGTAGAACATGTGTCTACCTCCCCCCCCCCCCCCCATTCCCAAACATAGCACCACTAAAGGCATATGTATGCAAAATCTGAGACCAATTGGTTGTTGTATGTAAAAGCTATGCACGTTTTACTTTCAAAAACAGCATCTGAGGAAATAATTCGTGGGGGGGGGGGGGACTTTTAGACACGGACATTTGATGGCCGTCTGGCACACCTTCATGGTATAGGCTACCTACTGCCAAAAATTCCAGGACTCTAGGACCATTCCCCTAGAAGTAGTTCAAAACGGTAGAAGTGGGTCCGGACGGACGGCCGGACGGACAAAACGCAAACAGAAGCACATTTTTTTTAATTCTTAAAAAATGCGCTAAAAAATTCTAATAATCTGTAATACGCAATGGCGTACCTAAACCATACTTTTTCTACGACCTCCATGAATTTCGAAATGAAAATAAGGCAAAACCCAAAACGACGTCTATTGGCAGTTTTGGCATTTGTATATAACTATCATTCCAAACGTACTTGATGTATTCTGATTTTTAGCGCATTTTTAAGAATTAAAAAAATGTGCTTTTGTTTGCATTTTGTCCGTCCGTCCGTCCGTCCGGACCCACTTCTACCGTTTTGAATTACTTCTAGAGGAATGGTCCTAGAGTCCTGGAATTTTTTGCAGTATGTAGCCTATACCTTAAAGGTGTGCCAGATGGCCATCAAATTTCGCTGTCTAAAAGGCCCCCCCCCCCCAATTATTTCCTGAGATGCTGTTTTTGAAAGTAAAACGTGCATAGCTTTTACATACGACAACCAGTTGGTGATTTTGCATACGCATGCCTTTAGTGGTGCTATGTTAAACTTTAGGAAATGGGGGGGGGGGGGGAGTAAACACATGTTATACCCTTCATGGTATTCTAATGAAAGGTCTCATCGAAATAAATTGGTTTGTACAAACTACATATAACTTTCCTGTGCGATTCTTTTTCGAGATCAGTGAGCGACGGGGTCTGGGGGGGGGGGGGAAAATTAATGTTATCTCTCATTGTATTCTAATTAACTACCCAACTACTACCCTTCTTTCTGTCTTCTTATCAAAGTACGAGGGGGAAGGGGGGGAGTGGAACTAGTTTTATCCTTCATGGTACTCTAATGAAAGATCTCAATGAAAGGAATTAATTTCTACCAACCGTAGCCCTCTTGAACTTATACTTCTCGTCAATAATGGCTCGTTTGGCTTACACTAATGAAGATTTTTTGAATTTAATATTAATACACGGTGAATGTAATCGAATAGCTGCCAGGAAAAGCAGCGAAAATTTGACGTTTAAACATTATCATAATAAAAACAAAAGAATAACATCAAGCGATTTAATTTTTTTATCAACTTTCCACAAGAAGTAACTAAAACATGGAATATCTCGGAAACCGTTTGAAGCAGCTTTTGAAATGTTGCATCAAATTAAAGGTCTGGGAAAAAGGAAAACAAGGGTGAAGAACAAAATGGGAGCTGCCATTTGAAAAAATGGAGTTACGGATGTTTAAAAGTTTAAAAGTTGAGAGCTTTGAAAAAGTGACGTAGTCTCACTTTTTTAGACGGTTACGCATACCATAAGAAAATTCGATCTTTCCTTAATAAAGCATTGAAAACTGTTTTGCAATATCTCTCACCGTTTTCGAGTAATAAATTTTTAAAGTTACCCCTGCAAATTCAATTTTTGACACAAAAACTTGAATATCGGCGAAGCCCTTGGAGCAAAGGGTCAACTATGGGGTATCGTTGTACTCCAAATTCGACGTAGAATCCGAAAATGTAGAAAAAATAGGGGGTCCCTATTTAAAATAACAAAGTTGATGGCTACTTCCGGTATTTCCGGAAGTGGCGCCATTTTGAAAATATTTTAGTTCAATTCATCATGTGCCAAAACCTTTAAGGGACTTATCAGTTCAGCTTAATTTTCAAAGGTTTTCCATATCTTTCTAACTGACGCTCGTCAAGAATGACCCTGTATATGCCTCTAAATTATACGTTATGACCTCATTTTCAGGGAGGTCGTAGAAAAACAAAATTACATTAAACCTACTGCGATACCTACTAAACACAGATTCTAAAATCATCCATATATCCATAGACACAAAGTACACTTTTACAGTTCAAGTACCTATCTATTTAACTTTTTTTAAATTTTTGTACAAAGTATAATTTGTCTGTCTGATCGTGACCACGATAAACTTATAGGTTTTTAATGCAACATTTTGATAGATCCATCAAACATTTGAATGTCTTCTAGGTTTCGTTCATCTTCTTATTGTTAAAGATTTTCTGTCATAAATTTCGCTTGTTTCAACCCTTGTTGGGGTTAATTTTTCTAAAGAAAAAAAATTCCCTTAATGTGATTCGTCTGTGCCTTGTCTAACACCAGAACGCAAAGAGGCGGCGATGCCAAACCATAGTGTATTTCTACGAGTTCAAGGATCAGTGCTATTGAATATGAGCCGGATTAAAAGTCTGGTTAACGAATGCAAGCTGAGGAACCTTTATCTAACTGACAACACAAATTTTTTTGTACAAATCCACCTTTTTGCGGATTAAACTAAAAATGTAAAGCAACAAACGTATGTGCTTGCGAGATCAACCCCGTTCTAAATGCGTTGCACCTTGCAAGCTGAGGAGTCAAAAATGCGAGCGAGGATCGGATTCTCTCGAATCTCCTCAGATGTTGTCGAATTTCCCAGGATCGCCTAAAATCTCATCCACCCCTTGGAACGAGAAATCTCCTTCGTGACCACCCCCCGAAACATAGCACCTACACCATAGCGTTTATGTGCGTTTAAAGGGAAATAACGAGGAAAATAACCCCCTAACACCCTTAAAAGTACAAATATAAAAAGAACCACAAACATTATTTGTAGACGATAAGAATTTACAGTTAATTTAGATAATAATCTGTTCTTAAGCCTGGCACCCCTGCTGCTTCATCTTGGTTACGGTTCTGAACGAGGGCCTGAACAAGATCTTGTAGTCCATGCTATATAATATTTAAAAAAAAATTAGTTACCGGTTCAAATCGGGTTTTTCATGCTGGTGAAATGATTAGAAATTGGGGAAAAATAATTAAAACAGCTGAATTTTTCCGCGGGTGAAATCACGGGGATTGAAAGGGTGGAAAGTGGTGTTTTGCAATTTGTGGCAAAACTATTAATTTTAGGCGAAAATGTTCAATATAAAAGTTATAGAGAATTAAAAAATGAACAACTTTTGTATCTGCACTATTTACACATAACCTCCAATTTTCCTACCGCCGAAGAACCTGTTTTTTGATTATTATTCTTATTTTTGCAAAAAAAGGCGTAGGGGTTTGAAATTTGGAGGAAACATAGCTTGTTTTATGATAAAAAAGGAGACAATTTTGAACAGTTTCCGAGATCGATTTCTGAACAAACCACGTCTTTTTCTAGGGGATGAAAAATCTATTTTTTTTTCATCGTCCAGAGGTGCGCGAGGTAGCAAAATTTTCGGGAAGACTATTTTAATAAACAAAAATAAAAAAATATTATTCCTATAGCAAAAATTCGAGAAAATCGCCAAAAACTGGAAAAACAGTTTTAAGATAATATGTAGCTCGATCTTGGAACTGTTTGAAATTATGGATTCTACAGGCCACATTCTATAAGAAAATTTTTTTTCCGGTCGATCTGAGACAATTTTTTTTCGGGCCAAAAAAAAGGCAGTTATTACCTTTCCTTTTTTACCAAAAATCGACTGCACCAAAATTTCTCGGGAAAAAACTTTTTCTTATTAATTTTGGTGCGTAGAATCCAAAACGATTCGTACTTTTTCGATTAGACGTCTCAATCAAAAGTTATGGGCAAAAAACCAATTTCGACAAAAAATTCAAAGGGCTGTAACTTTTGATCTAGTAGCTCGATCTTGGAACTGTTTGAAATTATGGATTCTACTGGCTAGAGTCTATAAGAAAATATTTTTTTCCGGCCGATCTGAGACAATTTTTTTTTTCGGGCCAAAAAAAGGCAGTTATTACCTTCCTTTTTTACCAAAAATCGACTGCACCAAAATTTCTCGGAAAAAAACTTTTTCTTATTAATTTTGGTGCGTAGAATCCAAAACGATTCGTACTTTTTCGATTAGACGTCTCAATCAAAAGTTATGGGCAAAAAACCAATTTCGACAAAAAATTCAAAGGGCTGTGTAACTTTTGATCTAGTAGCTCGATCTTGGAACTGTTTGAAATTATGGATTCTACAGGCCAGATTCTATAAGAAAATATTTTTTTCCGGTCGATCTGAGACAATTTTTTTTTCGGGTCAAAAAAAGGTAGTTATAATATTTACCTTCCTTTCTTACCAAAAATCGACTGCACCAAAATTTCTCGGGAAAAAACTTTTTCTTATTAATTTTGGTGCGTAGAATCCAAAACGATTCGTACTTTTTCGATTAGACGTCTCAATCAAGAGTTATGGGCAAAAAACCAATTTCGACAAAAAATTCAAAGGGCTGTAACTTTTGATCTAGTAGCCCGATCTTGGAACTGTTTATGGAGGATTCTACGTCGATAGCGCCGGTCGAGACCTTTCCAGCGAGGGGTCGGAAGGCATACCCACGACGCACCCTTCTCGAGATATTACGGTTTCGACGAATTTCGACCAAAAAACCAATTTCGACAAAAAAATCAAAGGGCTGTAACTTTTGATCTAGTAGCTCGATCTTGGAACTGTTTGAAATTATGGATTCTACAGGCCAGATTCTATAAGAAAATATTTTTTTCCGGTCGATCTGAGACAATTTTTTTTTTCGGGCCAAAAAAGGGCAGTTATTTACCTTCCTTTTTTACCAAAAATCGACTGCACCAAAATTTCTCGGGAAAAAACTTTTTCTTATTTATTTTGGTGCGTAGAATCCAAAACGATTCGTACTTTTTCGATTAGACGTCTCAATCAAAAGTTATGGGCAAAAAACCAATTTCGACAAAAAATTCAAAGGGCTGTAACTTTTGATCTAGTATGTACCTACACGGTGTTTGACATGATAAATCAACGTGTTGAATGTTAATAAAGATTTTTTCGAAATCTGTCTTGCTTATCTTTAATGTTTGCTTAAATATTCTCTTTTGTTATCTTATGCTCAACTGTTTTAGTTAAAACATCTTTATTATTTCTTTTTTCTGCATTTGTCCCGCAATTAAAGCAATTCGAAATAAAATCGAATTATCTTTGTTCACTGACTCTTTTTCCTGCCTGTTTTATAGTTGATGCAATTGCGTTGGGCCTGTTGATAAACTTGCAAAATCTGCAATAAGAACGTTAGTTTTACCGGCCAAAGCAAATGATTTGAGATGTAAAACCTGGAATAAACTTCCTGATGATTTTATTCATAATTCCTGTAAATTAACAGGCTCGGCGTAATCGAATCATTCGCATCAGCTGTAAAACAGACAGAAAGAAGAGTTAGTGAACAAAAAGAAATTGTTACGGAAGCAAAAGACTTCGAATTGCTTTTATTGCGGTAAAAATGCAGAAAAAAGACACAATAAAGATGCATTAATTAAGGCAGTTGGGCACTAGGAAACAAAAGGAGGGAGAGGGAGAAGACAGATTTCAAAAACTTTTTATTAACGCGGATCCAATACGTTAATTTGGTTGCAAAAAATGCTATTTACCTACTATGTTAAAAACAGTGTATATCTTAAAACTGTTCTCCCAGTTTTTGCCGCTTTTCTTAAAATTTTTCTTTTGGAATAATATTTTTTATTTTTGATTATTAAAATGTAAGTCCTTACGAAAATTTTGCCACCCCGCGCACCTCTGTACGATAAAAAAAATAGATTTTTCATCCCCTTGAAATAGAGGTGGTTTTTTCAGAAATCATGCATTCTTGGAAACGGTTCAACTTTACGGGCCGAAAAATTCCCTTTTTTATCATAAAACAAGCTATGTTTTCTCCAAATTTCAAACCCCTACGACTTTTTTTCGGAAAAATAAATATAAAAAACTAAAAAACAGTTTTTCTAGGAAAATTGGAGGTTATGTGAAAATAGTGCAGATACAAAAGTTGCTCATTTTTTTAATCTCTATAATTTTTACATTGAACATTTTCGTCTAAAATTAATAGTTATGCCACAATTTGCAAAACACCATATTCCACCCCTTTCAACACCCGGGATTACACCCGCGGAAAAATTCAGCTGTTTTAATTATTTTTTCCCAATTTCTAATCATTTCACCTGCCCGAAAAACCCGGTTTCACTAGGTAATTAATTTTTTTTGAAAATACATTATTTTATAGCTATTTAGCCTGGACTATTTCAGTGTTAAGTTTAGGAAATTGAGGAATTTATTAACAGATTCGAATTTTGTTATGAATTTAAGATGAGGAGGTGTTACTGATATTAAAACAATGATTGAGGGTGGCTCTGTTCCATCGACTCCTGCACTAACAAGATGCAAAGAATCGCACACGACTTTCAGTAGGGGAATTTTTTGACAGTCGGCTCGCATTCGGAAACAAGGCTTTTAATCCGGCTCATATTAACAGTAGCACTGATCCTTGAACTCGCAGAAATCGATTGACGAAGGTTTTAAATCGCCGTCTCTTTTCGTTCTGGAGGAACAGACGGACAAAATGGCAGACGGACGGACAAAACCAACACATTTCGAAAAATTCTCCTCATAATGTAATCCAGACTTAAATTTCTGTCTCATATTGTATATTAAAATCATGTTTAATTAAAAAAACGACCAATGTCGTAAGAACCTTCTTCATTTCTGCGTTTGTTATTACCTATTTATCCTATTTTTTTTATTCGTCGCCCTCAATAATCGCTCAATGTAAATTTCTGTGTGAATGTTGCGTAAAAACTCATAAAACCAAAGATGCACTCACGCACAAGATTTCTAATGACTTGCCGTGACCATTAATCCACCTAATCGACATGTAGGGTGGTGCAAATAATTGTCGTACTTGCAGTACTACCTTTCGGGATCCAACGTGGGTACCCATTTCACTTTATAATTAATTGTTTACGCTAATTCTGAGTGTGTAAATTAGTAACGGCAAACGTGGACTTGGACTCGCATACTTAACCTTTCACCTCCATTTTTAACCGCTTTAACAACTTTTTCTCATCAGGAATGTGTTGTTTAAATTTTGCATGGGAAAATTGAGTTTTACCAAACAAGTCTTCTGAAATTCGGCATAGCAAAGATTTAGGACAGTCTTTTGGTTAATGTCCTAAAAATCCACATGCTGATGCACTAAACAACAAAGTGGGTTAATTTTGTTTATTAAGGGTATAGAAGGGTGCACAACCCAATTCCTTAGATAGTTACCTACATCACCACCATACTTAGTTACTCTTTGGCAATGAGTAATTATTAAGTATTCTTTGACCATACATATGGGAAGAGGAAATACTGTGTAAAATATGCATTTCTCTTATATATATATATATGAAAATATGCAATAGACTACAGACTACGAGAAGCCCTAAGTACCTACCTACTTTAATTTTCATATAAATCGTCTTATCAGTTTTATCTTATAATCGATTGATAACTAAGGACTGTCGTTTTTGTTTGATCATTAACTGGGGGTGCGGAATAAGTACTTTAAATGATCACGAATTTACTCCAATGAACGAAAAATATTTAAATATATTCCATGAATGGTATGGATTTTTTAATGAAGTACAGGAATAAACAAAGAACGAACTCGGTCAGCGGTCAGCGCATTTAGTACAGATATTTGAACTTCCGTTAACCCATGCCGCAAATTTCAAGGGCACTTTTAATTACAGGTTCATCAATATAGAAAATTCTGTGAAGTAGGTATTCATATTAATATTACCAAGTACAACAATACTTACCTATTTTCAATATAAAAAGAAGGTGTTGCCTAGAATGTGAGATTAAACAATTAAGAATTACTGATAAATTTATCAAAAATCACGTCATATCGTAATGATTGCTTTTTAAAAAAATGCGAATTCATCTAAAGTAAATATTGAAAGTAATAGAACTTACTTGTGGAATCTATCCGTTGACATTATTATGTTTGTTTACTAACGAAACGGGCACTTGCCACGACACCGAAACTCCAGTTTTTAAATGAAAAAGTTTAAATTATTCAAAAAACCGCTAATTACACGCTAACATGGCACTCTATCTCCCGATATTGAGTTGGTAATCGTGCAAAAAGTGTAAAACTGATACGTAATAATAAAGATAAGGTAGACATCGGTTACACTTTATTGTTAATCACGAACACCTGTTCAAAAGGTACTTAAACCTGCTCGTTGTTTTTTGTGCCACTTACGAATTTGCGCGAAGTCGCGCTTGAATTTAATTTAAATATCGGGGTCGGGCCCTGCTTTTGCGAGTAGGTTTCTTACTACGCGGACTGAGCGACATCTAGTGAAGGGTAGCTACACTTTTGGGACTTTAAAGGTGCAAGTTTCTAGTTCAATTGAAAATGAACGGCAAATGCTGCCCACTTTCGGAAAGATTTAGAACAAGACTATTTATATTATTCTTTCAAACTCTCGATCAACTTTTGGATTTCCAAATAAAGAATACGGTAAGCACATTTTTCGCACTCTTGTGTTATTTTCTCGAAACGCAACATTTTTCCAATTACCTAATTCCTAAATCAAGCCTTTATTCCTATAAATTCAACAGTAAAATGTCTAGAACCCCAAATAGCTCTCTGGCTAATTAGAAAACGAACAATTATAGTTTTTCTTTCTTAAATAATAGTGCAAAAGCATTGCTACCCTTTTTCTTTCCGACGCGCCGGAACAATTACGGTTTAGGGAAGTTTGGGGCAAAGTGGTCTTGCAAACAAATTATTTTTGACGAATCTTTGTTTGTAGTAAAGTGAAAGCCTGTATTTAGAAGATAAATTTTTCTGCTCTGAACCCAAGCCCATTAGTCGATTTCCTTCATGTATGGGGGTGGTTTAATTGAACCCTAAGAAATCATGTAAAAATGGTTAGCTCAAAGAAACTGAAATTGTACGAATTTGACATGAAAATCACTCAAAAACTCACCCTTGAAATTGAATAGACATTAGATTCGTAAGAACAAACGCTTCGTAATTAGTCATTTATTTATTCGCTAAGAAATGTGTGAAATTCATTTATTTTGTACTTATTTTGGTTTTTTTAAATTAATTTATAATCAGACCGCATCCAAAATCCAAAATTTGAGTTTTGTGAGTATTTCTGTACAGAGAATTCATATAATGTGTCACTTGGCGAAAAGTGCATACTATAATTCTAAAATTGTAGCAGCTGGGGGTGCGGGGTGATTGCTAAAACTAAAGCTTTCATGAAAAATATCCTTTGAGGGATTATTTGGTGCGATGAAATAACTGTCCCTTCTCAATTCAGTATTCTACTTGGTGAATAATTGAATTTTTTTAACATTTCTTCTAAAAAATAAAAAAAATGATGTCGCTGCATTTATTAAAGGAAGATGCTCTAGCTGTTGCGTGTCCCAGTTTCTTTGTACCAAGCCGAAAATGCTCCTTCTCTGGTTCTATCGAAAAACAGGTCTAACTCGTCTCATGGAGTACCAATAACTCTAAATTGCATTGGAATTTCAACAAAAATAAGATAATATACCTATCCTAAACTAATCGGACAAAAGAACCGAGCCGAAGAATCTTCCGAATCATTGTTCACAGAGGGTAAATATAAGTGAAAAATTTGGAGCAATATCTACACTATAGAAAAATTAACAATCCGAGGAGGTAACCCTTGAATTGGAATAATTTAAATGTAACTTTAATCTAATAAAAAATGTGATTTGCTCAAAAGTAGCCAGCTCAAATTGATTTTAAAAGTAACTCCGCTCCTTTCCCATTTGTGAAAAATAATATTCCGAAGTCTCTTACATAAAGTACCTACATGAAATACTCAGGGCCGTAGAGATAAACTTGGGGCCCGGGGGGTTGTTAAGCACGGGCCCCTTTTTTGTGCTTAAACTTACCTATTCCACATTACTTTATTCTACTAATCAAGGACTCATAATATGAAATATGTTATTTTAGTGAAATTGGTAGATATGCTTTATGGATGTAAAAATTTTATTCCCAAAAAACCATGCAATGGCCCCTTTTCAAAATCCGGGCCCAGGGGAAATCCCCCCGTTTACCCCCCCCCCTTCTCGTCAGGCCTGGAAATACTTTGTTAATTAGCGGGACCTTCTTCAATCCAGAAGGTATCTGAAGGTCCCGGCTACGGTAACCTTAGACTGAAGTTGTATTTTGAGATGAATGTCGTTAAGTAATTTTAATACTCCAGCATTTACCTCTGCACGGCAAAAAACGCAGATTCATACAGAAAGAAGTCACTAATCAAACTAAACGAGTTTAAACATCGAAAGAACATTAATAACTGGGCAATCTTAAAGAAATAAATTTAAAATTAACGTTTAAAGTGAAACAAGCAAATAACAAACAAATTCAGGGGTTACCTACAGCTGGTTACAAGTAGGTCTACCATAAAACGAAGAATTACAATTAAAATTAAGTGCATTACCTTTTGTTATGGCACAAATATTACACAAAACTTGACAATTAAATTTCGATCAAAATCAACAGGACCCTGACTGAACGCAGAAAACAAAATGATACAAATTTCAAAATGCAAAATCAGCAAAGCTAAATCAAGACACTATTTCCTACGTATAGGCCAGTCATTTTAAACACTAAACATTGCAAAAAATACTGTAAACTTGCATTTTTAATATGTTGTTAGAGACAACCTAGACAGTGTAAATCTAGATTTGCAACCCTCAGAAACGTGAGCCAGCTGATATACAGGGTGAAATTCGAGAAAGTTTGTAACTTTTTTTAGTTTTTCGCAAAAAAAAGAAGTAAAGGATTGATCTGAAGAGGAAGTGTGTTATTATCACTTTTGAAGTAGAGAAAATTACCTAAAAGACGAGCTATGTGCGAGATCTGTAACCCAATTAGTTCAAGAGATACAGCTCTGTGAATATTGACAAGTTTTCAAAAAAAATAAAAAAATAATTACATTAGAAATTTCTTTTCTTCATTATAACAACTTAAAATCGAGGTAATGGTAAACTGTAACAATCATTTTCGGGCGATCTTTGGAGGAGGCGAAGAGTCATCGCTCTTGTACTTGAGTCTTGAACTTCCTTGTTGGCTATCTTTAGGTTGAAGAGAGGAGACGCTATCAAGGTTGTCAGTTATTGGGCATTGCCTGTTGTTCTGCAAAGTTTTTTTTTTGAATAAATAAATAAATAAGTAATAAATTTCTTCCATGGGGATCGCAATATACATACTAGCCTTGTTTAAAAATTGTTGATAAAAAACTTGTGGCACTGTTATAAAATGACAGCATTGTATTTAAAGGTTAATGTATCTCCAGCGCGGTGTCTGTATATACGCCAATGGTATTTGAAGTTTTGAAATCAGACCTCTCAGAGTGGACGAAAATGCCAAAGTGTGACCTCTACGAGAAAACAAAAAAAAACGCTGAACGGCGAAGAAATAAACTGGTTATATTATAATTAATCAATTTTTGAAGCCTTTACAAGCAATTCCTGTAGATCGTCCTAATAATCAAGTTTTTTTGAAAGGGGTGCCATCTTTGTTACAGAATCCGAATCTTCTGGGGTGATTTCACTTATATTGGTGAGATGGCTGTCATTTGAAATCGAAGGGGTTAAATTAAACGTAAGGGAAAGGGCCCCCAAAAATATTTTTGAAATCGGGCCCCTAAAATGAAGTCTGAAGGTTTAAATATTATAAACATTGATTCAATTCTGCGGATCCTCAATAAGCTGTAGACTAATTTGGTTATCGGTTTATCATATTGGTCTTCTTTATGGATTATTAGATTGGTCCTTTAGTTATGTGGATCGTGTAAGCTATGTAGATGTTCTGTTAATTAGTTAGACCTTGTACGATATATGATATATAATATAATGTATAGATGATTCTGTACAGTGTGTAAATTATTATAGTGGTGAATTTTCCAGAAATTCCGATACACACCGAGGCGCCATGAAAGATTAGTAATCGGCGATAAAAAACGAAGGCGGTTGTGGCACAATCTTTCATGGAAATATGACGTGTTTGTTCTAGAACAATCTGAAGCGTCCTTGAGCACTCAAGAACATTCTAGAAAGAATGTTGTTTGCTACATAAGCAAATCGAATTGTGTTTCCGGTCAGTTCCAATTTCAACACCGAAGTAATAAATAGTTTGCGCTGTTATAAATTATGCATGTTGTTGTATTTCGTTGCGTTAATTAGTTGTAATTAAATTTCCTGGTGGGGGATTATTTTTTAATTATGTGTATTATGTAGGTTTTTACTGAATGTGGACCTTGAAGCTGATAAATAGGTCATGAATTTAGGTTATCTAGGTTCTGTACATTCTGTAGATTTTATAGATACGATATATCCTGTTGGTACATTAATTTTTACATCTTATTTAATATGTAGACTGTTTCTGTACTTTTGCAGACTTGTAGATCCTATAGAATCATTCAAATTTACAATTCTAGAGGGTATGCAAGTTGTTGACTGCATGTACTGAAGATGCAGTACGGGGTTCTGTAGATTTTTATATATTCTGGATCTATCTACATATGGCATAGATATCCCAAATTATTCTGTAGATTTTGTAGGTTCTGCAAATCTTGGGTATAGTAACTATATAGAATCTGTAGATTTTCTAGGTACTTACTGTAATTTTTGTAGATAATTTTGTACATATTTTTCTGGTCCTTGGGGGGTAGCTTTCATAGACCAAGGAAATCAGAACGATTTTACATGAAAGTTGTAACTTTTTGTAATTAGTTCGTATATAAATAATGTCTTTATTTGAACATTTTATAAATGAACAATTTGATCGAAGAATAACAAAAAAGTGAAGAAAAAAATAGCTATACAGAAAAAAAATAGTTGTACAATAGTGGCTCCAAATGGCTTCACCTTTTAGTTTATAAAACACAATTTTATGACACAATTTTCAGAAAAATATAGTAAATAAATTATTTTGACCAGATTCCGGCTTTTTGCGAAACAGTTTTCATTGGTTTAGTGCTGTCGTACTCAGATCTACTTCTTCCGAAAGTAATTCAATGCTGAAATGGTTTTGTGACTTTTTTTTCCCCCTTTTTTTCAGCAAGTCTGTTTAACTTTAGTGTATTTGTAGGATTCCCGTGCTTCCACTACTGCTCATAGATCGCACCCCATACATTACTTTGGGGATGAAACTCAACCCTTCGCGTTACATATAGCATTCAGTTTTCTGTCGAGCATGCTTCCCATTCGGATTCGAATTGCACGCAAATAAAGATCGTTAGTAAAGTGCAGAAAACCGGAAGTGGATAGCTACGTCGCGAGTAAAATAGGTGGCGCCAGTTGTCCACATTGAAACACCGAACACGTAATTGCCCCATAAACCTAGACTCGCTCGGAATTTACTAACAAAACGCTACAATTACGAAATTAAATTTAAGATGGTTTTATAACCATAAATTTGATTGCGATTAGCGGTAACATACCTGGGGTTTTAAATAAAGGCGAATTAATACATGCTTACACACCGACACGCTCGTTATTTCGCGTAATTATCACGAAATTCTCATGCGAATACGTATTTTCTTTCAATTTATTTATTTCTTTATGCACGCGCAGGTCTTGATGTGTGAAAGATTCGGCACGTTAAAGAATTTAGTTTGGTCATTACTTGTACATTGATTTTACATAACAATAATCTCAGTGGGACCTAGAACGATTATTTTAGGAGCGCATTATTATACAATATTTTTAGTTTCTATAAAATGTTGCTCCCTTTCCTTTAGGTTCTACTTTATAATTATATACTGCCCATGATGTAGATTGTAGAGTATTAATTTTGATAAAAAATCAGTACTCCTGTACTACAAAAATCACTGCGCTACATCTGGCCATGCCTTTTGATGGGAAAGTTGAATTAAAATGTTGGTAATATTCATTGAATCTCCGACATGCCAATAAAGAGAACTACCTATTGGTAAAAGGCGTCTTGTCAATCTTATAGATTGCAAAGTTACATTATAAAAACAAAACTATGAACCTGATTTGTTTATACAAGGCGCTAATAAAATTATAAATAAATCGGCAACCGGTAAAAAGGTCAAAGACAATTAAATTATGCTTTCTTTTGCTGCCAACCTTAATTTATAAGGGTAATTTTTGACATTGCCATACTACCGAACATGGGTAGTTTCTCTTATAAATAAACCAATAGGAACTAATAAATGGGGAGGCACCTGGAGTGCCGATTTCATCAACCATCTTCCGAGATTCACTTTCAACGAGTAACCAAATAAAGATGTTCCACCATCCAATTTTCCAAATTACTGCTAACCCTCCAAAGGTTAAATATAATCTATCAAGGAAACAAAAAATTTTGGTGTACAACAATAATTACAACCCCCACAATTGAATATTGCTAGGTAGACAAAAGGAAATTTATTAAAAATTACGAAATTTTAAAACAGGAGGGCATTTTAGCTTTAAGGTGCAATTTTAGGGATGATTGTAGAACCCTTCAATATAATCTATCAAAGAAACAAAAAATTTTGATGTACAACAATAATTACAACCCCCACAATTGATATTGCTATGTAGACAAAAGGAAATTTTATTAAAAATTACGAAATATTAAAACAGGAGGGCAATTCAGCTTTAAGGCACAATTTTAGAGATGATTGTAGAACCCTTAAGTATAATCTTTCAAGGAAACAAAAAAATTGTGGTGTACAACAATAATTACAACCCCCACAATAGAATATCGCTATATAGACAAAAGGAAATTTTATTGAAAATTACGAAATTTTAAAACAGGAGGGCAATTCAGCTTTAAGGCACAATTTTAGGGATGATTGTATAACCCTTTAGTATAATCTTTCAAGGAAACAAAAAAATTGTGGTGTACAACAATAATTACAACCCCCACAATTGATATTGCTATGTAGACAAGAGGAAATTTTATTAAAAATTACGAAATTTTAAAACAGGAGGGCAATTCAGCTTTAAGGTGCAATTTTAGGGATGTTTGTAGAACCCTTAAATATTATCTTTCAAGGAAACAAAAAAATTTTGATGTACAACAATAATTAAAACCCCCACAATTGATATTGCTATGTAGACAAGAGGAAATTTTATTAAAAATTATGAAATTTTAAAACAGGGGGGCAATTCAGCTTTAAGTAGTGATTTTAGGGATGATTGTAGAACCCTTAAATATAATCTATCAGGGAAACAATTGATGTGCAACAATAATTACAACCCCCACAATTGAATATTGCTATGTAGAAAAAGGAAATTTTAGTAAAAATTACGAAATTTTAAAACAGGAGGGCAATTTAGTTTTAGGGTGCAATTTTAGGGATGTTTGTAGAACCCTTAAATATTATCTTTCAAGGAAACAAAAAAATTTTGATGTACAACAATAATTAAAACCCCCACAATTGATATTGCTATGTAGACAAGAGGAAATTTTATTAAAAATTATGAAATTTTAAAACAGGGGGGCAATTCAGCTTTAAGTAGTGATTTTAGGGATGATTGTAGAACCCTTAAATATAATCTATCAGGGAAACAATTGATGTGCAACAATAATTACAACCCCCACAATTGAATATTGCTATGTAGAAAAAGGAAATTTTAGTAAAAATTACGAAATTTTAAAACAGGAGGGCAATTTAGTTTTAGGGTGCAATTTTAGGGATGTTTGTAGAACCCTTAAATATTATCTTTCAAGGAAACAAAAAAATTTTGATGTACAACAATAATTACAACCCCCACAATTGAATATTGCGATGTAGATAAGAGGAAATTTTATTGAAAATTACGAAATATTAAAACAGGAGGGCAATTCAGCTTTAAGGCACAATTTTAGAGATGATTGTAGAACCCTTAAGTATAATCTTTCAAGGAAACAAAAAAATTGTGGTGTACAACAATAATTACAACCCCCACAATAGAATATCGCTATATAGACAAAAGGAAATTTTATTGAAAATTACGAAATTTTAAAACAGGAGGGCAATTCAGCTTTAAGGCACAATTTTAGGGATGATTGTATAACCCTTTAGTATAATCTTTCAAGGAAACAAAAAAATTGTGGTGTACAACAATAATTACAACCCCCACAATTGATATTGCTATGTAGACAAAAGGAAATTTTATTAAAAATTACGAAATTTTAAAACGTTAGGGCAATTTAGCTTTAAGGCTCAATTTTAGGGATGATTGTAGAACCCTTAAATATAATCTATCAAGGAAACAAAAAATGGTGCTGTACAACAATAATTACAACCCCCACAATTGAATATTGCTATGTAGACAAGAGGAAATTTTATTAAAAACTACGAAATTTTAAAACAGGTGGGCAATTCAGCTTTAAGGCGCAATTTTAGGGATGATTGTAGAACCCCTAAAATATAATCTATCAAGGAAACAAAAAAATTTTGATGTACAACAATAATTACAACCCCCACAATTGATATTGCTATGTAGACAAGAGGAAATTTTATTAAAAATTACGAAATTTTAAAACAGGAGGGCAATTCAGCTTTAAGGTGCAATTTTAGGGATGTTTGTAGAACCCTTAAATATTATCTTTCAAGGAAACAAAAAAATTTTGATGTACAACAATAATTAAAACCCCCACAATTGATATTGCTATGTAGACAAGAGGAAATTTTATTAAAAATTATGAAATTTTAAAACAGGGGGGCAATTCAGCTTTAAGTAGTGATTTTAGGGATGATTGTAGAACCCTTAAATATAATCTATCAGGGAAACAATTGATGTGCAACAATAATTACAACCCCCACAATTGAATATTGCTATGTAGAAAAAGGAAATTTTAGTAAAAATTACGAAATTTTAAAACAGGAGGGCAATTTAGTTTTAGGGTGCAATTTTAGGGATGTTTGTAGAACCCTTAAATATTATCTTTCAAGGAAACAAAAAAATTTTGATGTACAACAATAATTACACGCCCACATTGAATATTGCTATGTAGACAAAAGGAAATTTTATTAAAAAATTACAAATTTTAAACAGGAGAGCAATTCACCTTTAAGGCGCAATTTTTTAGGGATGATTGTAGAACCCTTAAGCATAATCTTTCCAGGAAACAAAAAATTTTTGGTGTACAATAATAATTTCAACCCCCACAATTGAATATTGCTAATGTAGAAAAAAGAAATTTTAGTAAAATTACGAAATTTTAAAACGGGAGGGCAATTCAGCTTTAAGTTGTGATTTTAGGGATGATTGGTAGAACCTTAAATATAATCTAATCAGGGAAACAATTGATGTACAACAATAATTACAACCCCACAATGAATATTGCTATGTAGACAAAAGGAAATTTTAATAAAAATTACTGAAATTTTAAAACAGGAGGGCAATTCAGCTTTAAGGCGGAATTTAGGGGTGATTGTAGACCCCATAAATATAAATTATAAAGGGAACACAAAAAATTTGGTGTAGAACAATAATTACAACCCTCACAATTGAATATTGCTATGTAGAGAAGAAGAAATTTTATTAGAAATTACGAAATTTTAAAACGGGAGAGCAATTCAGCTTTAAGGCGCAATTTTAGGGATGATTGTAGAACCCTTAAGCATAATCTTTCAAGGAAACAAAAAATTTTTGGTGTACAACAATTATTACAACCCCCACAATTGAATATTGCTATGTAGAAAAAGGAAATTTTAGTAAAAATTACGAAATTTTAAAACAGGAGGGCAATTCAGCTTTAAGGCGCAATTTTAAGGAGGACTGTAGAACCCTTAAATATAATATTTCAAGGAAACAAAAATAATTTGGTGCACAACAATAATTACAACCCCCACAATTGAATATTGCTATGTAGATAAGAGGCAATTTTATTAAAAATAACGGAATTTTAAAACAAGAGGGCAATTTAGTTTTAAGGTGCAATTTTAGGGATGTTTGTAGAACCCTTAAATATTATCTTTCAAGGAAACAAAAAAATTTTGATGTACAACAATAATTACAACCCCCACAATTGATATTGCTATGTAGACAAGAGGAAATTTTATTAAAAATTACGAAATTTTAAAACGGGAGGGCAATTCAGCTTTAAGTTGTGATTTTAGGGATGCTTGTAGAACCCTTAAATATAATCTATCAGGGAAACAATTGATGTACAACAATAATTACAACCCCCACAATTGAATATTGCTATGTAGACAAGAGGAAATTTTATTAAAAACCCTGAAATTTTAAAACAGGTGGGCAATTCAGCTTTAAGGCGCAATTTTAGGGATGATTGTAGAACCCTTAAATATAATCTATCAAGGAAACAAAAAAAATTTGATGTAAAACAATAATTACAACCCCCACAATTGATATTGCTATGTAGACAAGAGGAAATTTTATTAAAAATTACGAAATTTTAAAACGAGAGGGCAATTCAGCTTTAAGTTGTGATTTTAGGGATGATTGTAGAACCCTTAAATATAATCTATCAGGGAAACAATTGATGTACAACAATAATTACAACCCCCACAATTGAATATTGCTATGTAGACAAGAGGAAATTTTATTAAAAATTACGAAATTTTAAAACAGGGAGGCAATTCAGCTTTAAGTAGTGATTTTAGGGATGATTGTAGAACCCTTAAGCATAATCTTTCAAGGAAACAAAAAAATTTTGGTGTACAACAATAATTACAACCCCCACAATTGAATATTGCTATGTAGACAAGAGGAAATTTCATTAAAAACTACGAAATTTTAAAACAGGTGGACAATTCAGCTTTAAGGCGCAATTTTAAGGAGGATTGTAGAACCCTTAAATATAATTTCAAGGAAACAAAAAATTTTGGTGTACAACAATAATTACAACCCCCACAATTGAATATTGCTATGTAGACAAAAGGAAATTTTATTAAAAATTACGAAATTTTAAAAGAGGAGAGCAATTCAGCTTTAAGGCGCAATTTAAGGGATGATTGTAGAACCCTTAAGCATAATCTTTCAAGGAAACAAAAAATTTTTGGTGTACAATAATAATTAAAACCCCCACAATTGAATATTGCTATGTAGACAAAAGGAAATTTTATTAAAAATTACGAAATTTTAAAACAGGAGGGCAATTCAGCTTTAAGGCGGAATTTTAGGGGTGATTGTAGGACCCATAAATATAAATTATCAAGGGAACACAAAAATTTTGGTGTAGAACAATAATTACAACCCTCACAATTGAATATTGCTATGTAGAGAAGAAGAAATTTTATTAGAAATTACGAAATTTTAAAACGGGAGAGCAATTCAGCTTTAAGGCGCAATTTTAGGGATGATTGTAGAACCCTTAAGCATAATCTTTCAAGGAAACAAAAAATTTTGGTGTACAACAATAATTACAACCCCCACAATTGAATATTGCTATGTAGACAAGATGAAATTTTATTAAAAACTACGAAATGGTGAGCAATTCAGCTTTAAGGCGCAATTTTAGGGTTGATTGTAGAACCCTTTAGTATAATCTTTCAAGGAAACAAAAAAAATTTTGGTGTACAACAATAGTTACAACCCCCACAATTGAATATTGCTATGTAGGCAAAAGGAAATTTTATTAAAAATTACGAAATTTCAAAACAGGGGGGCAATTTTAACTTGCGATTTTAGGGATGATTGTAGAACCCTTAAATATAATCTATCAGGGAAACAAAAAAATTTTATGTACAACAATAATTACAACCCCCACAATTGAATATTGCTATGTAGACAAGAAGAAATTTTATTAAAAGTTATGAAATTTTAAAATAGGAGGGCAATTCAGCTTTAAGTTGCGATTTTAGGGATGATTGTAGAACCCTCAAATATAATCTATCAAGGAAACAAAAAATTTTTGGTGTACAACAATTATTACAACCCCCACAATTGAATATTGCTATGTAGAAAAAGGAAATTTTAGTAAAAATTTCGAAATTTTAAAACAGGATGGCAACTCAGCTTTAAGGAGCAATTTTAAGGAGGATTGTAGAACCCTTAAATATAATCTTTCAAGGAAACAAAAAAAATTTGGTGCACAACAATAATTACAACCCCCACAATTGAATATTGCTATGTAGACAAAAGGAAATTTTATTAAAAATTACGAAATTTTAAAACAGGAGGGCAATTTAGTTTTAAGGTGCAATTTTAGGGATGTTTGTAGAACCCTTAAATATTATCTTTCAAGGAAACTAAAAAATTTTGGTGTACAACAATAATTACAACCCCCACAATTGATATTGCTATGTAGACAAGAGGAAATTGTATTAAAAATTACGAAATTTTAAAACAGGAGGGCAATTCTGCTTTAAGTTACGATTTTAGGGATGATTGTAGAACCCTTAAATATAATCTATCAAGGAAACAAAAAAATGTTGATGTGCAACAATAATTACAACCCCCACAATTGAATATTGCTATGTAGACAAGAGGAAATTTTATTAAAAATTACGACATTTTAAAACAGGTGGGCAATTCAGCTTTAAGGCGAAATTTTAGGGATGATTGTAGAACCCTTAAATATAATCTTTCAAGGAAACAAAAAAATTTGTTGTACAACAATAATTACAACCCCCACAATTGAATATTGCTATGTAGACAAGAGGAAATTTTATTTAAAATTACGAAATTTTAATACAGGAGAGCAATTCAACTTTAAGGTGCAATTTTAAGGATGATTGTTGAACCCTTAAATATAACCTATCAAAGAAACAAAAAATTTTGGTGTACAACAATAATTACAACCCCCACAATTGAATATTGCTATGTAGATAAGAAGAAATTTTATTAAAAATTACGAAATTTTAAAACAGGAGGGCAATTCAGCTTTAAGGCGGAATTTTAGGGGTGATTGTAGGACCCATAAATATAAATTATCAAGGGAACAAAAAAATTTTGGTGTAGAACAATAATTACAACCCTCACAATTGAATATTGCTATGTAGAGAAGAAGAAATTTTACTAAAAATTACGAAATTTTAAAACGAGAAGGCATTTCAGCTGTAAGTAACAATTTTAGGGATGATTGGAAAACCCTTAAGTATAATCTCTCAAGGAAACAAAAAATGTTTGGTGTACAACAATAATTATACAACCCTCACAATTGATATTGCTATGTAGACAAGAAGAATTTTAAAACAGAAGGGCAATTCAGCTTTAAATTGCGATTTTAGGGATGATTGTAGGAGCCTTAAATATAATCTATCAAGGAAACAAATGTAAAATTTCGTAATTTTAAATAAAATTTCCTCTTGTCTACATAGCAATATTCAATTGTGGGGGTTGTAATTATTGTTGTACACCAAAATTTTTTGTTTCCTTGATAGATTATATTTAAGATAAATGTAAGTTATTTGTATTGTGTAAAAACAGGAGTCGACCGTTTTTGGGAATTTTGTATAAGAAATTTGTCAATGTAAAGAACTGGAGCTGGAACAAGATTATTTTCAACATATATTCAAACAGTTCAATTTATATGAGTACTTACTTATTTGACAGTGGCCAAACAGAGCTTCCGCAACACTAAAAATTTAAAATTGACAGGGAATGTCATTTTCTCAGGGCTCTGTAGTTTGATCAAACGTCTCCTGCACGATTCGATTCATAAACCTCAAATTTTTTCCGTCTTCATACTTACTACGGCACTACGGCTAAGCAATTAAAATAAAAATGCAGAAAAGTACCTTTTGATGAATGCAAACCGTTATACTCGTTTAACTCCCAATTGCGGAGGTAACATTTTCACACGCTTAAGAAGGCGAGTTAATGCATTAAAATCTCAAAGTGATAAACATTACAATATAGCACGCCCAAAATAATTTAAATCTTGTAATGATAGTTGTATAAATTTCGAGTGTGTAACATTTATCACGAAGATAATAGCTAATACAATCAGAGGAACGACTATTATGTGCTCAAGCGTGTATTGCGGCGTAATTGAACTTTGAAATATTGTTTTTTGGTGCCGCCTTTCATAATATAGGTACTACCTTTTCAGCTCGCACTTCCATTTCAAACTAATCCATGAATTTATTCAGGGAACGATTTTAAACCACTAGTACATGATGTAGTTAAATTAAAGGTACCTAATAGTTCACGCATAGGTATTCAAAATTTCAGCCCTCATAGAAAGTGGGAGATGTGGAACGTGAACTAATTAATACAGGTTTTTCTATTGCTAACTTCAACATTCCGAGAAGAACCCTTTTAAGAGCACAGCAGCTTTTCCTATCGACAGTCGTTCCTCAAGCAGATCGGCATCGGATTCAACTCGTGTAGCTTCCATCAATTCCTTTAGCTTTCTTCTTGTTGGAAAATTTTAATATTTTTTGAAAATTACGTTTTACCGTTTACCTACGCAGGTAGATACCAGAAAACTTTACCTACCTATAAGTGGCATAATTTCAATTTGATACTACAGCCCCTATATTCAGATTGTGTTGTATCTACAAAGGAAAAATCACACTCTACACAATTACAAATAAGAAAACTTAATTCCGGTGAATTGTTTCAATATAATAAACATGAATTTACTTCATATGTTTATCTCGTCTAAATGTTTTCCATCTCCCCGATCGCAGAGTTTAAATTGCCGAGGCGACCGACGCAGGGATTAGATGGCCGGGATAACCGAAGCCGGGAAGTAGATGGTCGCCGGGATGGAAATCGTCGGGATGACCGTGGCCGATTTTAAGACGCACAGTCTAACCAACATAATTTGGTTATGAACCAAATTTCCCCATAAACCTTTATCAATTGTCACCTACACTCAAATCATAATCTCAACAAGGCAACTACCGAAAGCAGGTGAAGGTAAATGCGATTTTTAGTGGTAGCCAATAAAGAATGTGGTGGTAACCATGAAAATGGGTGTTTGAGCTATCCCATAGAAAAGCACAAATCAATTAATTCCAACACTTTATTTTAAATTATAACCGCCACATTTCAAATTACGTAATTATAAATTATTCTATTGTTCGCCGTAATTAATTATGGAGGTCTCGCCGTTAATCTTATTGGAAATGGACGTAGTTAACGGACATCACGCTAATCAATATATCGGTTGCATTTAAATTGGTTTTAAGCGCATCGTGTACGAGATCGTGTCCGTAAGTAAAAGATTGGTTAGATAGGGACGCGAGCGGTAAACGTGAAGAATACGACCTGAAAATTTATTGGTATAAATAATAATCTGGGAGTCCCTTAAACACCTTTTTGAAAATGAAATTTCGATTATAGCGTAGTAATTTACCGATTGGGCGTGCGAGAATATTGTTAATATTATACCCTGCGAAACATTATGTAGCCACGAATGTTAGGCATGGGTTAACAAGATGAGATTTAATATGGATTATTTTAACCGACGGCGAAAAAGATGCAAAAAGATAAATTCCTCGTTGGTGAAGCGCATTATAATTTTATAATAACCTGATGGTACATAATAAAATTAAATTTGTATTGTACTTTTAAACTTGTTAAAATAGATTACCGAATTCGATTAGGGCCGTCTCGCTGTACAAAGTTGGCGATCCATTGATTTTGTTCAAATTGATTTATTCAATCATGCTTTTCGCTTTTTTTTGGTTGCACGAAAATTATTCGCCGAGATCGTAACGGATAGTTCCGCCAAACTTTCTTTTTTATATGACCGCTGTTTTAGTTTTCATTTACTTTCCCTATGGCGTCGCCTACAAGAAAGGTACACGAATTTTATCGCACATTCAATTTTCCTAGTTACAATTGTTGTCTCTTCATTTCAAGAGCACTCTCCTGTTAAAAGCAATAGCGAAAAATTATGGGGCAGAGATACTTTGGAGAAAACCCATTTCTATAGCCGAAAATAGTGTACAAATGGAAATACATAGAAATAAATTGGAAATGACGGCAAATGTTATTGTTAGAATTGTCTTCGCACCCCTTAAGAAGAGTGCGCCATCTTGGGGTAGGACATTTTTTATAAAGATCAGAGAGGGCCTAATCCAAGACCTATAGATAAACTTCAGCTTAAAATATATTTTAACCTTTAGTAGAAGTATGTTTTCTTTCAATGACCGCTTATGCCTTATGTGTCACTAGCAAGTCTATAATTCCGCGTAAAAGAGATCACTCTCACACTTTTTAAATTACGTAATTTTCCGTGACCGTATTTAATACATTTGTGTATTTTGTAGGGATGTTTTTTTTAACGGAAAATTCGAACTCACGTAGCACTTTGGAAGATGTAAGTAAGTTCTACTCAGCCTCATACAATTTATGTTATATTTATCGATTATGCATAAAAGGGTCAATAGCGACTGTACAATTCTGCTTCAAAAAGAACTCTCTCGCCTCTTTTATATTAGGTAATTTTTAAGAAAATTGAGTAATTTATATACTTTGAAGGATACACTTCTCCTTCTGCGACGTACAATTACACGTAGAATTCAAGAATGCATTCAAATACAGGGGGTGCTATTTAAAAAAATGTACCATTTTGGCGCCCTACTTTGGGAGCGCACCCTGTATAATTCCAAATATTTTTACAATGTGGAGAATATTCAACCATATCATAATACAAAAGCAATCTATCGATAAATCTTATCTTCAAGGCATTAAGTTACTTCGCGCAATCGCTGACTCACCCTGTACATACAACTTACTAATTACTATTAAGATGCAAAACAATTTTAACCGTTTCTCTATGTTCTGAGACATTCGTGAAGTTATCCCCCAGAGCGTGATTTGGACTGTAAGTACTAATAAAGTGGTTTACAAATATCATCATTTCATTATTAGCATCAGAATTTTTTGGTTAAAAATGCAATCTTTCTTGGCAGTTGTCCAGTGTAAGGGTTGTCATTTTTACAGGCGCATCAAATATTTCTGTTTGTTAAATAGTTACGCTAAAAGGGTTAACAACAACCCTATATAAGTGTTTATAAAAATGCAACCCCTAGTCGTTTGTAAATTATGAATTTTTTTTAGTAAAAAATGCAATCTTTCTTATCAGTTGTCCAGTGTAAGGGTTTTCATTTTTACAGTCGCATCAAATATTTATGTTTGTTAAATAATTACGCTAAAAGGGTTAACAACAACCCTATACAAGTGTTTATAAAAATGCAACCCCTAGCCGTTTGTAAGTTATGAATTTTTTTTAGTAAAAAATGCAATCTTTCTTATCAGTTGTCCAGTGTAAGGGTTTTCATTTTTACAGTCGCATCAAATATTTATGTTTGTTAAATAATTACGCTAAAAGAGTTAACAACAACCCTATATAAGTGTTTATAAAAATGCAACCCCTAGTCGTTTGTAAATTATGATTTTTTTAAAAAAATGCAATCTTTCTTGCAGTTGTCCAGTGTAAGGGTTGTCATTTTTACAGGCGCATCAAATATTTATGTTTGTTAAATAATTACGCTAAAAGGGTTAACAACAACCCTATATAAGTGTTTATAAAAATGCAACCCCTAGTCGTTTGTAAGTTATGAATTTTTTTAGTAAAAAATGCAATCTTTCTTATCAGTTGTCCAGTGTAAGGGTTTTCATTTTTACAGTCGCATCAAATATTTATGTTTGTTAAATAATTACGCTAAAAGGGTTAACAACAACCCTATATAAGTGTTTATAAAAATGCAACCCCTAGTCGTTTGTAAATTATGAATTTTTTTAGTTAAAAATGCAATCTTTCTTGGCAGTTGTCCAGTGTAAGGGTTGTCATTTTTACAGGCGCATCAAATATTTATGTTTGTTAAATAATTACGCTAAAAGGGTTAACAACAACCCTATATAAGTGTTTATTAAATGCAACCCCTAGTCGTTTGTAAATTATGAATTTTTTTTAAATTAAAAATGCAATCTTTCTTGGCCAGTTGTACTTAAGGGTTACTAATTAGTTACGGCAAATTGAATATAAATCCGGAATTTGAGGTGCTAACTTCACGGACATATTTTGCAATTGATTGACCGCAAATTTGTGTACTTTTTTATCAGTTCAGTATAATCGATTCCTCCAGATGCATTCAAAATGGTAAAGAGTTCTTGGCCGATGTGTTTTGGTATTCTGAACATGAACAATCAAAACGGACCATTCCTCTTTAACACGGAGGTTTGAAAAAATGCAATTTTCCAACGTCTCGAGCCTTGCTGATCCCTAAATTCTGAAATCATGGCCCAACCCCGAATCTGAAACCACTGAAGCCACATTCTCCTATTCCGCATTTAACAACAACCCTATACAAGTGTTTATAAAAATGCAACCCCTAGTCGTTTGTAAATTATGAATTTTTTTACTTAAAAATGCAATCTTTCTTGGCAGTTATCCAGTGTAAGGGTTGTCATTTTTACAGGCGCATCAAATATTTCAGTTTGTTCAATAATTACGCTAAAATGGTTAACAACAACCCTATACAAGTGTTTATAAAAATGCAACCCCTAGTCGTTTGTAAATTATGAATTTTTTTACTTAAAAATGCATGGCAGTTATCCAGTGTAAAGGTTGTCATTTTTATAGGCGCATCAAATATTCCTGTTTGTTAAATAATTACGCCAAAAACAACCCCTAGTCGTTTGTAAATTATGAATTTTTTTACTTAAAAATGCAATCTCTCTTGGCAGTTGTCCAGTGTAAGGGTTGTCATTTTTACAGGCGCTTCAAATATTTTTGTTTTTTAAATAATTACACTAAAACGGTTAACAACAACCCTATATAAGTGTTTTTAAAAATGCAACCCCTGTCGTTTGTAAATGATGAATTTTTTTAATTAAAAATGCAATCTTTCTTGGCAGTTGTCCAGTGTAAGGGTTGTCATTTTTACAGGCGCATCAAATATTTATGTTTGTTAAATAATTACGCTAAAAGGGTTAACAACAACCCTATATAAGTGTTTATAAAAATGCAACCCCTAGTCGTTTGTAAATTATGAATTTTTTTAGTTAAAAATGCAATCTTTCTTGGCAGTGTAAAGGTTGTCATTTTTACAGGCGCATCAAATATTTCCGTTTGTTAAATAGTTACGCTAAAATGGTTAACAACAACCCTATATAAGTGTTTATAAAAATGCAACCCCTAGTCGTTGTAAATTATGAATTTTTTTAGTTAAAAATGCAATCTTTCTTGGCAGTGTAAGGGTTGTCATTTTTACAGGCGCATCAAATATTTCTGTTTGTTAAATAATTACGCTAAAAGGGTTAACAACAACCCTATATAAGTGTTTATAAAAATGCAACCCCTAGTCGTTTGTAAATTATGAATTTTTTAAATTAAAAATGCAATCTTTCTTGGCAGTTGTCCAGTGTAAGGGTTGTCATTTTTACAGGCGCATCAAATATTTATGTTTGTTAAATAATTACGCTTAAAGGGTTAACAACAACCCTATATAAGTGTTTATAAAAATGCAACCCCTAGTCGTTTGTAAATTATGAATTTTTTTATTTAAAAATGCAATCTTTCTTGTCAGTTGTCCAGTGTAAGGGTTGGCATTTTTACAGGCGCATCAAATATTTATGTTTGTTAAATAATTACGCTAAAAGGGTTAACAACAACCCTATATAAGTGTTTATAAAAATGCAACCCCTAGTCGTTTGTAAATTATGAATTTTTTTAGTTAAAAATGCAATCTTTCTTGGCAGTTGTCCAGTGTAAGGGTTGTCATTTTTACAGGCGCATCAAATATTTCTGTTTGTTAAATAATTACGCTAAAAGGGTTAACAACAACCCTATATAAGTGTTTATAAAAATGCAACCCCTAGTCGTTTGTAAATTATGAATTTTTTTAGTTAAAAATGCAATCTTTCTTGGCAGTTGTCCAGTGTAAGGGTTGTCATTTTTACAGGCGCATCAAATATTTCTGTTTGTTAAATAATTACGCTAAAAGGGTTAACAACAACCCTATATAAGTGTTTATAAAAATGCAACCCCTAGTCGTTTGTAAGTTATGAATTTTTTTAGTAAAAAATGCAATCTTTCTTATCAGTTGTCCAGTGTAAGGGTTTTCATTTTTACAGTCGCATCAAATATTTATGTTTGTTAAATAATTACGCTAAAAGAGTTAACAACATCCCTATATAAGTGTTTATAAAAATGCAACTACAAATTACAATTACAGATATTGGAAAATAATGGGGCTGCCGAGAAGTTAGCCGCAGAATGGTTTTTTTTAATATAAATTCAAAAATTCATTTACAAATTTAGATTCTTGGCCTACAAATACTTACTAATAACTTACTAATTAGTATACGGCAAATTGAATATAAATCCGGAATTTGAGGTGCTAACTTCACGGACATATTTTGCAATTGATTGACCGCAAATTTGTGTACTTTTTTATCAGTTCAGTATAATCGATTCCTCCAGATGCATTCAAAATGGTAAAGAGTTCTTGGCCGATGTGTTTTGGTATTCTGAACATGAACAATCAAAACGGACCATTCCTCTTTAACACGGAGGTTTGAAAAAATTTCAATTTTCCAACGTCTCGAGCCTTGCTGATCCCTAAATTCTGAAATCATGGCCCAACCCCGAATCTGAAACCACTGAAGCCACATTCTCCTATTCCGCATTCAATCAGTTCTTTTACCTCGGCTGTTTTTGTTGGATGCGTGGTTTTCAGTAAGAAAAAAGGCACACCATACTCAGCCTCGCAATTCATGTCATCACCATAAATCTACAAGAAAGAATCGAAAAATTCCGAAGTAATATTCCAACACGTATATACCTAATTAATTTCACTCACATCTTCGTAAATTGGTTAGAGCACCAAAAGGCATTAAAAGACAGACGTGTTAATATTCTAAAGGTAAAAGCCGCCAGTTTCCCGTCTCATAAGTCACAGGTATTTCAATTATTAAGCTTGACTTACGGCTGTCCGAGCACAAAACACTTGACGTAAACGTATCAGGATTAAATTACATTATGTAACATCATCGCTAAGCGGTGCTCGCATAATTTAGCTGATGGAAACAAATAATGGTATTGGCGTTTAGATGTTTCGGTCATATTTCACACTACATTAAACTGTCAAGGAATCTAATAACATAATATTATAACATAATCTTACCCACCTTTATAGTTCTTTTACGGATTTCAAGTATGCGGCTTTGCTGAATTCCGCTGATGATCATTAAGCTCTTCGTCCAAACGATTGGCAATGAACGACTTTTGACGCCCGATCGCTCTATAAAACGATACTGAAACGTATTTACTTAAAATGGAGTAGGAAAAAAGGTGACCGTAGAAAATCACGAGTCGATAAAGTTATTGCATTTCATTGTTATTAAATCTTTAAGGTTCGTGCACGATTGGAGTCGAGGTTTAGCGGCCCGCGGCTGACCACTATTATTAGCTATAATATAATGATTGATGTCCTACTGTGACCTCTGACACCTGAGAATGTAACATATTTAACACCTAAGTTTAAGTTACGATCACCATCTATACCGTGCGGTTGCTTTTAAATTGATTAAATCTATATTGTGGATTCCGAAGGCGGTTTTACTACTTTCAGTTTGTAATTACTGCGAGAGACTTAAGAAAAATTAAACGAGGATAATTGTGTAATAGGATACTTGCATCTGTGATATGTTAATTGAGACGAGTCAATCACCAGAAACAAAAGCACTCTGATGGGCACCATAAATCACTGATTAAGCAATGTATTAGTGCAAAAACGAAAACAGAACAGAACAAGTTAAAAAGTAATCGTAAACGATTTACATAAAGCGCATTTCCACTTGCATTCATTTCCCATTTGTAAGATGCAACTTCTGTTAAAATCGTAAAAATCCGCCCACAAATATGAAAGATAGCGTTGCACATGGGCAATCCATTGTTGACGTGCTACTTCAATTTCAGTTTATGAGAAGAATTTCATTTCAATGCTTTTTTAAATAAGAAAGTTGGAACTGCGCATGCGCAAACCTAAATTTTAAAACTAATGTTAGATTTTCCTTTGTTCCAAGCGGCTAAGTATCAAATTTCACTTAAATGGTGCCATAGATAAAAAAGTTGGCACTGCGCATGCGCAAAACCAAATTTTGAAATTGGCGTTTGATTTTCCTTTATTCCAAGTGCCTATGTATCAAATTTCATTCAAATACGTTTATAAGTAAAAAAGTTTGCAATTCGGTTTATAAATGGTCGAGATGCGAAAAGGGCACTGTGAATTTTGAATCGATCCGATTCAACTTTTGGCATTGCGTATTATATGGCTAAAGCTATGCCCATATTGAATTTCATGCAATTCAGTTCATAACTAACGGAGATGTAAAAGCGATCGAACATTTCTAAACTAAGTTATCGTTCACACGGACAGATAGATGGACAGACAGACAAAGGAACAGACGGAGAGACCAACCGGCAGGCGACAGATAGCAATGCAAAATTATAAACGATCTCTAGGATCGTTAATAAACGGCAAAAGTGTAAAATTATGTAACATGTAAAAAACGGTTTTTTGTTTTTTTTACAATAACTTTTTTTGTAAGCGGTACAGAAAAAATTCCTTCCTTGGTACAAGACTCGACACCATAACGAACCAAATAGCGAAAAAAGTAGAACAATAGCTCTTAAGTTAAAGAACTAGTAGCGTCGCAAAACGAGCGGACGGACGGACGGACAGACAAAGTGGCCACAATAGCGCATTTTTTGTGTGGAAATGCGCTAAAAAGGTAATAAAAACCCTAGCCATTACCTGCGCTAAATAATTACCTGAAGGAGATATTGGCAATCACATGAGAGCAGCGTCTTTCGCCACCATCTATTGCCACCGCAACCCAGAGATTTTGAATAATATGTGCTTGTATAGTGTTTGAAGGACTCTCTACCTTTAGACGTTTCCTCTTTCGAACAGTCTCACTTGTTGATTTTCTCCATAATCACAGGAACAAAGTTTACAAAAAGATGCTCACAAAATGTCGAAGCATCAGTTTCCTCACAAATATCAAGTACATGAACCGTAATCAGAAATATGGCATCAAACCCGAGGAAGAAACTGTAACCAAATCATCCTCGTCTCCATCATCCTTTTTTTGAGCCCCGAAAAAAAATTGTCTCAGATCGACCCGCAAAATTTTCTTATAGAATGAGGCCTGTAGAATCCATAATTTAAAACAGTTCCAAGATTGGGCTACTAGATCAAAAGTTACAGCCCTTTGAATTTTCTTTCAAAATTGGTTTCTAGTCCATAAATTTTGATTGAGAAATCCGATCGAAAAAGTACGAATTGTTTTGGATTCTACGCACCAATATTAATAAGAAAATGTGTTTTCCCGAGAAATTTTGGTGCAGTCGATTTTTGGTAAAAAAGGAAGGTTATACACTGCCTTTTTGTGAGCCCCGAAGGAAAAATTGTCTCAGATCGACCCGGAAAAAAAATTTTCTTATAGAATGTGGCCTGTAGAATCCATAATTTCAAACATTCCAAGATTGGGCTACTAGTTCAAAAGTTACAGCCCTTTGAATTTTCTTTCGAAATTGGTTTCTAGTCTATAACTTTTGATTGAGAAGTCTGATCGAAAAAGTACGAATTGTTTTGGATTCTACGCACCAAAATTAATAAGAAAAAGTGTTTTCCCGAGAAATTTTGGTGTAGTCGATTTTTGGTAAAAAAGGAAGGTTATACACTGCCTTTTTTTGAGGCCCGCAAAAAAATTGTCTCAGATCGACCCGGAAAAAAATTTTCTTATAGAATGTGGCCTGTAGAATCCATAATTTCAAACAGTTCCAAGATTGGGCTACTAGTTCAAAAGTTACAGCCCTTTGAATTTTTCTTCGAAATTGGTTTCTAGTCTATAACTTTTGATTGAGAAGTCTGATCGAAAAAGTACGAATTGTTTTGGATTCTACGCACCAAAATTAATAAGAAAAAGTGTTTTTCCGAGAAATTTTGGTGCAGTCGATTTTTGGTAAAAAAGGAAGGTTATACACTGCCTTTTTTTGAGCCCCGAAAAGAAAATTGTCTCAGATCGACCCGGAAAAAAATTTTCTTATAGAATGTGGCCTGTAGAATCCATAATTTCAAACAGTTTCAAGATTGCTACTAGTTCAGTCAGCCCTTTGAATTGAAATTGATCGATAACTTTTGATTGAGAAATCGAAAAAGTGTTTTCCCGAGAAATTTTGGTGCAGTCGATTTTTGGTAAAAAAGGAAGGTTAAACACTGCCTTCTTTTGAACCACGAAAAGAAAATTGTCTCAGATCGACCCGGAAAAAAAATTTTCTTATAGAATTAAATCACATCTTTCGCCACCATCTATTGCCACCGCAATCCAAACTAAAGATTTGGGAGCATTCGAGCATTGGGTGGTTTGCTGATTTTCTCCATAATCACGGAAACAAAGTTAACAAAAAGAAAAAAAATGCTCACAAAATGTCGCACCATCATTTTTCTCATATACACCAAGTACATGAACCGGAATCAGAAATCAAACCCGTGGAAGGATTTTCGGTCTCACTTTTTCACTCCGGAAAATGAAACTGCAACCAAGTGATCCTCGTCTCCACCATCCTTACAATACATGGAAATTCAAAAGTAAACCTGGATTTAAAATTGATGATGGAAATTCTTCTTCCTTTCCAGTGGATTTCACTACGCACCAAAATTAATAAGAAAAAGTGTTTTCCCGAGAAATTTTGGTGCAGTCGATTTTTGGTAAAAAAGGAAGGTTAAACACTGCCTTCTTTTGAACCACGAAAAGAAAATTGTCTTTATTTATTTATCTTATTTATCACATCTTTCGCCACCATCTATTGCCACCGCAATCCAAACTAAAGATTTGGGAGCATTCGAGCATTGGGTGGTTTTTATTGATTTTCTCCATAATCACGGAAACAAAGTTAACAAAAAGAAAAAAAATGCTCACAAAATGTCGCACCATCATTTTTCTCATATACACCAAGTACATGAACCGGAATCAGAAATCAAACCCGTGGAAGGATTTTCGGTCTCACTTTTTCAAGTATAGGAGATTATTTATTTATTTATTTATTTATTTATTTATTTATTTATTTATTTATTTATTTATTTATTTATTTATTTATTTATTTATTTATGTATTTATTTATTTATTTATTTATTTATTTATTTATTTATTTATTTATTTATTTATTTATTTATTTATTTATTTATTTATTTATTTATTTATTGTCCCTCTTGTTCTAGGGCCTTAACAGGCTTACGCCCAGTGACCCGCATATTGCTTTTTAGACGATATAAGGAAATTCCCATCTCTGCCGCAGATGAAAAATTCACCTCAACCCAAGTTCGAACACTCGACCTCCAACAACTTTTCTCTCGTCTTGGATCAGTATATTGGTCCACCGAAAGAACTAAAGAAGATAAAAACCCCACGAGGGTTTACACCACCAGTTACCTCGCCAGTTGCAGCAATTGGCACGTCTTCACCCATGACGGAATGACTACGATCGGGTTTGGTAAGGTTTGAGTATGTAAGGTTGAAGATTTAACGTATTTTGGGGTTACACTCTTTTGCCGACGTTTCTATAATTACTGCCTGTTCTCGTTATATCGAACATCGAATTCCTATCTTGATGTATACCAAAAATGCCCTTCTTCTTTCAACCGTAGCATATTAAATATGTTCCCTTTCCATTTATACTAACCACGCACTTTGAGTTAATTTGTAGATTACCTACAACTCGCAATAAAGTTCGACGTTGATTTATAAAAGGATTAAGAATGTATTCGGAGAGATGCAAATCAAACATAAATATTTAATAAATAGGCGCTGGCTAAAGCGCTTCTACATCTAATGTGCTTGTCTACAAGTTAATCACATTCGAAAGAAACGGGCATCTCACTTTTCAATATGCAGCTAAAAGTCCGTTCTTAAAAATTAATTACTTCACACATCTACATATATTACTGATAAAAAGTATTTTTCACTCGTTAATAGAGTTATTCCATTTTGACGTACATGGGGATATACACGCGGTAAAAAGCGCCCAATACACCTGGTCGCCTTTATGTATAATAACGTAAATGATTTATGAACGAGAATGTGTCGCCCCCTGGGGCTCGGCACCCAAGCTCAAGGGTCCGTCGGGTCCGATTATACATAGTGACGGCTTTATTAACAGCAAAGAAAAATCGGACGAGTTATTATCGTAAGATATGGACGCTATTTTGTAGTACAACTTGTAAAGGATAAATTGTGATTCCGCCAATTTCGAACTTTTATGGGATAGCGATTTAACGCCTTTGTTGGGGACTTGATATATTTGTTATTTCGTTCGCGTTTGTGCCGTTCTTTTTGGACTTCGCTTGTAACGTCGAATGTTATGCAATGCGCCCGTCGCCTCCGCCTAATTTGCGGGATATTAGAGAAATACAGCTCATTAATTAATTACAGTAATTTGATAAAATCAAGTGAAAGAATGCCGCCTTAGAGATCAGTAAAACCTTAAAAGACTTCCAAGGTTTGACATTCAAGCACAAATAAGAAAATATAAATAAGTACCCCTAAAAGATGGGGCCTTGAAGGTTCTTAGACGCCTTTAAAGACTCGTAAAGCTTTTGAAGTAAGACCACTGAAAGCTTTTTACGTTTCCACAAAAGCTTTTATCTGTATATCCCTTCTTTTTTTGCCTCAATTACCCTCGTATCTACCTCCCTCAACTTCAGTAACACCTCTCACCCCTTGTTGCCTTTCTTATACCTTGATTTTCTTTCCTGTGTCTTTTATCCTTCTCTGTTGTTCTTTTCTTCTTTACTCCATCTGTATTCTTCGTCTTCCATTCTGAATTTCCTATATCCTCATCTTACTTCTTTCTCTTTCATCCACCTCTCTAATTTCTCTCTGTATCCCTCTTTCTTCATTACCTTTAATTTTCCGTCTTTTCTGCCGATGTTAGTTCCCCGACTATTACTTTGCTTCTTCCTATTTCAATTGTTGCCGCCTCTTTTACGTTTACCTCTACTTGTAGGTTTTCTTTTAAACATTCCTTCGTACTTTCTTTCTCTTTTCCTTTTTCCATCTTTACTCCATTGACAACGCATACTATTCTATTGGAATACACAAACTTAATGCTTTTGGACGTTTTCTAAACCAAATCTAGAGCACTAGTAATGGTTTAGATCTCTTTCTATGCAAACTTACATTTTTTGCGCTTTTTTTTGTAATTCCATATTTTCAAATTGTGACGAAAGACCGTTATAATTATTAATGAACATTGTATGGTAAATATCCTTGGAAATTGTCCAGCATTGCACTTTATTACTGTCTTTATAGGGAGATTACTTCACCAAAATCGTGCCAAGAAGAACAAAATCCAACGTATTAACTTAATTTGAAGAATTAAACATATTACGCTACGGTATCTTAATCTTAACAACGTTAAAATTAGGTTAATCTGACAATTGTGAGGACTCCAATATAAATGTGGCTCATTAACATAACCGTGTTGAAAGAAACTGAAATTTATAGTTGTAATTTTTTTACGGAGAAATTTCAATCCTTAAATAAATGTTTTTCTACACATACGTCCACCCTACGAAATAAAAAGCGTCCGCATCTTTCTAAGGCATTTATAACAAAATCTTTCAAGAAGTCTAAAATTAATACTGCCTACATATTAATTACGTAACCGACAAAGCTGGTCGTTTTCTTGCCTTGGCGATGGTTCCTGCTGGGTTTCAGGTATATTAAAATAGTTTATTATCAGTTTAAGAGAACCTGTATATTAATACCATTTTAATTAAACGCATCAAGCATACGTTACCGGAGCACTGTGCGGCTAAAATTATTATAAACTCGTCACTCTTGATGTTTGGGGCAAAACTAATCGACGATGTTATGCAAAAATGTTGATGTTTCTTCGGCATCTTCAGGTTCTCGATTATTTCTACTTTCTGTTAATTATACTATTACCTACGTAAGACGAACCGTATGAGGCTAGATTCCATTAATGCCATTTATTTTTTACTTGCATACTATCTTTTTGGATACCTAGATATCTACAATCCTTTATCCACGAATCACGATTTATCCGGAAAAATGGGAATATTCACAATTATATATAAAACAGGATCAAATCTAAATATATAAAATATCAAGACCGAAATGTGTTTGTATCCTTTTATAACTGAAGATCGGCTGGACCGATTTTAGTGATTTTTGGTTTGCTGGATTAATGTTCCCTGGGAATAGGACATAGGATATCAAAACATGCGAAAATTTGACCGGAGAAATGGGAAAATTCACGTTTATATAATATATACATGATCAAATCTATATATATAAAATAGACAGAAATGTTTGTAATCTTACAACTGAAGAACGGCTGGACCGATTTAAGTGATTTTTGGTTCGCTGGATTAGTGTTCACTGGGAATAGGACATAGGATATCAAAACATGCGAAAATTTGATCGGAAAAATGGGAAAATTCACTATTATAAATATACATGATCAATTCTATATATATAAAATAGACAGAAATGTTTGTAATCTTACAACAGAAGAACGAACAGAAGTAACCGAAGAATGGGGAGAAATAAAAGCAAGAATCGGAATGGCTAAAACGGCGTTTAGACAGGAAAAGATATTATTTGCTAATAAAATGGAGCTGAAGAAAATTCTAGAGGTATGTTTTTCTATATGCAGCTAAGACGTGGACCTTAGGTGAGGAAAAGGAAAGAGTAAAAAGTCTGGAAATGTGGTTATGGAGAAGGGTTGAAGTAAATGTAGGAATAAAGATGTGTTGTCGAGGATAGTGAAGAAAAAAAAGTTTAACTATCATTAAAAAAGTTAATTCAATTGGTTACCCATAACCTTCTTAATCAACAATCGAGATAACCGAGATAACAATATTTGTTTCAAGGTAAACATTGCACCACAGTTTTGAAATAAAAGTTAAGGCCATGTTTCTGAAAATTTCTGCACGAGGTGTACCATCGCAATGGTATTAATTTTATAAAAGCAAACCTTCACGAAACGAGGGAAGTTTATTAACTTTTGTGTTAATTAAATGTTAATGAGTTGCTTGGGGGACAATGAACAATTGTAGATTTTTGAGATGGAGCAATTCCCATGCACGCATTAACATTTGACAATTTAAATTCTCATTGAAGACTATAATGTCACTTTTACAGCGGCAAAATGCACAGCATCTCGTTCATATCGTGCTTCTTCATTCATCTGGGATTTTACATTTTGACATTTGTGGGTGCGTTAAGTGCGCTGGTGCGTCCTCCGAAATGGGCGCGAGAAAAAAACCGAATGGGATACCCGCCGCTTTACAGTCGATTGGAAACGTTTGTATCGCTTTACTTGTACGGAAGGGTACGAGATTGTTGGGCGAACCCAGTTTGTAGTGTACCAGGCGCGGAAGTTCTTTTGAAACAGCGCGTGTTCGAGAAGAAGGGTTGTATTTCTAGGTAAACCCCTTTAGGTTTCAGGAAATTACTAACAGTAACTTTCAGTTTTAAATATACGGGTCGCAGAGTGAAATGCATCAACATGGCTTCGTACAACTACCTTGGGTTCGCGGAAAATTGCGGAGGAGGCTCGGATTTTGCTATCAAGACAATTTACGAGAATGGACTGTCGACGGGAAGCACACGCCTTTCGTATGGTACCTTGGATATTCACAGCGAGCTGGAAAAACTGACCGCCGAGTTTCTGGGAGTGGAAGACGCGCTATCTTGCGGAATGGGTTTCGCTACCAACTCGCTTAATTTACCCGTTTTGCTATCGGGGGGATGCCTTGTGTTAAGTGACGAAAAGAACCATACCTCCATTATTCTCGGGGTGAAAATTTCGGGTGCTACGGTAAAAGTGTTCAAACACAATGGTACATGTTTACGCAAAAGTACGAAAGCTGAAGCGATCTTTTCTAGATGTCGACCACCTAGAACTCCTACTGAAGGAGGCTGTATATTACGGCCAAAATCGGAAAGGGGATTACAAACCTTGGATGAAGATTTTTATAATAGTCGAAGGAATGTACAGTATGGAAGGTACATTAGCACCATTACCTCAGATTATTGCTCTTAAGAGGAAGTATAAGGCGTATTTATATGTAGACGAAGCTCACAGTATTGGAGCCATGGGAAAAAGTGGAAGAGGCGTTGTTGAGTATTTTGGTTGTAACCCCAAAGATGTGGATATTTTAATGGGTACGTATACCAAGAGTTTTGGAGCGGCTGGCGGTTATATCGCAGGGTCAAAAAAGTTTATCTCACACATGCGGTTGAATAGCTACACTTCGAAATACGCATGCTCCATGTCACCCCCTGTAGCCGCACACATTGTGGGGGTACTTAAAATACTTATGCAAATGGATGGCACGACCATAGGTCAAACTCGACTGTCAACTTTGGCCAGAAACACCAAGTACTTTCGGCTCAAGTTACGACAGATGGGACTCATTATTTTTGGATGCGAGGACTCGCCAGTGGTACCCATACTTTGCTATTTTTCCGATTGGAAACCGTTTACTTGTACGAAGGGTACGAGATTGTTGGGCGAACCCAGTTTGTACCAGTTCCCAGAACCCCCTTTAGGTTTCAGGAAATTACTAACAGTAACTTTCAGTTTTAAATATACGGGTCTGAAATGCATCAACATGGCTTCGTACAACTACCTTGGGTTCGCCGGATCGGATTTTGCTATCAAGACAATTTACGAGAATTGACGGGAAGCACACGCCTTTCGTATGGTACCTTGGATATTCATCTGACCGCCGAGTTTCTGGGAGTGGAAGACGCGCTATCTTGCGGAATGGGTTTCGCTACCAACTCGCTTAATTTACCCGTTTTGCTATATGCCTTGTGTTAAGTGACGAAAAGAACCATACCTCCATTATTCTCGGGGTGAAAATTTCGACGGTAAAAGTGTTCAAACACAATGGTACATGCGCAAAAGTTTGATTCGATTCCTACTGAAGGAGGCTGTATTTACGTCGGAAGGGGATTACAAACCTTGTTATGAATATTTTATAATTTCTCAGTATTACATTAGCGATGCAAATGAAACGTAAAAATTCATATTTACCGAGATATGTATATATTCCAGGGGAAAAAGTGGAAGAGGCGTTGTTGAGTATTTTGGTTGCAACCCAAAGATGTGGGTATTTTAATGGGTACGTATACCAAGAGTTTTGGAGCGGCTGGCGGTTATATCGCAGGGTCAAAAAAGTTTATCTCACACATGCGGTTGAATAGCTACACTTCGAAATACGCATGCTCCATGTCACCCCCTGTAGCCGCACACATTGTGGGGGTACTTAAAATACTTATGCAAATGGATGGCACGACCATAGGTCAAACTCGACTGTCAACTTTGGCCAGAAACACCAAGTACTTTCGGCTCAAGTTACGACAGATGGGACTCATTATTTTTGGATGCGAGGACTCGCCAGTGGTACCCATACTTTGCTATTTCTATTCCAAAATTGCGTACGTTCCCAATCGATTGAAATCTCTTGTTAATGTCTACTTTTAGCGCCATGATTAGAACATTGAAAGAAAACAATATCGCCATTATCGGTGTCGGTTATCCTGTTACGCCTTTCCTAGAGGGTCGTCTGCGAATTTGTATTTCAGCGAGTCACACGAAGGAGCAGCTCGACTACGTTCTGGAAGTTATCTCGAAGGCTTCACATCAGTTTGGACTGAATTATTCCAAACTTCCTCGTAGTAATAAGTTGATTAAGTACTAACTTATATTGCTATTATAAACAATTACGATACTGTGTCATATAATATAGCTTTAAATATTTTACATTTCGTGATATCATTTGTATCTGAATAATTTACTACGGCACCCAGTGCCACCTTCGGAAATATTATTCCATAGTTTTGGTGTCCAGGTACCAGATTGGTTTGTTTATGGGTGGGGAATATAGAGTAGGGGGCGGTCTATTGAGGAACTAAAAACAATTGAATTTCTTTAAATGGCAGTATACCTATTCATTAGGCTCATTTCTCTATACGATGATATAACATGTTATAGTACAAGTTAATACAAATTCAAAAAATATATATAATTATATCAATAGGTAACATTAATCTAGATATCCTACATCAAAATAAAACAAATGAACGTGTACGTTTCTTATTAAACCTTGTGGACAAAATGAAATTAGCAATCAAATGGTTTTCATTCAACATACACATTCTTTTGTTTTATTTTGGTGTAGGATATCTAGATTAATGTTATTGATATTATAATAATTTTTTTGAAAATTTGTTTATATCATTATTTTATAAATCTCTATTAAATTATGCAAATGAAAGGGTGTATTGCTATTTCAAAAAATTCATATTTACCGAGATATGTACTATATTCCAGGGGAAAAAGTGGAAGAGGCGTTGTTGAGTATTTTGGTTGCAACCCAAAGGATGTTCAATGTTGGTATTTTAATGGGTACGTATGCGAAGAGTTTTGGAGCGGGTGGCGGTTACATCGCGGGATCAAAGAAGTTCATCTCACATGTGCTAGGGTTAAAAAGAGATAAGGGAATGGGGGTACGAAACGAAAGAGGAGAAAAGAACACAGGCCAGGCGAGTAGAAGTAGCGGAGGGGCGAAAGTGGGAATGATTACAACATACAACACAGAAGGAATAAACAATAAAATAGAAAATATGGTACACGAAAGGGAGAGGGAGGGGCCAATACTGACGGGAGATTTAATGCCAGAAAAGGAATTAAAGGAAAATGGGTAGAGATGAGAAGAGAAACCCAAGATAGAAAATCAAGAGATAAAGAGAGAAGCAAAGAAAGAGATGTGTTACTGGAATTTTACACAAGAAAGGTTGGAGAATTTTAAACGGAAATATGGAGGGATGGGGGAGATTGGGACGGGAAATTCACATACATTGAAGGAAGAAGGAGGTCGGTGATTGATTACATAATTGTAAACAAAAAAAGACTGAAAGAAATAGATGAATTCAAGATAAGAACAAGCATAGAATCGGGTCACCAACCGATAAACTTGAGTCTAAAAGGGAAGATAGGAAGATCCAGAAATTAAAGCCGCAAGGGCGAAGGGACAAGACACACGGCGGAACTGTATAAAGAAAAACTAGAGCAACAAGGTGAAATACAGACGAGGAGTGGAATAATATAAAACAATAATGTGGAAACAAATAACTGAAAGGGATGGGGGGAAAAAAGAAAAGAGTGACGGGGCAAAGAGTGTGCAGAAGAGATACATAGATATAGAAGAATGATGGAGAAAAAAGAGGAGAGGAAATACAGGAGAAAAAGTTGGGAGAACAGAAAAAAAGTACAAAAGAATATGCAAAGAAAAAAAGATGGAGAAACAGAAATAATACGAAGGGCAAATCAGGGAAATAAAAACAGAAAAGGATTTTTATAAGGTGATAAACATTCGAGAAATAGAACAACTGGGAGGGAAATGCGAGTAGGAGAATGGAATCAACATTTTTCGTCAAGTTACTACAAGGAAAGCAGGACAAAGAGGAAGTTATGGAAGAGGTAGGAAGAGAGGAGGTCGAAGGACATGAGATAGCAAAAGAGATTGAGCAGAAATTAAAAAGACTTAAAAGAGAAAGCGACAAGGAGAGACGAAATACGAAATGGAGGCTTAGATTTTCGCCACAGATGGGGGTCAAGGAAAGGATGAGAAATCTAGTAAACAATGTACGGAAAGAAGGGGGTTTAAATGCGCCAATCTTCAAAAGAGGGAACAAAGATTTTGTGGGAAATTAAAGGGGAGATACTATAATGACTACGGCATATAGAATCTATGCAATGATACGGAACGAAACACTAGAAAGAAGAATGGAAGAGAAGAGGATGTTGGAAGAAAATGAGCTTCAGAAAATGAAAGGAATCGATTGACTGCATATGTGTATTACACAGATTATTGGAAAAGGAATTGGTAAAAAAGGGCGGACAGGTTTTCGCGGACAGAGTGGAAACGTATGGAAGATGGGAAAATGGGAAAATTGACAAAAAGTTAAAGGGCACAATCAGGGAACTACTCGTATATGGAGAGACAAAATTGACAGAAAGAATAGAAAAGATCTGATTTAATGTCTACTTAAAAGACATGGAAAAAGTATCCCGAGGGAGAGATAGTAGTGGAAAGAAGAAATATATGGCCCCTGGATACTCGCACGACGCAGTAGTGATCATGGCAACAGAGGTCGAACAGATGAAGGAAACGATGGGAAGAATGGAGCAGTATTGAGAGGTTAAATATAGAAAAGTTGAAAATGAGAGAGGAAAGACTAGTAGTGGCAAAAGCAGAGCTGGGCAGTATTCGATTTTGTAAATACTTTTTAGTATTCAAATCCTTTAAAGTATTCAAATACTTTGTAATGAAATACTTTCATGGAAGCAGTATTTGTATTTGTAACTCAAATACTTTCACAAATATCTAGTATTCGAATACTTCGCATAGTATTTGAATACTTAACCTTCCCTTTTTTACCAAAAATCGTCTACTCCAACATTTCTCGGGAAAACACTTTTTCTTATTAATTTTGATGCGTAGAATCCAGACGATTCGTACTTTTTCGATTAGATTTCTCAATCAAAAGTTATGGACTAGAAACCAATTTCGAAAGAGAATTCAAAGGGCTGTAACTTTTGAACTAGTAGCCCAATCTTGGAACTGTTTGAAATTATGGATTCTACAGGCCACATTCTATAAGCAATTTTGTTTGCCGGTCGGTCTCAGACAATTTTTTTTTCCGGCCTCAAAAAAAGGCAGTACTTTTAAGTTATTCAAATATTTGAGAACAATTTAGAAATGTTTAGGGAAAGTTTCCATTGTCACAAAATCAAATATAAAAATCCGATACATCTGAATACCGAACTCGATAGTCTACGTAACTTAAAAACAATAGGGACCTTTCTTATATCCTTAAGACCATATGTACCAATTTTCAAAGCGATCGCCCGTTTCTAAACAAGCTATCATGCACACGGACAAACGGATGGTCAAAAATGGATCTGTTCCAAAATCGCTAGGATTAATTTCAGAAAGGCGTACGTATCATGTGCACGACGTACGATCGCTTTGAAAATTGGTACACGTAGGTATTCCTAAGGATATAACTGGAATAAGAAAGGTCCTGGTAGGTAGCTCCTATATAATAATATAATAATAATAATACGCTTTTACTCCCCTTAAATTTGTATATAGCAATAGAAATATAAAAAAAGCTAACCCCATACAAAGAATAACTTGATTTTTTAAGTAGTATTAAGCCTTTTATCTAGTATACTATTTTAAATTTTTAATGTATTTGAGTGACAAGTATTTGAATACTTTTTACTGTATGATAGTATTAATGAATACTTCTGAATAGTATTCGAATACCTTTGAAAGTATTCGAATACATTTTAAAGTCTTAAGTATTTGAATACTTTTCAATGTATCTGTATCTAGTATTCGCTTGTGCTGGACGTAAAAGTATTTAGTATTCAAATACTTTTTGAAAGTATTCTGCCCAGCTCTGGGCAAAAGAAATTAAATATTTAGGGTACAAAATGGAAAGAAACAATTAAGTAAATGCGCAGATAAGAGAATTAAGGAAAACGGGCGTGGAGGCGATGAGACAGGCGTGGGGAATTGGAAAGCGGGGGTTCAAGATTGATTTTAGAACAAGAAAGTACCTGTTCGAGAGATGTGGGGGTGGAAGTAGAGGCGTAGGGCGATAAGATGTGAGGAAAGACGGGATAGAGAGATACAATTGGGGAAAGAATGCTTGGCAACGAGGATGAACACGAAAGGAATGTGGGAAGAACCTTCCTGTTTTTCAATTGACAGGAAAGTAGCCGATTCTTATACAGGAATTGAATAGTACGAGGAGAATTTCAGAAAGAGTCTCCAGGGGTAACGTTCTTAGTATGTTTTCGTGAATTGCGTCCAGTCCAGGAGCTTTGCTTTGGGGATTTTTGGCGCTTGTGCAAGGATGTCCTGCCTATAGTGACCACCAGTCGTTGAATTGTCGGAAACGCATTTCGGCGTGGAGGGATCGTCGTCAGGAAAGGGGATATTTAAAATTTTGTCTGTTGTTTGCCGTCCGGAGACAGTGTATCTGTCACCGTCGCAGATATTGGAACAAGGGTCGAAGGAAGCTCGCTTTTGAGATAATATGCGATATACTACTCCCCAGGGGTTAGCCGATATGTTTATGGAGAGGAGAAAGGGTTAGTAATGAAGATGTGGTGTCGAGAATAGTGGAGAAAAGAAAGTTGCCGAACACCATAGCAGAAACAAAAGTTAATTAGAATGGGCATGTATTAAGGAATGACTGTTGGTTGAAGGAGGTGTTAGAAAGAAGAGTGGAAAGGATTCCAGGCGAGGAAGAAGAAGAATGACAACGATCAGTGGGTTTATGGGAAAGCTATACGAAGATTAAGAGTACCACTGAGGATCTATTTTTCATTTTCATCAATAATAAATTCCTTGCTTACGTAATTCCTTAATTGTTAGAAAATGTTAATTAAATGACGTAGATATGACTGCTACTCGTGGACCTCTAAATAAACAATTTAAATAACTAACGCAAAAATATGTCTCAACAGCAACTCATCGGCTATTGAGATTCTGGAAGATAATTTTTTAAATAAAACAGTAGAGTTTTAGGTGATAAAGGATTGGAGACCATGGTTGTAAAATATTTCTACGACTCGTTTCATGCACAAGGTATACCATCTCAATGTTTTTAATTTTATTCAATAAAAAACCTTCTCAAACCGTGAGAGGCTTGTTACATTTCGAGTTAATTTTATGTGAGAACAACTAATGTAGATTACAAATTATAAAATTCAATGTTGATTATCGTTTGAGACCATTGTAGCTTTTAGAGCGACGAAATGCATACCATCTCGTTTATATCGTGCTTCTTCGTTCATCTGGGATTTTACATTTTGATCTTTGTGGGTGCGCTAAGTGCGCTGGTACGGCCTCCGCAATTGACGCGAGAAAAAAACCGTGTGGGATACCCGCCACTTTACAGTCGATTGGAAACGTTTGTATCGCTTTACTTGCTCGGAAGGCTGCGAGATTGTTTGTCGAACCCAATTTGTAGTGTACCAGGCGCCGAAGTTGTTTTGAAACAGCGCGTGTTTGAGAAGGAGGGTTGCATTTCTAAGTAAATCCCTTTAGTTTTCCGGACATTACTAATAACATCTTTCAGTTTTAAATTTACGGGACGTAGAGTGAAATGCATCAACATGGTTTCGTACAACTACCTTGGGTTCGCGGAAAATTGCGGAGGAGGCTCGGATTTTGCTATCAAGGCAATTTACGAGAATGGACTGTCGACGGGAAGCACACGCCTTTTGTATGGTTCACTGGATATCCACAGCGAGCTGGAAAAACTGACCGCCGAGTTTCTGGGAGTAGAAGATTCACTATCCTGCGGAATGGGCTTTGCGACCAACTCGCTTAATTTACCCGTTATAATATCGAGGGAGTGTCTTGTATTAAGTGACGCAAAGAACCATTCCTCAATTATTCTGGGTGCGAAAATTTCGGGTGCTACGATAAAAGTGTTCAAACACAATGGTACATGTTTACGCAAAAGTACAAAAGCTGAAGCGATGTTTTCTAGATGTCGACCACCTAGAACTCCTACTGAAGGAGGCTGTATATTACGGCCAAAATCGGGTAGGGGATTACAAACCTTGGAAGAAGATTTTTATAATAGTTGAAGGAATGTACAGTATGGAAGGAACATTCGCACCATTACCGCAGATCATTGCTCTTAAGAAAAAGTATAAGGCGTATTTGTATGTAGACGAAGCTCACAGTATTGGAGCCATGGGAAAAAGTGGAAGAGGCGTTGTTGAGTATTATGGTTGTAACCCCAAAGATGTTGATATTTTAATGGGTACGTATACCAAGAGTTTTGGAGCGGCTGGCGGTTATATCGCAGGGTCCAAGGCGTTCATCTCACATATGCGGTCGAATAGTTACGCGTCGAAATACGCATGGTCCATGTCACCCCCTGTAGCCGCACACATTGTGGGGGTACTTAAAATACTTATGCAAATGGACGGCACGACCATAGGCCAAACTCGACTCTCAACTATGGCCAGAAACACCAAGTACTTTCGGCTCAAGTTACGACAGATGGGACTCATTATTTACGGATGCGAGGACTCGCCAGTGGTACCGATACTCTGCTACTTCTACTCCAAAATGGCGTACGTCTTCAATCGATAGATTTCCCTTGTTACTGTCTTCTTTTAGCGCAATGGTTAGAAACTTGAGGGAACACAAGGTCGCCGTTGTCGGTGCCGGTTATCCTGCTACGCCTTTCCTAGAGGGGCGTCTGCGAATTTGTATTTCAGCGTGTCACACCAAGGAGCAGCTCGATTACGTTCTGGAAGTCATCGCAAAGGCCTCAAATGAGTTTGGATTGTTTTATTCCAAACTTCCTCGAAGTAATAGATTCATTGAGTACTAAAAGCTATAATTTAATTAACGACACCGTGCGTGCTCTATTTTTGTGTATATGTATTTAATCATTATTACCTGATCTCTATATAATATGGTACTGTTATTCATGGAAGGATTATTCCATAACTCCAGTGATTAGCTAACGGGTTGAGTTTCATCGAGAGGTGTAGAAAATAAACAGCCTCAAATAAAAAATTTTTCCATACAATTTATGGTTTCTCACAGCACACTCACCCTTATTGGGAGATAGACATGGTAATCTCGCATCAGGAAAATACTGTAACGTGATTTATAAATTCGGGTTCGATTTATATCAATATTTATTAAACAAAACTAAAACACTATAAAAACTGTACAATTTGTATCGACTATTTATATCACACACTTCGCAATTTATATTTCCGCGCTCTATGTTTCATTCGTACTCGATCTCGTTCGGTAGTAAACTGCCGCGATGTTCGGTCCGCAACCATTTATACACGCAAGCAAGTCCAGAACATTCGCGTAATTACCAGATACGTTGCAAACATTCCCACTATCGCGCGCCTAGAAAATTCCAGAGCGCCAAAGGCGACGTCATGTCTGGAGCGTTTCCGTTACAATACTTATAAGTATAAGCGAGTATAAGTGTAGTACTGGTGGTGGGGTATACGATAAGCAGCACACATTACATCACAAAATCAACTCGACGAGCTTCCATAATATAATAATAATAATAATGCAAGTGCGCATATTAGGCATATCATCAATTTTGTATAGACAATATTACGATTTCTAAATAGTTCATTTCCGCGTTTTGAATAATTTCTTGTATCGTGTATCTTGTTTTTATGTGATAATTAATCGAATTTGAGCTATATAATACAATGGATAATCAAATTTGGATGAAAGAATTACGAAATAGTTTAATACGCCGCCGTTTCAACCCATTGTTATTCTAATGTGAGACAAAGTTGCGATAATTAACGGGTTTTTTTAACTGTTACACAATATATACAATGGAAGGCCATGTCGTAAATGGTATTTCGATTAATACAAAAAAGTACTGCTCAATTAATATACCAAACAAACTTACAGAATCCATAGAATATACGCAAAATGTACGTACTTAAGGGTCTACAAAAGCTAAATCAAAATAATCCGTTAGAGTCTCTACAGAATTTACACATCTATTGTGTCTACAATCGTGAAGCGTCTGTGGGTCTGAATTGGAGTAGGGCCATGATTGAACCAGTGTACAAAATTGTGCGATTAACAAGTAGTCAAAAGACATGGCATGTTTTTTCGTGTTAATAAACTTTCGATAAGGACGATCGGCTTTAGTTAAGTAGCCGTTTCCCATAAGAACCGTGGAATCAGCACCGCCTTTCCCAGGAAACGAGAAAGCAAGATCAACAGATTGTAATTTCATATTAATGTAAAATGACTTAAAATTCATTCCTTGTCTGTACGCTTTTCAATAAAGTCGATAGTTTGTATAATTTCGCGTTTTTTAAAAACGAGAATCGTTTCGGCGAATCTATAAGTGGCGCAGTCGGTAGGATTGTGTGGAAGTGATTTTTGAACTGTCCATCGAGTGACCAAATTTCGCTACCAGGGATTTCAAGCCCATAAACACAATCTCAAAAGGACCAACGAACCTAAGGGAATCGATCCATTCATCTTTCATCGACTACAAGCATCTAAGACAAGCAATCGGGAAGGAAACGGAGACCACGGAAACGTAAGTGCCATTTCCTTTCGCCCTTACTAACCCTCTGCTTAAGGTACTTAGTTAGGATAGGTAGGCGTTAATGATTACGCAAGGAATATTGAGAGCTTTATCAGTCTATTGAAGACAAAATTAAATCAATTTCAATTACCAATACATTTTTTCAAGATAATTTAAATATATAAGTATAGGAATTGCATATTTCCTTTATGAGTAAGATTGAAGAGTTAGTAGAAAAATTAAATACGGTAGGTACTCACATTAAGCGAAACTAGTACAAACGATACTGCAGGTACAAGTAGTAAAATGCAGACCGCAAGTAACGATAAAATTAATTGGAGTTTTTTCAAGTCTAAGTTAGAAAGTATTAAATCTTATGATGGCGATGCCAATACGTTAACCAAATTTATTGACGGATGCGAAAGTCTTATTAGTGCGTATAGTTCACTTAACGATAATGAATTAGATAAGCACATTTTTCAATGTATACGGGGAAAACTAGAAGGAAAAGCTGAAATTCTGGTGAGAAATCGATCAGAACTCTGTACTTGGTATGATTTAAAAAATGCCCTTATGCGATGCTTTGCAGATCGAAGAGATCTCGACTGTTTGATCCAAGAATTAACTAGAGTTCGCCCTAACAGAGGCGAACACCTGCTCGATTTTGGTACCAGGTTACAATTACTTAGAAGTAGCGTAGTGCAAAGAATAAGTAACGATGGGTCCTTAACAACCGCCGAAAAGTTGTGTCATATAAATTACCACGATAAAACTGCGTTGAATACATTCATAGCAGGTTGTTCTGGCACTCTTAAAAATAATATGTATTTAAAAAAGCCGGATACCCTTGAGGATGCAATGGCTTATGTTTCGGAATTTGAAAATTTTGAAAGACTGTACGGTAACGTAGGAAATGCTAATAGCCCAGCGCACTTTCCATTTCAAAGACAAACGCAAAATCCCCCCTTACAAACCAGGCCAAATTTCGAAAGGTTTCCACCCCGAAGAGATCAAAATTTCGGTTATAATAATTTTAATCGACCTAACTTTTCGACATCTTATGTCAGACCATCGTGGCCCTCTCAACCTATTGATATTCGTGCAAGACAATTACCTCCTAGGAGATTTCCGACTAATAAAGAAGTATTTGGTCCGCTCGTAAATGTCTTCAGGGCAAATCAAACCCCCACGCATCAACTTCCCAAAGCTACGGCAATGTATGGACTTTCTAGGAATTCTAATTCGTTTTCTAAACAGCGACCATTGCAATATAATAATCAGAACCCCAATTTCGTTTTTGAGGAGCTTCATAATAACGAGTGCGATCAAATGCAATCGCAACCGCATTTTCTTAATAACTATTTCATTCCGAAGGGTCGTTTCACGCAGAAACAGACATCCAAAATAATTTCACATCTGGAGAGAATTTCGAAACCAATCAAGATGCAACTGAATACGATGCCGGCATCCAAAACAAAAGGGCAAATTTTCGCGGTCCCGGCCTATTGGAAGACCAGACCTAGTAGAAATCAATATTGCATCGGCCAGCACGCTACCATATATCGAAATTAAACAGCCTAACGTAAAATTACTCATAGATACAGGTAGCTCTCGTTCTATGCTAAGACCGTCAATTGTTGAAACTTATTACCCTCATTGTATTTACCAGCATAATAATATACTTAAAACCGCCACAGGCAGCGAAAATACACGATTTCAGGCAAATATAAAGGCGTTCCCTGAATTTGGCACAAATTACGAAATTAGTTTTATCCTTTTTGATTTCCATGAGTTTACTAAACATGGGGTTGAATATCGACCTAGTCAACCGAAAATTAGTAGGACAAAATTTGGAAATACCCTTTAAATACCGACGTCCCCTTGAAATAAACTTTTCTGTTGCGTTAAACCCCAATGAAAAAATTTTGAGAAAGGTGCCAGTTGATATTTGGCAAGGCGAAATTATAGTTCTCATCAGCTACAAGAAATAAAATGAACTCAGGAAACGTTAGAAATAATAATATCCAGCATTTGATACGGACGCAGCATATGAACTCCGAGGAAAAGTCAAACATAATTAAACTATGCCAACAATATTCAGATATTTTCTACCAGCCCGGAGACCCATTATCGTTTACGTCGAAAATTAAACATGAAATAAAGACAACGGACGAACTACCGGTCTACACGAAATCATATCGTTATCCGTATGTCCACAAAGAGGAAGTACGCAGGCAGATCGACGAAATGTTAGAAAATAAGACCGTCCTCCAGCCCGTGGTCTTCGCCGATTTGGATTGTTCCGAAAAAATTGGACGCAACCGGAGTGCAAAAATGGAGAATAGTCGTAGATTATCGGAAGGTCAATGAGAAGACAATTTCAGATAGATACCCAATTCCAAATATCAACGACATACTAGACAAACTTGGAAGAGCGCAGTATTTCTCAACCCTCGATCTTTCAAGTGGTTTCCACCAAATAGAAATGCACAAAGATTCGGTGGAAAAAACGACATTCACAGTGGAAAACGGTCATTACGAATATAACAGAATGCCATTTGGACTCAAAAATGCCCCGTCCACCTTTCAAAGGGTGATGGATGAAGTTCTAAAGGATGTACAGAATAAAATTTGCATGGTATTCATGGACGACGTTATAGTGGTAAGTACCAGTCTAAAGGAACATATACAAAATCTAAAATTGGTTTTCCAAAAACTTCGAGAAGCAAACTTAAAAATACAAATCGATAAATGCGAATTTTTATGCAGGGAAGTGGAATTTTTAGGTCACGTAGTTACTCCACAGGGAATAAGACCCAATAAAAAGAAAATAGCAGCCATTCAAAAGTACCCAATCCCAAAAACTCAACGAGAAATTAAATCTTTTCTAGAATTGTTAGGTTACTATAGAAAATTTATTGAAAACTTCGCCAAAATTACAAAACCCATGACGCAGTGCTTGAAGAAGAATAGTAAGGTCGAACACACCCGGGAGTTCTTGGATAGTTTTAACACATGCAAGAATATCTTAACATCTGAACCTGTCCTAGCATATCCAGATTTTTCTAAGACGTTCGAGTTAACTACAGACGCCTCTAACTATGCCATATCTGGGGTTTTATCACAAGGAAATCATCCCATTTCATACGCATCAAGAACCCTAAACCCTGCCGAGGTAAACTATTCTACCATAGAGAAGGAGTTATTAGCGATCGTTTGGAGTTGTAAATATTACCGACCTTATCTTTTTGGAAGAAGATTCATCATATATACGGACCACAAACCTTTACAGTGGTTAATGTCAATGAAAGAGCCAAACTCTCGCCTGGTACGTTGGAGACTCAAGCTTGAGGAATTTGACTATGAGATTAAATACAAAGCTGGAAAAGGTAATTTGGCAGCGGATGCCCTTTCCAGAAATCCCGTCGACCTAAATGCTCTAGAAACTGAGTCCATCTTCAACAACCTGGGAGACTCCGATGAAATCATAGAAGATTTTCTGCAAAATACGGATCAGATACTACCAAATTTAGATGAGAGCGAAATTATGGAAGTTTTGCAACCACTTACGCCTGGTTACGCTTCGCCTAAAATTAAAATAATTTCAGATATTCAAATAAATCCCCCCAATAATCAGCAAGAAGGAAATTCGGAAATTGATACCGTACATTCGTCAGCCGAAAACCCAATCCAAGGCATGCCGATATCCGAACGGCCCTTAAATATGTATAAAAATCAAATAATAGTTACAGGTGGAGATTTGGATAGGATTCAGGTTAAAGTAGAGAAGGTATTCGATAATAATAGGTTACAAATGGTAATATCGCACACAGATCCCGTCTCACACATTGTACAATTTTTCAAAGAATATATTAAACCAAAACAGCAGTATGCAATATTTTTCAGAAACGAACAAATAGCTCATACTTTCACAACTACACTTCAAAAATATTTCAAAAACTCTTCATACAAATTAATTCACACGGTAAACATTTTGGAAGATATACAAAATATCAATGACCAACAAGAAAAATTGGAATTATATCATACCACCAAAACATGTCACCGAGGCATGAACGAAATGAAGCAATCACTCGGGCAACGCTTTTACTGGCCGAAAATATCAGCGGACATCGAATCCTATATCGATAATTGCGAAATTTGTCAGAAAAATAAATACGATCGTAAACCACTGGTAATAAAATTTAATTTAACACCAACTGCTTCCAAACCTTTTGAACATGTACACTTAGATACATTTCGGATGGATTACAACGCATATGTCACAATTATCGATTCATTTTCGAGATATGGACAAGCATACCCCCTCAAAAGTGTAACAGGAACCGAAGTAGTGCGGAGAACCTATTTAACTTTATAATGCATCACGGTCTACCTTTCAAAATTACGACAGATCAAGGCACAGAGTTTAAAAATAAAGACCTAGAAGATTTCTGTAAGTTATACAAAATTGAATTGCATTTTACCACCCCAAAGAATAGTAACTCAAATTCCCCCGTAGAAAGATTTCATTCATCAATAGTTGAAGCTTATCGTTGTTTAAAGCAAAGGCAAAATTTACCAAAATTCAAAAGGGTCCAGTTAATAGGAGAAACTGGAAATAAGTTAATAACCAATAAGACAACATATCATAAAAGTAGCGCTAGGAAACCCATATCTGATAGTAAACAACATTTACAGGATGCGAATGGAGCAGATAGCGCCGATACTGCTATTCCTGGTACTTCAAACCAATCTGACTGACCAAAACGACATTCAAATTACCTATCTAACCAACCCTATTCTACCCCTTCAATTAGGTAAAGCTAGGCTAGTTTATAGTAAACATACATTTTTACATTATGTAGATTTAGAACACTTAGTTACACAAATAGAAAATATAGGAAGTTACTTCAGTATAGTTAAGGAAAATCTAAGTAAGTCTAATGCAACTAGTTATATAAGTTATCGCGGACTATCAGAAAATTTGCTTTCTAGAACTGAATATCTCATAAAAATAACCTCGAATAAATTTCAAAATTTACATCCACGTCTTCGAACTAGAAAAGGTTTAATAAACGCAGGCGGAAAGGTAAGTAGATGGCTTTTCGGTACTTTGGATAGCGACGATGGCGAACGCTATGACCATGCAATCGCTACTTTAACGCAAAATCAAAATAAATTAGCAGATGAAATGAAATTGCAAATCTCACTTTCAAAAGGCGTAATCGATAACTATAATAAGATTATCACCTCCTTCAATAAAAACCAAGAAATATTTCAGCTTGGCTTGAAACAGCTCCAATCTACGGTGGAAAAAACCATAAATAATCTACAAGAATATCTTAGAGTCCAAAGCATTTTACTGCACCTTAATTTCGATTGTCAACATTTAATTATGTTTCTAGATAATTTGGAAGACGCCATCACATTTTCAAAAGTTAACGCGCTACATAATAGCATTTTATCAGGTCTTGAATTAAAAGAAATGTTAACTTACTTGAGTACACTTTACGATCAATCGGAAATACCGAAATTCAAAAATAGTTTATGATATTATCAATTTTTGGGCACACAGGTTAGCTTTTCAGATACAAAAATAATATTTGCTATTCATGTACCGATACTAAGATCAGAAACCTATTCTTTTTATCACAATTACCCAATCATCCAGAACCAAACCATATTCGTCCCAAAATACCCTTACATGGCGCAAGCGCAATCAAGGAAACTGTTCCCAACCGAAACTTGTTCCGCAATTGAAGACCATTATTACTGCATTGAAGAATTCTATCATCAGGACGATTGCCTAAACAAAATACTAGATGGGATCCAACTCCAAAACTGTCCAACCCTAGAGGTCCACTTTCAAGAGCCTATCACAGAACAGGTAACCCGGGATATGGTCCTAATCTTCACACAAAAACCGGAAGAATTAACAGCAAAATGCGAGTCCGACCACAATTTAGTCATCAAAGATCCAGTCCTTATAAAAATTCCCGATGGATGCGAAATTCAAATCAGAGAAAAGAAGTTTTTCAACGATATGAAGATTAAAAAATCTCGAGGCATGCCTTTTGAATACCTCTACAAACGAACATACTGTATTTAACATAAATAGAAGTACCTAGATCTGCAAAGTGAATCAAGCTTGCTTCTGAAGGAACTTTTATTGAGGGTTGCAATAAACAAAGAGAACCAGTAGTTACCAATTTACCTACAGCAATGACTGCACTTTGGGAAGAAAACTTATTTACGTAGCATAAATACAATGTAATCGTGCTGTACTTATGCGTAATTAATTATATGAACGTGCGGTCAGAACAATTATTAAAGTGCAATATATGACTGTAATTAGTTATAAATTACAAAACCTTCGTTGCCCTGTACAATTACATTAATTTAGCAAATAGTGCACGGCATTCATGTAATCACTTGGTATGTAATAAACAAAAGACAACAAAATAAATTTATAGCTTAAACTTTAGCCAGAAGTACAGGGTGGCGCATGCAAAACAAGGTAGAGCAACCAGTAATTTCTTCTGAACAATCTGACAACCTCTAAAATTGGAAATGTCATGATTCAAATGAAGCGTTTTTTTTTGCAACGTAGAATAGGAATATTCTTCAGCAGTACTCTCAGCAAAAAAGATCCGTTCCTTTTTTTAAATATTACCCCTACCGCTAGCGATGTGGATTGTAAAATAACGCTACTGCTGCTTGAGTATTTTATTTAATACACCAAAATATATAATTTAACAAGTGTTTTCGTTTTCAAACACTCACAAAATTCAAACAAGTTTATGCAATATTAAAAAAAAACATAAAAAAACATAAATGACAGGTAATTTTACAAAAATATTTGTAAATTACGTAAAAAACATAAATTACTAATAATTTTACTGTAAAATTACGATTTTTTAAAAAAAATGGCAAGTTACATAAATTACATAAAATACCATAAAAAACATAAACAATTGGGAATTTTACACTTAATATTACGCAGTTTAAAAAAACTGTAATTTCACGTACTGCTGGGGGATATTCCAAACCCCCCCACACCTCCCGTAACTATGTTCCCCCATAAGAGTAAAGTAGGTACGATGGTGTTTTCTTGTAAATTATTGTATGAGTGCTAACCATTAGATTTTTGTGTGGAAGGACATGTTACCTAGAGGTCTTTGGGGTATAAAAAACCCCCCAGTAGTATTCCCAGCAAAAGGGGAATAGATCATTTTTTTTTAAATTACCCCTAGTAGTGTCATTTATTTATTTATTATCCCTCTCTTGTTCTGGACCCTCAACAGGTTTATGCCTAATTACAGAGTGGCCCGCATAATGCTTTTTAGAGGTGCCTCTGCAGAAGGTCGTAAGTTGTTCTATACTACTCCGGTATTTACCTTACGAGTTAGGAAAACTACAGGAAAATCTAATTCGGAGCAGCCGGCAGACTGCCCGAAACTGGTCTAAGGATATTCCCATCTCTGCCACAGATGAAAAATTCACCTCAATCCAGGTTCGAACGCCCAACCTCCGGATTTATAGCCCAACGCTCTACCATTGAACCAGCCATTGCGAAAAGATAATCAAATCTGCGTTATGCTGGAGAGTATTCGATACCTCCCAGACTATCGGTACTACGTTCTCCAAAAGCTTAAAGTTCGATGGCGTTTTTTTCGCAAGGTACGTATGAGTGCTAACCATTACGTAGTCACAAAACGAGTAGAGATAGCTGTTTAAATCTCTAGATAGGCGAAAACGCGACCTAAGGCTCCGGTTAAGCACCTTGGAAAAGGCACAGAATGCCAAAAATCTGTGTTAAATACAAAGGATTTTTTAAACCAGATCCAGTGACGTACAATCTGTACAAAGGAGGTTCGGAAAATACTGGCAAGTTCTGTAAATAGTCTGCACAGAAAATAGAATATCTTGGGAAAAGTCTGGTATGCTTTGTAGAGCCCAGAAATCTCAGGAGAAACGACCTGAGGATTGCTATAATGTTTTGTGAAAAGCTTTCAGATACAATGACAAATTGTTAGATGCTCTACAAAGCAGTAATAGTGCTTTAGAAAGCACCCAAAGGACTTTGGCCTTTTTACAGCTTTCGAGAGAGTCACAAGTCTTAACTAAAGCTTAACAGATTCATGATGAACAGCCGAGACGTTCAAAAAAGATGTGTGAAAGATTCTAAGAATGCTTTGAGAGCTTCTTGAAAACGTTGAAAGCTCTGGAAAGCTTCATGTTTCACTGGAAACTCATTTCCAGAGATTTCTAGTTTCTTTCCGGGACATGGCGAGCTTTGGAAGCCAAGCCCAAAAAGCAATGTTGGAGGCTAGAAAGCCTCAAAATAGTGGAGGAAAGGTTTTGGGGTGTTGAAAAGCCTTTTAAAAATTGAAAAGGCTCACCTCATGCTACCAGACAGGTGATTGGACACAATAATCAATATGCGCTCTTCAGTTTTTTACCTCCACCTTTTAGAGAACACCTGAAGATGACGTCAAGTCGAAACATGTAGTGTCTGTGTCTTGCTCTTTTTTACACTTAATTAAATTGTATGGGAACGGTTTCGAATCCGTTTTTTTCTAATTTTAATTTTGAGTTCAGAATGAACTTCATGATACCAAAGTCTTAAATTGCCTTATTTTTCTATGACTTTCTAGAGTTTTGCCCGATTTAAAAATTTGTGAATTCACTGTTCGCAGCTGCAATTCTCTGTGAAATATAACCACTCACCTAATTTCTTACTGCGCCGACTGGTAAAATACGACCACCATTATCTCTTTCTCGCTCAAACTTACTAAAAAGATTAGAAATAAATTGCTTACTTTTTCTTGGTGAACCCGGTGGCATTTTTAGGATATTTAACTCTTGGGGCATAGTGTCACAGTACGACTTACGGAAGTTGTGCTAAATTGTTCGTTATGACTAACGGATTTTTTAATGCAGCAAAACCCCAATTTCGATAGACAAATAACTTGAAAACAAAAAAATATAACGAACCCATATTTCTTTGTGGTTCTGGAAAAATCCGCCTGCCTGAAATGCCCTCAAAAATGTGTAAATTTTGGAAACATCTGAAATATAGGCAGAGGGCCTAAGTGCTTCTAGAAGCACGAAATATCTAGGTAGTTGTTTTGTGCGTAGATTTCAAAGAAAGTTCCGAAAATGTAATGACCCCCGGGTACCTTACAGTGTACGTAAAGGTGACAGTAAATTTCAAGTAGAAGGAGAACTACAACTAATTTACGGATCAATAATGAGTTTTTTAAGACGTACCTATCGTGCCTTCGGTAATTGAAGATATTTCCCAGTTTGAGTTCGTAGCTGATGCACTTTTAATTGTAGATTGCGCAATGGAAAGTATCCCATTCGTTACGACCGTCCTGATATGTTTGGGATTTTATATTCTGAACTGTATTAGTGCCCTAAGTGAGTTCCTATTTCCGCACAAAGTGGTTCGTGAAAAAAATCGCGAAGGTTATCCTCCGCTTTACGCCCAACGGCAAAGGCACGTCACTGACTTCCTCATCCGGAGAGTGGTCGATTGCTGGAGCATCCCGACGAGTGGCGTTCCCGGACCGGAAATCGCCCTGAAGCATCGCGTCTTTGAAAAAATCGGAGGACTACCGAGGTACTTGGCGGACCGGGTGAGACAACCTCTAGGCCAGATTTCAGTTTTAGATACACGGGCGAAAAGAAGAAGTGCCTCAATTTGGCGTCGTATAACTACCTGGGATTCGCCGAGAACTCCGGGAGGAGTACGGAGTTTGCCATCGGCGCGATCCACAAGTACGGCATGTCCACGGGCGCCACCGCGCGGGATTACGGCACGGTTGAAATCCACAGGACGCTGGAAAAGCTCACGGCCGAATTCGTGGGGGCCGAAGACTCTCTGGCGTGTGGAATGGGATTTGCTACTAACTCGCTTAATTTACCCATGCTCCTGTCCGAAGGCTGCCTGGTTCTTAGTGACGAGCAGAATCACATCTCAATGATTGTTGGGGTTAAAGTCTCAGGCGCATCGGTTAAAATATTCAAGCACAACGGTAACTATCACCTTAAACTAACACTATTCTAAAATTCCGAATCCAGATGTCTTCCACCTGGAGCGACTGCTAAAGGAGGCCATATACTATGGACGGAACCCCTTGGGAGAAACGTACGAGCCTTGGAGGAAGATTTTCATACTAATCGAAGGAGTGTACAGTATGGAAGGTTCAACGGCGCCTCTACCCGAAATCATTGCGTTAAAAAAGAAGTACAAGGCGTATCTCTACCTTGACGAAGCGCACAGTATAGGAGCCATGGGAAAGAACGGGAGAGGAGTAGTAGAATACTTCGGCTGTAATCCAAAGGACGTGGACATATTGATGGGCACCTACACCAAAAGCTTTGGAGCCTCGGGAGGTTACATCGCCGGTAGCAAGGAGTTAATTTCGCATATGCGGAGGCAAAGCTACTCGTGCAAATACCCATTTGCCATGTCCCCACCGATTGCAGCGCATATCGTGGACGTGCTCAACATTCTCATGGGGAAGGATGGTACCGATTTAGGCAGGGCGCGGATAGCCTCCTTGGCGAGGAACTCGAAGTACTTCCGGCGCCGAGTAAACCAACTAGGTCTAATCACTTACGGATCCGAAGATTCGCCGGTCGTACCGATCTTGTGCTGCTTTTACTCTAAAATGCTGTACGTATCCTGGATCGGAAGTGAACGCCACATTTAATACCTCTTCTAGAGCTATGGTCAGATTTCTGCGAGAAAAAGATATAGCGAGCATTGGGGTCGGATATCCTGTAACGTCTCTTCTGGAGTGTCGCGTACGTATTTGTCTATCTGCAAGTCACACTAAAGAGCAGTTGGATTACGCTTTGAAGATTATTTCGGAAATAGCGGGTCCACTGGGATTAAAGTATTCCAGGCAACCAACCAGTAAACAGCTAGTCGTTTATTAGAGTCAAATAAAAACTTTTTTTTCCTGACCTATCCGATTTTCTCTAATTTTCCAATTTGAAAGTATTCCAATCGATCGCACGGGCAAAGGGTGATTTGTTTCTTGACTAAACGCATCAAAGCGTTCCCTAATAAGGAGTTGACGTGAAACCGCAATGGGAATTTCTAAAATAAGAAAACTTTGCGGTATTAATTAAAAATCATGCATTAAGTAAATAGTTAATGGACTTTCCAATCGTTAAGAAACGGATGCAATATAAACCAGAATCGTAACGCTAATTAAACTAATTGCTTCTAACAATTGGAAAAGTTGATTGACCGTAACGAACAAAAAAAGTATAACTCATATCGGTTGATCCATGACGCAAGTCATTTCCGAACTCAACATAAGAAACGCGAAATGACTCCTGAACTTCGGAGAAGGATTTTGATTCAATTTGCACAAAAAATTAAATTTTTTTCAAAATTTTCGCTTCTCCTTTTGGCTGTTTGGTTATTTTCTCTCAGATTCTGTAAATATTTTTCAAAATTCCTGCCTCAAGATGACGCTGACCTGAATGAGAAAACCTAACCTCGCCGAATGTGGTGTGTTTTTAGAAAAATTTTCTTTGGGATTGCAGAAGAAAGAGCACTATGAATGGATTTTCCAAATTTCCACGAACGACAATAAAGGTGATTTTGTTTTATAGTCGAGACTCCGAAAACACTTCCCGAAATTCCCCCGGGAACAGATAAAAGCTGAAGAGGACCAAAATACACTTCATTTTCTCGTTTTCTTGAAAGATTCATTCGTTATTTACGTGTTCATCCTGATTTCTTTGACTTTTCAGTTCTACTTCACGATTCCTTTTCAACTTTTTGACCCTTCCCCCAGGTATGCTCATGATTTCTTCATGCCCCCTTCACGGCACGTCTTTCATGGTTCCTTCATATATCCTTGACGCCTTTTTTGTTTTCCTAGGGATGCTTCAATCTAGTCTCCTCCTCCTTATCTGTTTGCATTAGTCACTCTTGCTTCACGGCTTTGTCGCGTCCTTTTCGTTTGCGCCTCACAACTCTTTCTCCCCCGTATCTCCTCAGCTTGTCCCTTTAATTTCCTGTAAGCCTTCAAAACTACTTCAACATCCTCCACTATCACCGCTTCCTTTATTTATCCTTCGTTTGCACCCATTCCCAGGAAAACGTGATGCTTCATCATTACCTGTTTTCTGAAAATGCTTTTTTACCCCGCAAAACCCCCTAGCATTACAAAGATTTGATTATCATTTCCCAAAGCTTACTATGACAATGCTAGGGGTAAATTAATAAAACAAGATCAAGTCCTTCACTAAGAGTACTGCTGGTGGCTAGGGGGAAACAACTTTGAATTTTTGGTGTACACTTTTTTGATTTAATTTGAATTAACGTGAATTAATTTGAATTAGCCTGAATTAATTAGAATTAACGAGAATTAATTACAATTAATGTGAATTAATTTGAATTAACGTGAATTCATTTGAATTAGCCTGAATTAATTAGAATTAATGTGAATTAATTTGAATTAATTGGAATGAACGTGAATTAATTTCAATGAACGTGAATTAATTTGAATTTACGTGAATTAACGAGAATTAATGTGAATTAATTTGAATTAGCTTGCATTAACATGAATTAACGTGAATTAAGATGAATGAAAGTAAATTAATTTGAATTTGATTGTTTGGTGTACACCAAAAATGGTACTTGTTCCCCTTAAGAAAAATTCGTTTCTAAAAATCATCGATTCCTGAAAAAACTGCCCTTGTAAATCCCCAGAAAAATCGCTTGAGATTTGGTTGCGTTTAAAAATTTGCCCTTGGAATATTTCACCCCTAAAGGCTTGTTCCCGGAAAAGTTTCTCACTGGAGATATTCGCTGTAGAATAATCCTCATCCTGAAAATGTAGCTTCGAAAAAAATCACTTTGATCTTCAAAGACTTGTTCCCGGAAAATTTCTTCTGGGAAAATTCCCTATGGAAAAATTCGCTTCCGGAAAATAGGCTTGAAAAAGTCGCGCTGGGGATATGCGCACCGGAAAATTCTTTCCTGGAATGATTGTATAACAAATTTTTGTCCTGGAAATTTAGCTCCGAAAAAATCGCCCTTGGAATACTTGACGCTTAAAAACACGTCTCGCCCTGGGAAAATTCGCTATGGAAAAATTCTTGTCCTGAAAATTTAAACACGAAAAAATCGTTTTCGGTAAACTGTTCCCTGGAATACTTGCGTGAAAAGTTTGCCACCAGAAAATTTAGTCTCGAAAAAATCTCCGTTGGAATATTTGACCCACAAACACTCGTCCTGATAAAATTTGCCCTGGAAAATTCGTTTCTCGAAAATACGCCGATTCCTGTAAAAAAAATCGCCCTTAGAAATCTGGAAATTCGCTAAAAAAAATCGCTCTCATAAAAAAAGGCTCGTAAAAATCTACCTTCGCTATAATACTTGCGTGAATAATTCGTTACCAGAAAATTTTATGCACTCTAAAAATCGCCCCTGGAATATTTGACCCCTAAAGACTTGTCCTCCAAAAAAAATATACAAGGCAAATTCGCTATGAAAAAATTGCCTTTTTAAAACGCTTCCCTGTAAGATTCAACCCGTAAATTCATACAGGGAATAGTCGCCTCTACGAATTTTCCTCCCGTTGCGTGAAAATTTCACTCCCCAACAATGTTCGGGCGCTTCCTGGAAAACTTCTTTCCTAAAAAATTTGCCTACCGAATAAAGTGGTTATTAGAATATTTGACTCCCAAAAACTCCAAGGAAATTTGTTCTGGGAAAATTCGCTAGGAAACATTCGCTTCCGAAAAATTTACCTACGGAAAATGTCGCTCTGAAAATTTAAGATTAATAAATCTGTCTGGTGTACACCCCTATGTATTAATTTGAATTAACGTGAATTAATTAAAATTAACGAGAATTAATGTGAATTAACGTGATTCAATTTGAATTAACGCGTGAATTAAACTGAAATAACGTGAATAACTTTGAATTAACGTAAATTAGGTTGAATTAACGTGAATTAATTTGGATTTACGTGAATTAATCTGAATTTACGAGAATTAACTTGAATAAACGTGAATTAGCATGACTTTGCGTGAATTATTTTGAATTAACGTGAATTAATTTGAATTTAAATTTTTGGTGTACACCAAAAATGGTACTTGCTTCCCCCTAGGCTGGTGGGACTCAGACCTCCCGGCACTATTTCCTTCTACAAAAAATCTAATAGTAAGCACTCATACGATAATTTTCGAAAAATCACCGTCCAACTCACTCTATCCTTGTGGGACAACGTAGTACAGGGGGTATAGGGGGTATGGAATATCACCCAGCTATACGAAGATTTGGTTATCTCTTCGCAAAGGATACCATGACAGCGTTAGGATTAATGATCATACGATACTTAGCGAGAAAACGCCATCGAACTTACTTTCATCTTATGCGAGAACCTCGGCGAGAACGTTACCAAGGGGTATAGAATACTTTTCGTAAATGTTACGATGACAATGCTAGGGGTAATATTAAAAAAAAAGATCAAGTCGGCCTTTGCTAAGAAATCTACAGTTTTAAGGTGCCCTAGAACCGCCTGGGATTGGTAGTAACAAAAGACATTAACCAATAAACAATTAATCATGGCTGTCGAAATTAACGATCCGCCATTACATAGGTGGAAACTAATTAATTTCACGCTTCCTTTGTGCCTTTTTCTTGTATGTCTCCTTTATATATTTTTAACGCCTCCTTTGTTCTTTCTCGATGCTTCTATTTAGTTTCCTTAGTACATCTGTTGTCCATGCCATCTGTTTTCATTCCTACTTCGACACTTTGTCACGTCCTCTTCATGAGCACCTCATGATCATGCTCTGCAACTGCCTCACGCCTTTTTCATTTACATTTCGCATCTTTTCCTTTTGCGTCTCCATCTTTCACGTCCCCTTTAAAGCTTCCTTTACGTCTTTTTTCTGTACCCCTCCATCCACTAAACTTTTCCATCATATCCTCTCCTAATGCGTCTCTTTCATCTGCTTTCTTGCTGACTTCACTTATCATTCTCCCCTTCGCTTTCTTTATTTACCATTAAATGCTCTTCTTTGTACCTTCTTAGCGCTCATTTACGCTTGTTTTTTAGGTCTCTTTCGCGATACTCTTCAACAAGCACAAGTTTCTTTCATTAACATTGCTTTCATGGCTCTCCATTTCGTACATACCTACCCTGTTGTGGCGGATTTGAATTTTTAGAGGAATTTCCGTCCGTCTGTCCGTCTATTCATCGTCTAACTTTAGAACGAAAAGAGACAGCAATGTCAAATCTTCGCCGACCGATTTCTTCGGGTTCAAGGATCAGTTCCATCAGTATGTTTCCAAATGCGAGCTGAGTAGCGAGAAAAATTCCCCTTCGGAAAATCGTATGCAATTATTCGTACCTTGTTCAAGTTTTTCTTGCAGAAATCAGTAAAGCATTTTTTTGGTGGCGAAAAAGAAAATAATTTCCCAGAAAAAATATTGGTTTTCGTGACAACTGGATGATTGCAATCGAGAGACCGAGGGATCTGGGGGGTATGAAGCACCCCCAGCCTACAAAGATTTCAATATATTTTCCCTTCGTAAAGATTTGGTTCTTTTCTTATCTTTTCGCAAAGGTTACCATAACAGTTCTAGGAGTAATTAAAAAATCAAGTCTTCTTTGCTGACAGTACTACTGGAGGGTATTCCATACGCCCAAACCCCCCGGTGCTATATCCTTCCACTATAAACTCTAGTGGTTAGGACTATCATTTGCGAAAAATCTTCACCGAAACCTCTTGTGGGAAATGTAGTACCGGGGTGTCTGGATGGTATGTAGGTAATATGGCAATATTAAAAGGGGGGGTCAAATTCTCCTATACTGAAGATACTACGGGAGGGGGAGGGGGGGTATTCCTTACCCCAAGTCCCTCCGGTGTTATGTCCTAGAAAAAAATGCAACTGTTAGCACTCATACGATAATTGGCGTGGAAGAAGCCGGTTGGGGGAGGGGGGGGAGGGATCTGGGTGTAGGAATACCGCCCAGCTTACGAAGATTTGATTACCTTTTCACATGTTACCATAACATTGCTAGGATTAATATTAAAAAAATCAAGTCCTCCTTTGCTGAGAATACGGTTGGGGGGGGGGGGTTATTCCATTAACAATTGTAACTGTTCGAGACATGTTCAATAAACAAACTTGGGAGATAAGCGATAGCGACAAAGGAGCTTTGTTTGTGTTTTGCGATAGCGATAACCTTGATGAACGACGAAGGCTATTCAGCTTTTGCGAAGATTTGCAGCTACAAGAACGACGAAATTTTACGTTGCAGACCATGATAACTACGAAAGCTTTCACGAAGATGTACAAATTAAATTCGCTGAAATGACATGGTGCTTTTTAACATTCACGTTCATTGTTGCCGATATTCTCTCCTAATGTTGTTCGCTTATTCAATCCATGATTATTCTAACTTGGACTGCACGGCACATAAATAGTGAGAATACATACAGGGACAAGCGTAATAGTTATGTACAGGGCGTGCTAAGGATAATTTCTTTGAAGGAATTTCAAAGGATTAATAGTCCAGGAAATAGAGGGTTTTAACTTGCAAAATGAGAAGTAGTTCCAATTTCTTTTGCTTGTCATAGTCATCTGGTGGTTAAGAATCTAAGTTTTCGACCTTCCACCCCTTGTGCTTCCCCCGTACCACCCCCAAAACCTTTGAAATTTGGTTGGTTTCTTAGTTTTTCAATCATATCTTTTTATAGGTTCACTTTACAAAAAAATATTGATTTCAGAAATTGTAGACCATAAAATTCTACATAATTTTGATGTACATTACTTTTTTTGTGAAATGTTTATTGAAAAAGATATAGAACTTCAAAGTTGCTTATATTTTTAAGAATTCTGAAATTTCTATGTAGATGTTTTAACCAAATTTTATACTTTATCTCTATAATTAAGAGTTTTATGAGAAAATATTTTGAATGTATCGTGGTATAAATCCCCCTACCTTGCTCCCTTACCAAAGGGGATGCATAATAATTCAACTTTCAACCCTTGCTAGTGGGGATATTTGAATCACTGTGAGATTGTAGGGCTTTGTAATATACGTATGAAATAAAAAACATTGTTTCACTTCAGTTCGTCTTCTCCCCTCCCCCCTCCCTTCGGAAGGGATGAATATTGCAACCCCTTGTGGCGATTGATAAGTTAGTCAGAGAGTAAGTACAACGCTTATTACGTATATTTTCTAATATTCTCGTTCCAGTTTAACCCTTTCCACCCCCAACTGAAATGAGTGGTTTAACCCTCGATTGTTGATTGCTCGATCACACTTAGATGATCACATTTCCGAATACACATTGCAAATAAAAATGTTTACTATTTAAGTACATTCGAAAGCGATATTTATTTATTTATTTGTTTAACCAGACACCATACAATTCCAATTACATGGCACTGGGGCTCTGAACAAACATTAGAACTTAAGATCTAATTTGATTTATTATTGCATTTAGGGGATCGTGAAAAAGGTCTATATCATTCACTGAGGTGAACTTATATATATAATCTAAGATAGTTGAACAATCACTACAATAGGAGATTGAAGTAATCATCCCTTGTTGTAAGAGATGGAAGGGGTTTAAAATGAAGTAAGACCACTTTTCTTATTTGATAATTGTATTCGAAAGCTCCATAATCACACAATGATTCAAATACCAACTACGACCAAGGGGTTGAAGCGCTATCATGCCCTTTGATAGGGGCGCAGGGTACGGAAACTAATACCACCATAGCTTCATAATCGAGTTATTTTCTCATATAAATCTTATCATTATAGAGATACAATTTCGTTAAAATATGTACATACACAGATATTTCGGAATCTTCAAAATAAGGACAACTTTCAAGCCCTGTATCTTTTGAAATAAAGAATTTGATGTTCTACAATTTCTAATAACAATATTTTTTGTAAAGTGAACCTATAAAAAGATATGATTGAAAAACTAAAAAACCAACCAAATTTCTTTGATTTGTGGCGTTCCGGGTCCGGAAATAGTGGCGAAGGAACGCGATGGCAACACGTCGAGGTAAATGCACCTTTCGGTAAGTAACATGCTCAAGAGTGTTGCTCTAGATATACCGGTGAGAAGAGGAGGTGCGTCAATCTAGCCTCCTACAACTACCTCGGATTTGCCGACAACCGAGGCAGAAGCGCGGAGTTTTCCATTGGGGGAATCTACAAGTATGGTCTGTCGACGGGAGCGACGAGTCAGCTTTACGGCACGACTGACCTTCACGCCGAGTTGGAAAGACTCACCGCGGAGTTCGTGGGCGCCGAAGACTCGCTAGCTTGCGGTATGGGTTTCGTGGTAAATTCGCTCCATTTGCCCGCGTTAATGGGGAAAGGCTGTCTCGTTTTGAGCGATGAANGGAATAGTACATTGAAATACAAGTGCAGAAACGGTATTATTGAAAAACGAGTATAAATGTAGGAACACGAGCGCCAGCGAGTGTTCCTATTATACGAGTTTTTCAATGACCGTTTCGGCATGCGTGTTTCATACTATTTTTTCTACGAAAGTGAAAAGTTCTTCTCTAGAAATTAGAAATTTAAACTAGTCAGATAACGGCAGAAAATCGTGTAGTCTGATCGTAGTTGGATGTTTCAATTGTAAATGATCAAGTAAGCCGGTTGCCATGACAAAACATAATTGTTTGAAAAATCGTAAATTTAAGTCAAACAATTTGTGGCGTAGTGAAGAAGTGTTAAGATAGATTTTGACGAAACTGAAGATGAAGAAGGTATGTGCACCCAGCCGGACGTTGCGGAAATGGCTAATGCGGTTTCGCATGAATTGCTACCCCAAAAGTGTAAGCAGCGTTTCGGAAAGGAGCGTTTTCATAAGAGAACAAATCGCTAAGTTTTTGAGAGAAGGGCCTGATGAAACATTTGTAATGATGAAGGCGAGGATGAAGGTTTGTGAATTTCTTATTGTATTTTTAAATCATAAATAAGCATAATTTAATTACAGGTTGCTCTCGTCCTTGGAGTGGCTGGAGCTTGCCGTCGGAGCGAACGTTGTAAAATGACTGTAACGGATTTCACAGAACAAGCACAGCTTACTTACTAAGTAAGCTGTGGTAAGTAAGCTGTGGAACAAGATGCAATTTTATTGATACCTAACGATTCCTGACTCCAAGAATCATGCCCCAAGAACGTTTTCTGTAGCAGAAGGCAAAGAAAATTCTACCATTGTCTGTCTTATATAACGAAACTGTGAATAAAGCAATACAATTACAAAGTTACTTCGCATATGTTTATTAGCGTCTAGAAAATGCGTGCAGAAAATATTTTTGCCGCACTAGTGTTTCAAAGACCTGTTTTCACAATCAATTTACCTACAAAAACAATCGTGTTTCTACACTTTCGTAGAAAAAGGTATTTTTTATTATACCTGAATCACAATCTCCGTTTTAAACACTCAAATGCGTGCGAAAAAGGGCCTTTAAAACACACGTGCTTTAAAGTTGCTACGTAACGATACTTCAAGTATGACTTTTGAAACTGTCATCTGGATGAAATAAAAAATCCTCTTAGGTCGCTTTCTGTAAATGCAGAACATTTCTTTGGTTTTTGTACCTATCCTTTGGTTGAAGCTTTCACAAACGCGCGTAATTTAGGGTATGCTTCCAAATCTTTTCCACTTTTTAATCGCAGCATTGCTTTAAAGTTTTGAATGAATGCACCAAAATATAGAAGATTTAAATACCTTTGACATTTCCTTCATATATGCTAGCATTATGGATGCATTTAAGGCTGTATTCGTAAGTAACTTCCTATTCATCCATGGAAACAACTTTTCATATTCTTTATAATAGGCTTTGCTGGAGTTGGACTTTACACCTACCAACGTTTGTTTAGATTTTACAACAATCGATTTAATAGACGGTGTATTATCTTTTTCAACGGAAATCGTTTAATTCACAAAGACGATGATTTTTATAAGCAAACGTCAAGTGACATTTCCATGGCAATCGTGAAATTACGAAAACCCAGCCCACTTAATTAGACATGTATTCGAGTATAACGTCAATATGACTTCATTGTATTTCCTATTTTTAGATTATACTGCAGGTATAATAAAAAATACTATAAGATACACGTGTATAATTGGTCTTTAAAGCACTTGCAACGTTAAAGGCACTCCGCTTTGCGTCGTGCCTTAAACTCGTTGCGCGTGCTTTAAAGACTTGATTATACACTTGTATCTTAAATATACTTAGTTTCTACACTTTCGTAGAAAAAATAACTTATACGTTATTTTTTTGCAACTTTGTAAGTGAAACATTCGTAAATCATTAACTCAACTGGTTCCATTCACTTGTCAGACAAGAGACAACAATACGTAGCTTTGCCCAGTTTTATGACAACAAGGATACCCTCTATTTTTGCGTGTCCTTACATTAGTCAAATTCTCGTTCGCAATCTCTTACCTCACCGGCGACCTCCACTATAATAATATTGGGGCACCGACACAGATAAATCTTTCGCAGTTATCCTATGAATAACCGCTGCATGTAAGTGACGTTCCATCAATTCTTCACTACGAACAAATTATTGTTATCACTAGTACGAAGTCTACTTTTTGAGGATATTTTGGAAGTCCAAGGTAAGCCAGTCTTTTCATTACGTGCATACTCACGATTTAGCTGTGCAGGTTGGCCATGAAGCACCCTTCGTTGTTACAAGTGTAAACTCCATCAGCTTAGGATACTACATTCTGGTCTTTCTGACCACTTTTCGCCGTGCTGGTCACTGCCGCAAGCAGCACGCGAGACAAATCGCGAAGGTTACCCACCGCTTTACCACTTGGTAAGAACAGGTCCGCTCGATTCTTTTGCTATATAGGAGAGTTCGGGATTGTTGGGGCACCGGGGCCACCTGTGGCGTTCCGGGTCCGGAAATAGTGGCGAAGGAACGCGATGGCAACACGTCGAGGTAAATGCACCTTTCGGTAAGTAACATGCTCAAGAGTGTTGCTCTAGATATACCGGTGAGAAGAGGAGGTGCGTCAATCTAGCCTCCTACAACTACCTCGGATTTGCCGACAACCGAGGCAGAAGCGCGGAGTTTTCCATTGGGGGAATCTACAAGTATGGTCTGTCGACGGGAGCGACGAGTCAGCTTTACGGCACGACTGACCTTCACGCCGAGTTGGAAAGACTCACCGCGGAGTTCGTGGGCGCCGAAGACTCGCTAGCTTGCGGTATGGGTTTCGTGGTAAATTCGCTCCATTTGCCCGCGTTAATGGGGAAAGGCTGTCTCGTTTTGAGCGACGAAATGAATCACGCCTCGATCGTTGTCGGGGTCAAAGTATCGGGTGCGACAGTTAAAGTGTTCAGGCACAATGGTAATACAACCTCAGTGAGTCAAGCTCTTTCACCGTCCGTTACAGATGTGGCTCACCTCGAGCTGCTCCTAAAAGAAGCCGTGCACTTCGGCCAAAGGAAATCTGCACGACACGAGCAATGGCGGAAGATTTTTATAATCGTGGAGGGTGTGTATAGCATGGAAGGCACCATGGCACCACTGCCCGAAATAATCGCACTCAAAAAGAAGTACAAGGCGTATTTGTACCTGGACGAAGCGCACAGCATTGGTGCAGTGGGGCAAAATGGGAGAGGTGTAGTTGAATATTTTAGCTGTAACCCAAAGGATATCGACATATTAATGGGTACCTACACCAAGAGCTTTGGAGCTTCGGGTGGTTACATTGCAGGTGACAAGGACTTCATTTCCTACATGCGCTCGCAAAGCTACATATCAAAGCACCTGTTCGCCATGTCGCCATCGATCGCGGCCCACATTGTAGACGTCCTCAAAATTTTAATGGGAAAAGACGGTTCTGATCTGGGCACGACTCGGATATCCACCCTATCCAGGAACTCGAAGTACTTCAGACGTCGAGTTGAACAAATGGGGTTGATTACTTACGGACGTGATGACTCGGCTTTCGTTCCCATTTTGAGCTGTTTTTACTCAAAAACCGCGTACGTATGTTGAGTCAATACCAGCCCGCAATCAACTTGTTCCTTTTAGAGCTTTAATTAGGTTTCTGCGCGAAAAAGATATAGCAAGTGCGGGTGTTGTATATCCGGTTACTCCATTTTTAGAATGTCGCATGCGCGTGTGTCTTTCGGCAGGACACTCGAAGGAACAATTGGGTTACGCCCTGAAAGTTATAGCAGAAGCTGTAGATCAGCTTGGATTAAACTACTCTAAATCGTCAAAGGGTTTTATCGAGTATTAAAGCATTTTAACCCTGAGTAAAGTAGTTTTATTTTAAAAAAAAGTCCACGCAACGTGTGCTGTATGTAATTGCATCTGAAGCATACGAACCTATTACATGATGTAAGGTAGCACTTACTAAAACGACTGCAATCGTATACCCTACGCCCTCTATCTAGACGCCAAGAACAATTAATGCACAAAAACTTATTGAAAAAAAATGACACGTAAATCGCTGACTCCAATCATCCAGATAAATTCTTTACATTGCCACGACCAAAACTTGTTTGGAAACATATTTCAGAACCTTGAGATCTTTTCAGCTTTCAGATTTCTACTTTACTTATTTCTGGGATATAATTGAAAAGTTAAATCCAAAATAAAAACTTCCGTCACTCAGTCAATGTTCGTGTTTTCGCCATATCTCTGCTTAGAAAACAGTTATTAAAATGCTGTTTCCACTGATATTCTCACTTTTTCATCTTATTTGATGGTCAAGCGTGTATTTCTTTTATTATTGTAGTGTAAGAAGTAAAAATACTCTGCTTTCAATTTCTAATAAAGCTACATATTCAAAAAAACAAGTGATATAAAAACAAAAGAGCATCAGAAAACAAATCGATTTTTTTTATGGAGCGGTTACTTTTTTCTGTAGGTATATTCATAAAGAGCTTGCATTTCTCTTTACAATGATATCCAATATGTTACAATTACCTTAGAAATTAAAGCTACAGTAATTTGTTTAGAACCAATCGCAGTAGCTGTGGAAATTTAAACAAAAACATAACATTTATAAGAGGAAGCGAAGAAAACAAATGACAAGCAGTTACAGGAACAATTATTATAACTTAAGACAGATTTAAACACATTGCACTTGCTTCCTATGTATTATCATTACATCATTACATTACAACCCTTAACATTTTTTCATCATTTGTGTAATTATTATTTTTTCTGCATTGTGGTT
>NW_022170819.1:3304676-3343668 GCF_008802855.1 Photinus pyralis
TTTCCTTTATTCCAAGTGCCTATATATGTATCACATTTCGTTTAAATTCTTCCATAAATAAAAAAGTTGGCACTGCGCATGCGCAAAATACAATTTTGAAACTGGCGCTAGATTTTCCTTTATTCCAAGTGCCTATGTATCACATTTCATTTAAATTCTTCCATAAATATAAAAGTTGGCACTGCGCATGCGCAAAACCAAATTTTGAAATTGGCGTTTGATTTTCCTTTATCCCAAGTGCCTATGTATCAAATTTCGTTTAAATTCTTGCATAAATAAAAAAGTTGGCACTGCGCATGCGCAAAACCAAATTTTGAAATTGGCGTTTGATTTTCCTTTATCCCAAGTGCCTATGTATCAAATTTCGTTTAAATTCTTCCATCAATAAAAAAGTTGGCACTGCGCATGCGCAAAACCAAATTTTGAAACTGGCGTTTGATTTTCCTTTATTCCAAGTGGCTATGTATCAAATTTCATTTAAATACTTTTATAATTAAAAAAGTTTGCAATTCGGTTTATAAATGGTCGAGATGCGAAAAGGGCACTGTGAATTTTGAATCGATTCGATTCAATTTTTGGCATTGCGTATTATATGGTTAAAGCTATGCCCATATTGAATTTCATGCAATTCAGTTCATAACTAACGGAGATGTAAAAGCGATCGAACATTTCTAAACAAAGTTATCGTTCACACGGACAGATAGATGGACAGACAGACAAAGGAACAGACGGACAGACCAACCGGCAGGCGACAGATAGCAATGCAAAATTATAAACGATCTCTAGGATCGTTAACAAACGGCAAAAGTGTAAAATTATGGAACATGTAAAAAACGGTTTTTTGTTTTTTTTACAATAACTTTTTTTGTAAGCGGTACAGAAAAATTCCTTCCTTGGTACAAGACTCGACACCATAACGAACCAAATAGCGAAAAAAGTAGAACAATAGCTCTTAAGGTAAAAAACTAGTAGCGTCGCAAAGTTAGCGGACGGACGGACGGACGGACCGACGGACAAAGTGGCCACAATAGCGCATTTTTTTTTTATTTTTGTGGAAATGCGCTAAAAAGGTGGTGGAAAAATCAATGTAATTATTTACAACAGGATTAAAGAGGTTACCTGGAATAGATTATCAAGACCTGTTTGTAGCAATGATGTAGAAAACAGGAATGGAAAAGTACTGAAAGGAGAGAAAGAAACTCAAAAGTCAAAAGGAAAAGATATGGTAGATCTCTATAAAACAAATGAAAAACCAAGGCAATTGGAATTGGAAACCGAAGAATCAGTCTGTCCTGATAATATTGGAACCAGCAGGAGATATGTTTACTGAAGTAGAAAGAGAAATGAAAAATATGAAATCAGGTAAAGCCATGGGTTAAAGCTAGGAGGATAGATGGAATTCCAGTAGAGATATTAAGGTGTCTTCAGGAAGAAGGAATGAAGAAATTAACATCTCATTGTAATGATGTATACGAATCAGGGGAATGGCATGAAGATTTCCTGAAGACTCTGACGATACCTCTGGTGGAAAGGAACAAAGAAGTGTGGTGAGCATGCAACAGTCAGGAATATAATTAGATTAAGATAAAGACAATTGGAGAGACAGAAGAAATAAAAGTCTATGTGAAAGATGAAATGCTGGCTGGAAGGGGTAGAAAGCTATAAATATCTAGGATCCACTGTAACAGATGATTGCAGAAGCTGGAAAAAATAAAGACGCGCATTTGGAAAAGTAGAATGACGAGTGGTAACTGCAAAATAGAATCTGCATATAGCAGAAAACTCAAAAAAGGGGTTCGTTGTTATGAAAATTTAAATTTGTGCCTTTGCGCGAGTCACCTTCATTTTGGAAAACAGAAGATTTACATTTCGAATGAAAAATAGTTGCAAAATATTATTCCCAGTTTATATCATTGCCATGGGAAAAATTTAACTGGCAAATTAAAGAATAGAGCCATAACTCACGTTACTTCATTTTTTCTTATAGGTATTACAAAAACCGATGTCGATGTGTAAACAAATTTTAGATCTTTGTCTAATCTTACGGTTCACTTTAAAAAATAATTAACGAGAATTTGGCACCTTGTGCTCTAATTAACATATGGCCACTATACATTGAAAAAGATCGCTTCGAAATATGTTTAAGCTGATAAAGGAGGCATTAAGCTCTGTGTAACTTAAAAATTATGTTTCTAGACAATTAAGAGGAGAAGGTCTATAATTTTCTGCCTCGGTAGCCAACATTACGGAAGCGCAAACGGTGTATAACAATCTTTGCGTAGTAAATTGTTCAAGGTGCAAATACCACTAATTTGCAAAGCTCCAAACCACTATTTTACGCAACGGACGCGTAGCCGTTGGGATGATTTGTGAGAGCAATGCGAAAAAATGCGTACCTAAATAAATGACAACATTTCTAATTAACGTTATAGACATGGTAAACAAAAATATGCAAAGTAGCGCATAAAATTTTAATAAGTTGCCCAAAATTATGGGCTAGGTACTTATAAACAAAGTTCGTATTCTATGGTCCAAAGATGCCAATATCTTAATAAGTTCGGGCTCACACAGTCATTAGCACTTCCGCACTAATTCAGCAAGCCAAAGTACATTTAATAAAACAGAAAAGGGCACCTCTATTACACTATTAATTTAGATTAAGATGACGATTTAGAACTGTACGTAATATAATTCATATTAAATCTAAATTATAGATCTCCCTTTTGAATTTAAAACTTGTATAATTAATTAAGTCTCGCATTTTAATTAAACATTAGCCGTGTAAGTACACCTCTGTATTTTTAATTATTTGTTAATGTGCGGCTTTAAATTGATAATTTCGGTTTTCTTTCGTTTTCGCTGGAAAAACTCATCCACCGGAAGTGCTATAAATAAGATTTACGCTAATGAATTGGTTCAATCAATATTATTTATTAATGACGCTAAACAGGACGAAGCAGGTGTAATTTTCTTTATATTTTTAATTAACGCGCATCGTATCTACACAGCGTTAATCATTTTCTGCCTGGTTATTACAAAATGGGACTCGACGAATGCGTTATTTAATAGTTTTATTTCTTGTTATTTTGCTCCTTGTATTTTTGACAAATTTGTTTGACTGTAAGTACAGAATGTGTTACCTACTCCAGATGATTCCGTACTGAACCGAATCGAACGTAAGCTTCAGGTCGTTTCGGTTTAAGAAGTTTAGAATTACGACCAGTTCGGTTGGGGGAAAAAATGTCCGGATACTGTTCGGTTTGAACCGTTTCATGGAACCGAACCGGTTAGTTGTATCTATAACTCTTTAAAAAATGCAAGCAGCTATTTTATAACGACACGAAAAAACCTTGGTCTTTGAAAACGGTCAAAAACTTGCATTAGGTACAAAATAACAAAGTTGACTTAGACTTATCGACGGGAAAATATCGGCTCAATCATATTTCCATACCCCAGACCCCACGATTCGTCCTCGAAGGTCTTACATCCCTTACCACTTTCAAGGGAGTTTTCTGGAAATGTTTTTTTGCACTTGGGGAGTATTCCTGGGGGGTATTCCATAACCAATACCCATATCTTTTCCGCGGTTTCAATTTTTTCCCAAAAGTCTTTCATCCCTCAACACATTCAAGGCAATTTTCAATAAGGGATCGTCAGATCTCCCTCCCCTGGTAGAGTTCCACACCCCCAGACCGCAGGGTGCTACACGACACGTTCCTCCTCAAACCTCTTACATCCCTCAAAATTTTCAAGGCACTTTTCTGGAACATTGCACATTTTTCACACTGGAGAGTATTCTATACCACCTCAGACCTCCCGGTGCAACGTTTTCCCTTTACACTCCTTCGGCCCTTATCACCTTCAAGATAAAGTTCGAGAAAGACATCGAATCTTCTTCGCTAGAAGGATTCCTATACCCCTCTCTGTCCCATTGTACTCAGTTTTTCCCAAAATTCTTACAGCTCTCGCCACATCCAAGGCAATTTTCAAGAAAGAATCGTCGGACGTTCCCCCCCCCCCCACCTTTCCAGGCTACTTTCTGGGAAAGGAGCATCGAATCTTTCCCTTCTGGGGAGCATCCTATATCCTCAACCCCACCCCATAGTAGTGCTCTATTCCTTTCGCAGCTCTCGCCATTTCCGTGATAGTGTCCGGAAAAACCTTGGGAAACACTAATTAAATCTTCCCCGTGGAAGTAGTGAGGAGCGTAGAAATTGTGAGGGATAACGTAGCAACGAGGAGTTTGGGGGTAGAGACCACAAGTTGCTTCGTTAGCCCTCAGAACTCCTCCCACACTTTCAAAGTTTTCGGGAAAGGATCATTGAAATTTTTGTTCCGCTGCATCGGCGTCCCTCAAATCTCCTACACCTCTCACACCATTCACGGCAATTTTCAAGAAAGGATCATCCAGCCTCCCTACCCTGGTGGAGTTCCATACCCCAGACTCCCGAATTCGCCCTTAAAGCTCTTACATCCCTCACCACTTTCAAGGTAGTTTTCTGGAAAGGATCATTGAACTTCTCTCCCACCTGCGGAGTATTCTTGGAAGGTATTCCAAACCCCCAAGAGCACCCGGTGCAACGTTCTCCATTATCACTCTCTGAGCCCTCATCATTTTCAAGATAATGTTTGGGGAAGGATCGTTGAACTTTGCTTCCTGGAAGGTATTCCATACCCATGTCGCACTCTGACACTCTTTCACTCCTTATCACTTTCAAGATAATGGGATCGGGAAAGGATCATCGAATTTTCTTCCCTGGAAGGTATTCCATATCCTTCTCGATCGCACGGTGCTCAGTTCTTTCTCTAAATTCTTCCAGAGCTCACCACATTCGAGGCCATTTTCAAGAAAGGATCGCTGGATCTTCCTCCCCTCGTGGGATGTCATACCCTCACATCCCGACGTACTACAAGCTATGTGTGTCCTCAAAGTTCCCTCACACTTTCAGGGTAGTTTTCTGGAAAGGATCGGACCTCCTGGTGCAATTTTCTTCCTTGACACTCTTTCAGCCCTTAGCACTTTCAAGATAATCTACCGAAAAAGGTTTTCGAACAATCTTCTCTGGAAGGTAATCCATACCCTCATTCTCGAAGCCCTTACATCCCTCATCCCATTTAAAGCAGTTTTCTGGAAAGGATCATTGAACCTGTTTGACACCTCGAAACCCCCCAGATCCCTCGGTGCAACATTTCACACCCCCTTACCGCTTTCAAGATCGTGTTCGAGGAAGGATCGCCGAACGTTCTTCTCTGGAAGCTATTCCATGCCCCTGTTTTTTCTACGGTGTTCAGTTCTTTCCAAAACTCCTACATTTCTCATCACATTCAAAGAAAGTTTCAAGAAAGGATCGCTCCTCCCTTGGTGGAATTCCATACCCCAAGACTCCAGGGTGCTATAAACCATGTTCGTCCTCAAAGGTCTTGCATGTACAAGTGTTCTGGAAAAGATCATTGAACCATTTTTACACCTAGGGGGTATTTCACACCCCCCCAGACCCCTCGGTACATCGTTCTACCTTGACACTCTTTCAGTTCTTTTGACTTTCAAGATAATGTTCGAGGAAAGACCGTCGAACTTTCTTCCCCATACTCCTCTCGATCCCACGGTACTTCCCCACAGCGCCCTCGCCACTTCCAAGGTATTGTTCTGGAAAGGATTATTAAACCTTTTTTACTTGGGGGGTACCTTCCAGACCCCCCCGGTCTTTCCACTTTCAAAGAAGTTTTCTGGAAAGGATTATTGAACCTTTTCCACACCTGAGGGGGTATTCCATACCTCCAGATCCCCCGGAGGAACATTCTCCCTTCACACTCTTTCATCCGCGTAATGATCGTCGCACTTTCTTCCCTGATGGAAGGTATTCCATGTCCCTCTCTATTCCACGGTAGGTACTCATTTGTTCCCCAAAAGTCTTAAATGGAATACCATAGTTTTTTTTACAATCTGTGCGGACTAAATTTCGTCATATGATTGAAGTAAACCGTTTTTGTACCCAATTTTTTAAAATATAGGCTACTGTCTTGTTCGTTTCTGCTCATTTTAGACAGAGATGTAATTGCGAACGTCCCTTACATTTCAGTGTGGGATTCACTGAAGAAGTTTTCGCAGTTTAAAATGTACATTGTAATTTCTCGGTACAAATTTAGACAGTAAGACGTACTGTATTTAAACAAATCTTAATATAATGGGTACACTAGGTACTGAATCCAAATGGAGTGTGACACCAAACAAAGTTGTTCTTCGAGTCCGAGGGGTTACCGTCCAGGGGATACTGCCCCTCGGGGGTTCATGTGTGGGCGGGATAAGGGTTTGGGGTTTTCGTAACGTAACATATGGAACGTGCGCAACTTTTCTGGAATCTGTGGTAATTTCTCGTCTTCGTCCTTGCCACCCACATGTTATATTGAAAAATAAGGATAGAAGAAAATTACCGGAAATCCTATCCACTACCAGAGAATACTATAGATTAGCGAATTGTCAAAATACAATACAAACAAAGCAAAATACAACCCTAGAAACGAATAATAGCCTGATTTTATCATCTGACGAAATATTGGTAGGGTACGACGTTTTTCGAGCGGTTCTTTCACAAATTTCATATGGAAAAAGCTACTTTTAGCCTTTAGTAGTTTAAACAATACAAAAATTCAACAGTAGTAACGACCGATCTAAGTTTTCAATTTTACCTTCCACAAAAACCGCCCCGGCCTCGCAAAAAGAAAACGAACCCAAATACCTATACGACCTGCAGACAACAAAAAATAATTAATTTCCGAAGAACAATTTTAGATTACATTTTTTAGCTTCCTGACTTGGCCGTTACGTTGCAGCACCGAAATAATCAAAAATTGATTTATATTCAAATTTAATTACATCACACCAATTAACGGACAATTAATTCCTGTTTGGTGTGTACAGAACCGGTCAATTTTTTCACCGATCAACTATATTAGAGAAAAAAGTCTATAAATAACACGCTTTAAAAAGCTAATAAACTTTCGCCGCCGGCGATGTATAGTCGCTTCGATTATCATATTTTATTGAATTTGAGAGGGTTAAATTATATAGATTTCGCCACGAAGTATGATTAAGCAGTTAAAAAATACATAAAGATGGATTAATTAAAAATTTAAGCTTCTCTATGATGCGTACGGACTTGATCGAATTATAAGTCATTAATAATTCAAAAACTTAATAAAAAAAATACAAAACTGTTCCCGAACTTCATAAATAATTTAAATAAATTTACATGTTTTTTTTTTAATTTTAGGTCACGATATCCAATATCAATTTATAGGCTGTGCTCCATCCATGATGCTAATTAATATTCAAAGCATGCGGATCACGATTATACGTGTTTATGTTAAGAAGCTACTGCATTGATAATATTTAATTGACCAATAAATACATGGTGTTTTTTAATCCCGCTTCGTTATTTACACTTACTTGTTAGCGAACTTGATTACGGTTTATCGTAATTATTAGCTTGAATCAACACTTTCCAGTACTTTTGTAATTAAGTCAATTAAGAACGGCTATCAGCGCTCGCGATTTTTTTTAAATTTCAGGAATTTTCATGCGCGCTTGAAAATTACATATGTTAAACAAAAAGGTTAACAACTGTTATTAACGAAAGTATACGGTTCGTTTATATCAATTTACTAAATCTGAGGTACTTAATAACAAGCGAGCAATCTATACCATCATTATTATTATTTTAAAAAATATCTCCATTATATACGTATATGGCATGAAAATGATCCGGAAAGAATGTAAAAAATATCCACGATACTTTTTAATTTCTTTATTAAATCCATAAACGTAGAATATCTGATAGAGGGAAAAAAATGTAATGTCTGCCTAGCACGCTATACGCAAGACAAGAAGGGGCCATAATAGGTGACGTGCTTTACAAAATTGGGGGTAACTGGAACGTTCGGCTTAAAATTACGTCGACTCTCTGCGGAAATGAGCTGTAGGTTACTCACATTCTATAAGAAAAAAAATATGTTTTTGCTTTATACGGTTCAGCAAACTGCACATATTCATCGTTTATAGGTGCTTATATATAAAAAAAAAGAAAATCAACAATTCAACTGGACTAATTCACAATGACTGCTTTTTACTTAAAATATTCAGTATTCAGTATCAAGAAGGCTGAAAAGCTCCTTTATCAAATTACACTTTCTCTCTTTCCGTGAAGGATTGCTAACTCAAGAAAGCATAGAGGTTTTTTTTGTTCTATTTTCTGCAATCAGTTACTTTGGTAGTACCTAAATGAGCAAAGCGGGATTGATTCAGTAAATATAATCATAAATAAATAAATACCATAACATTTGCCATTGACAAAGAGTGACTCCGAGATAATTTATTAGGTAATAGTTTTCCTAAAGACCTGAGTGTTTATGTCCATGAACCTAGCAGAGCAAGGTCAGCAGAACACAATCAAACATATTGCATAATTAGGTGCTAATTAGGTGCTAATTAAGCGCCCTATTCCCGAATTAAATGCTCCTCTTTTTTTAATTATTACATGTTTTGCCAGGTTCATATGAACTCAGCAGAGCACTACCTTAAAAACCCAAGAAAATGAAAAGTGAACTAACTAATAATTAGGTTTTATCTTAATTATCAAGTATTACATAGCATCCTACGTCCCGTGCCCTTGCTATACGCTTGCACTTTTCATAATTCAACGCACAATATAGCAATTTTCGAAGTACGCCTTTGTAAAATTTGTACGAACAATTTTTGTAACTTTTTGCGTTTAAAGCAATAAATTAGCACCTTTTAATACACCAAATCACGAACACTTAAAGAAATATTTGTTTTTGTAAACACAGGGCCTGTCTGCTTAAATCATGTAAATAGTAGAAGTAAAAATAAAAAAGGAAGAGCACAGAATTTGAAAACAGGCCCCTTAATTAGCACCTAATCAGCACCTAATTATTAGTTAGTTCACTTTCATTTTCTTGGGTTTTTAAGGTAGTGCTCTGCTGAGTTCATATGAACCTGGCAGAACATGCAGTAAATTAAAAAAACAAGGAGCATTTAATTCGGGGATATGGCACTTAATTAGCACCTAATTAGCACCTATTTATAGTTAGTTCACTTTTCACTTTCTTGGTTTTTAAAGGTAGTGTTCTGCTGAGTTCATATGAACCCGGCAGAGCATGTAATAATTTAAAAAAAAGGACCATTTAAATTCGGGGATAGGGCACTTAATTAGCACCTAATTAGGACCTAATTATAGTTGGTTCACTTTTCAGTTTCTTGGGTTTTAAAGGTAGTGTTCTGCTGGGTTCATATGCACCTGGCAGAACATGTAATAATTTAAAAAAAAGGAGCATTTAATTCGGGAATAGGGCACTAAATTAGCACCTAATTAGCACCTATTTATAGTTAGTTCATTTTTCACTTTCTTGGTTTTTTGAGGTAGTGTTCTGCTGAGTTCATATGAACCCGGCAGAGCATGTAATAATTTAAAAAAAAAGGACCATTTAAATTCGGGGATAGGGCACGTAATTAGCACCTAATTAGGACCTAATTATAGTTGGTTCACTTTTCATTTTCTTGGGTTTTAAAGGTAGTGTTCTGCTGGGTTCATATGAACCTGGCAGAACATGTAATAATTTAAAAAAAAGGAGCATTTAATTCGGGCATAGGGCACTAAATTAGCACCTAATTATGCAATATGTTTGATTGTGTTCTGCTGACCTTCCTCTGCTAGGTTCATGGACATAGTTTTTTCAAGAAATATGAGTATATCCTGAGAAAAACACGTAAAAAGGTTTTCGCCCCAAAGGTGGGTAACTTCAGGGCATTTTCCATGCGCTGATCAGTACTTCCCAAAAGGACATAGCTATCTAAGCTATGTTTTTCTTTACTAGAAGCATCTATATGGTTACAATTTCAAGGAAATATCTCAAAAAATAAGAAAGTTGCCATTGCGCAGTCTGTGCAAATGCACATTTTTCTTGGTATATGTGCCAAAGCTATAAGCTACCGAATGCAAAAAGAACGAACTAAATATCTTGAAAACTGTAGGAGTAGTTTAGGCCTGGGACGGACGAGCGGGCGAACGGAAAAGGCGCCCATAATACCGCCTTCCAACAAGAGTTGGAAAATGCGCTAAAAAGCTTCCAAGATGATTTTAAAGGCTGCGAAGGAGATTCTTCAAAATGATTCGAAGATCTAAGAAGATTTTTAGTAGTCATTTCACAGTTTCAATGATTTGGGAAGTTTTAAAGAAAACTAGGGAGGAACACAGAGATCTTTGGAAAATTTCTTAAAAGAGAGTCTCACGCTTTTGGAAAGAATTCAAAACGTGTTCAGAAGGCCACTCGGAGTATTGTAGCGCTTTGACTCTTTTCAGAATTTCTCACACCTTTTCCACAGCTGCGCTACTTTAGCCCCTAGAAATCTAGAATCTTTCACACAGCTACCAAGGGCCTGGTCAAGAGATGTTGTACTTGTGCAAAGCTCTGAGTACCAGTGACTAAAGTCTTCTGTATTCTATGAAGACTATCTAGGCCCTTTCTAAAGCTTCTTGGGCGGATGCAGCCCTCAAAAGAAAAATAAGGCACTAGCGGCGTTTGAAGGGACCTTGAATTGTCGGGAAAGATTTGAGGAAGCTCTCTCTAGGAAGAGAGAAGTATAATTTGAACCAAAAAACAAGAGTTTTAAATCCCGTTGCTGTTTTTCAAGAGTTCCGGGTAGATTTTAAAATACTATCTCGAAAGAAAAATTCATAAGATTCTGGTAAAATTTACTACACTAGTATTCCAACAGATCTTTAAAAAAGGCTTCGAAGACGACTTCGAATGCTTCCAAAGAAATTCTTAAGAAGATTGCTAATAAAAGTCTGTGAAGATCTCGAAAGAAGGTCTTTAAAGAAAACTATGTGGTGGACACCGAGAGCTTTGGAATAGCTTAACAGCCCTTGGAAAGGATCTGGAACGTATTATTTTAGAAACCCACCCATAGGATTGTAGCGCTTTTTGGTGTTTTCTAAATAATTTATGTTAAAATACGAAAAATTTTTCCTTTTCATGGGAGGTAGCGGGGTATTCCATAACCCCTAACCCCCCCCCCCCGTTCTATGTTCTCTCCAATACTTCCTCGGAGAAAACGATCATTTCGTAAAAATTATTATGTAAATCCGGAGAGTTAAAAGTTTTGCGGCGTGTTATCGGGGAGCCTGGGGGGTGTGGAACGCCGACTGTAATAGGGTAAGGATTACAGAGTCTGTGTGGCTTGTCGATTTAAGCATAATTTCACGGAAATGCTAATCAAATCTTTCTTTTGCTGGGGTGTATTCCATACCCCCCAGATCTCTCGATAATACGCCACAAAACGTTTATTCCTAAGGACTCGCATAACACTTTTTGGGAAATGAATACCAGATCGTCTTCTCCTGAGAAGTGTTGCAGAAACCATAGCACCGGGAGGTCTATGTGGTATGGAACCATAAGGGCAGCGAGTGTTATAGGGTAACAATTACGCAGTCCTTCTTTGCTGTGTGACTTTAAAACATTGTCGCTTCAAACAGACTTTCACGGAAATCAAATCTTTTTTTGCGTGGGGGGGGGGGGGGCTCTCCTCCTCTGCAGTACTTTTTAGGAGAAGATCTAGTCTTGAAGGCTGACCGGTTTGGGGCGTGTAACCGAAGGGTGTGGGGTCTCCAGCATACACGATGGCTCCGCTGTTGTCACGAGGGCACTAATAAGAATTATCGGGTCTTTTTCTATTTAGAAAGAAAATTCATAAAATTGTGGTATGTTTTCGTAAAGTTTCAATAAAAACTCCTATACAGATTCCGATTGGGTCGAAACTTCCCTCCGTTTAACATAGTTTTGAAATACTGAACTAAAACCGTATAAAATAAAATGAATTATCGTTTGCCGTCGGCTAGTTAATTCCTTACCAAATTTTACCTTTTTTGGTAAGTAGCATAATAAATAAACCCTTGAATTTGGCTGATTAATTATGAAATTATTACATTTTAGATTAGATTTTCTGCATTTTTTTACCTTAGTCCTTAAAAGGACCCAATATTTACTTAAACATCTTAAACAGAAATAAAGAGAATAAACCTAGGTCTACAAGTCTTCTCTTCAGGAATGTGCTGAAGTCCTTAGTATCTAATTACACACGGATGGTCGCAACACAGCTGGTTCTCATATAGATATCAGATATTTTCTTTTAAAAAAAAGCATTCGAAAACTCGCCGATAATGAATTCTTCTAGTAATGGTTATTACTTTAAAGCAGAGCTTGGCAGAATACTTTCAAAAAGTATTCCAATACTAAATAGTAAATACTTTAGACAAATCGAAAGTATTTGAATACTAAATACTTTTACGCCCAGCGCAAGCAAATACTAAATACTTTGAAAAGTATTAAAATACTTTAGAATGTGTTTGAATACTTTCAAAAGTATTCTAATACTATCAAAGTTATTCCAATACTATACAAAGTATTCGAATACTTGTCACTCAAATACTTAAAAAATTTAAAATAGTTCTAGTTATGTAGCAGGTACCAGACCCTCCGGACCTTTCTTATATCAGTTATATCCCTAAGAACACGTGTACCAGTTTTTAAAACAATCGTACGTCGTGCACTTGACACGTACACCTTTCTGAAATTAATCCTAGCGATTTTGAAACAGATACTTTTCTGTCCGTCCGTCTGTTCGTGTGCATGACAACTTCTTTAGAAACGTGCGATCGCTTTGAAAATTGGTACACATGGTCTTAATGATATAAGAGAGGTTCCTATTGTTTTTAAATTACGTAGACTATCGGGTCAAAAAGTTTCACTCCAGGATTGTTGGGTATTCAGTTGTATCGGATTTTTATATTTGATTTTGTGATAATGGAAACTTCCCCTAAACATTTATAAATAGTTCTCAAATATTTTAATAACTTAAAGGTGCGAAGTATTCGAATTTGAGTTACAAATACAAATACTGCTTCCATAAAAGTATTTAATTACAAAGTATTTGAATACTTTAAAGTATTTGAATACTAAAAAGTATTTACATAATCGAATACTGCCCAGCTCTGTTTCAAAGGGAATTTTCTTGATTAAAATGTGCTCGATTTCGGTGTTTCGTTTTTTACTGATCAAAATTGAAATTTAACTTTCAAGAATGTGCTTTGCGTACACTACGTTTAATAAACTTTGTTACTGTTTAGTGTTTAGTATAATTGGAGAAAATCCTCAGTAAGCACATGCACAAAAGATGATTTCAAAGACGTCTCTTACTAGAAGGCCAATTGAACTAAGTTTATTATTGAAAATATCGCTAGTTTTCTCCACTCTTATGTAATATTTAATCAAACGTCTTCTACGATTTATAGTTAATACGCCACGCAGTTTTTCTTTAACGCATAATCATGGACTCGTTCGATCAACACATTTCCTTCCGGATTTATTTATTTAGGTTTTGCAATTCTACACTTAGAGAATTTTAGGTTACTCGTACGTAAAATTTCCCGAACTGTCCTTGTTCAAAACTACCGTTCAGAAACTAAACAACTAATTACAAATTGTTAAGTGAAGTGATTTGCGATCTCTCCTCGCTCGCTAAGAGAATTCATCTATCTCATTTTTTAAAACTGAATTGTCCCCTTTTTGATTACTGGGTAAATCTTCTGGTTATTATCTTTCTTACTACTAATCCTAGATGGGTTTAAGGTCTTCACACTCAATTTAAAACCTGCAAGTTTAGAAAATTCCACGTTGACTTTATTTCATGATAAGTTTACTACTACAATATTATATTCCTCATAATTTGACCCAAGAAAAGACTTCGAGGCGCTTAAAGTCATTAAAAAACAAAATCCCACTGAAAACCGATTCCATAAAATAACGCACATTCCATTGAAGTAGGTACAATCTTCAAAATAATTACTGTACAGGGTGGCCAAATTAGAATGACCGTCGGTCATATCTCAGAAACTAGTAAACATAGAAAAATGATGCAATAAAAGTAGCAAAGAGAAATTGCAGAAAATTATCTTCGAGTTTGTAAAATGACCACTAGGGAACACAACAGTCATTTTAATTTTCTCCCAATACTATCTATAATAAAGTGTCAAAGATAGTTTTAACCCCCATTCTTTTTTGTTCTACTTTATCTTGTGAAATAAAGTGGTGGGGGGAAATCAAATGTGTTTTTAAATAAATATTGATTTCTCAAGTTTCCCAAAAAAAAAGTTCACATTCCTCTGTAGAGCCCTTTTTGCCATCGGTAGGACTACACAACTCTAAAAACTGAAAAAAGGCACAGAATCGTATGGAATGGCTTTGGAAGAGTTTAAAAATGAGATCAGAAATGGCGCTGGAAAGATCTAGGGCGTGTTCAAAAGGTAAATCATAGCATTGTACCACTTTTCGAAGATTGAGAATGTTAAAAGTGAGTTTCTGAAAGAGGGGGGGTCACTCTGTAATTGGGCGTAAGCCTGTTGAGGGCCTAGAACAAGAGGGAAAATAAATAAATATCGTCCTCAAGAAAAAATCTAGTTTACGTCTAGTCTAAGATTTATATTTTATCAAAGAAAAATATCGCAGCTTTCCGATTTAATTAAATCTAACATTCAATTTTAAGCTAAAATTAAACCCGGTATAAAACGGTAGGCCCTAGCATAACGTTTTACATGAAATTATAATTTAGTAACATTACACGAAACACACAACTGTGCGGGTGATCGTGGATAGGTTACGAAAAACGTTTTCAATCAAGAATTTTAATTTTTCGCCTTTCTTAGATTTTAATAATGTATCAAATATTCGAGTGCATTTGGAAAATTGCCAGATAATGCTATCATCATTAAATTGCGGCAGAAAAGGCATTTTGATTCAACTGTCAGTTAAAATCATTGGCACTTACTCCTTAATTACATATTCAGCTCATTAAATGTAACTTTACAACTGGACACCGAACATGCAATTTTAATAACTTAATAAAACGTGTAATAAAGTGAAGTTCCCTGACAATACTAAATTGAGTCAAATCATTTTTATTTCGTACGCGACCGGTGCAATTTAATGCAATAAGAAATCCCTTTTGCATAATTGAAAGGAGTAGAATTTAATTTATGGTTACATTAAAATTCACACACTTTAAAATAATTATGAAATTACAAACGTGTGTCATAAGACAACCATGAAGGTATTCGTTATTATCTCTAAGCTGAAATTACATCGTAAATTGAGTGGTTCGTAACGTTGGATTAAGACAGCGGACTGTAATATAAATTATAACCTGTTAAAGGCGTTTTGTTTGAAAAACATTTATGACGCAAAGCTCGAGGTTTTCCTTTTTCCACATGCCGATTTGCAATTCCACAATCGAGAAACCTAATTTAGTTGGTATTGCGAAGAAATTGTATGGAGCCTGATTGCGCTTCGCATTAATATTAATAACTTAATCTTATGCTTAACTACCATAAATCGGTCATGGAAGAAAAGAATAATTTACGTCCAATTATCAATTAATTATAATTTTGAGGCGTCTGTTATTAATTAAGACATTCCTTATTTTTTTCGTGCGGCGTTTGATTGGTTCCTTACGTCGGGCCGAGATTTTCATACAGAATGGCTTAATTAGGTGGAAGATTAAGTTTTAATTTAAATTTTACTAATTAAGTTGTAAGACTTTTAAGAAAGTATCAAAAGACATCTTAACTTTTAATCTGTTTCGTCGGGGTCAACCAAAATGTAATGCAACCGATTTAAACTAATTATTTCGGGCTTACTAATTTTGCAATGAGTGTATTCGCAATTAAAGGTGGCCTTTGGATCTGCACCTACTGTTCGTTTGAAGTAATTGGATATTGTGCATATTAGTTTTGTGTTAATTTAATTTGAGTGTCCTAGCTAGAGATACAAATGTTGCTTTATTTATGGAAAACACTATAGAGGATTAGTCGAAATGTGTGCTCATAATGTACTACCACTACTGGAACATTTACCCTCAGAATATTTACCCCAATATGGTCGCTTTGCAATATTCCCCAAAAAGATGACGAGGTGAAGTCCCCCATGCTTCAAAATCTTTCCCCTCACTCTGATGATGCAAATTCGGCTCCGCCGAAAATTCAACCATCAAGGAAATTAGAAATATCTTGCATTTTTGAAAAATAACTTAAAAAGCGTAAGTATAATTTAACGTGAAAGATACTGAAAGTTACTAAAAACAATGCTACAATGAAGCAACACTGTTTTTGGTTAAAACAGTTGTACAACGTTCCTATTGTAATTACCGAAATAGAAAAAACAGCTTTGTTATTTAGATTACAGTACAACCTCGATAATCCGAATACACGCTAATCCGAAATCGCGATAGTCCGAAATAATTTCGTTCCTCGTAAAAACGATGACGCCCCTGAAGATGTTGAAAAGAATAAAGTTTATTTCTTAATGATTCTGTCCAAATTTATTATTTTCACTAGTTTCGCGATAATCCGAATTTGATCATCCGAAAGGTCGGTGGTCCGAATCTATTCGGATTAACGAGGTTGTACTGTATAGTGACACATCAAAGGTAATCATGTTACTCGAAAAATGTAATAAATTTATTGAAATCTGAAGAAAAACTATCCATTATACTAAATATGCAAATGAAGTAAACTATCAATTCACCGCGCAAGGGCTCTGGGTGTAGTCCCATGTTCCGAAATATACCGGTGGTGGTTCTGATGTTCGAGGGATGTTGTATGTAGATTAAGAATCAAACAAATTCTTAAAGATTTATTGCTCAACTACCCCTAAATTAGATTTATGTGCCATTATGACTTTTGCCGAAAGATAATAAAATTCGGAGTTCTTTTGGCGATGTTCAAGGGTTGATACCTATGCGTTAATTCAAAATGAAAGAAATAAGCACATATTTACTACACAAATACCCCTAAATTAGTCTTTCCAGCCCGTCGATTACGTCTAAAAATTATTTCCATTTGGAAATTGCAATTTATCCTTAAGGGTTGATATGTTTAGATTAAGTATCAAACACATACGTAAATATTGATAAGCGGCAAACGGTCACTAAACCACCCACAAACACCTGTCCAGTTAGCTCAATTTAGTACAGGTACTAACAAAAGCTTTAAGAGAAATAATTATAATTTTTCAAAGGAATGTCCACTCAGCCTCCGCCACGATGAAAGTCTCGATATTGACGTAAATTTTATTAGTTTGAGAAATTCAGCAGTTATAACCACCCCTAAAATTCCAAAGAATTAATTCAACAATTTTCAATGAACGCCTAATGTAATTCTGGGTGCGAAAAAGAAAATTTTAACTTGCGAACTCTTATCTGGGTCGTAATTTCGACTCGGATTAATCACAAAATCAACCGTTTCCAGATGAACAAATTTATTCAAAACATAAAACCATCAAATAAAGAAAGACATGCACTCAGGGCCAAAATAACACACGCCACGCAACAAGCGGTCGATAGAAGCATTAATTAAAGAAACCTTAAATGATGTTAATAATCCAAATCGTAACCGCTATTTACAATAAATGACGCAGAAACACAAAACAAAATCTCAATTATGTCGGTCTGTCTGTCTGTACTCTCATTTCCGGTTAAACGGATGAACCGATGGGAAGCGAATTTGGTACACATATTCTTACACATAAAAGGAAAATGGGCAGAATCGCATATTCGCAGCTGTTTGGGTGATATTTGTGCTATCCACAGCAAATTTGTACCACCCGCCCGTTAGTAAGGGAGGTTTAGTTTATTTTAAATATGCTCATTATCACGAATTATGATTTGTTTTGCAAATCAAGGGTTAGGTGGAAGAGCAGTTTCTACTGAACCTCCCCACTTGTGGTTTGGTTTCTGAAAATCGTTATTTTTCTTTTATTTTTTCTTTTTATTTTATTTAAATGTTTTCTTTTGTAACTGTATGCGTTTAATGGAAAGCAAATAAAGACTATTATTATTATTATTACATTGCAGTAAAAAATGCAAATGCAAATAAAACAAAAACTGGATGATATCCATGTCTGTCTCTACACTCATTTCCGGATAAACGGGTGAACCACTTGTTTGCCTTTTATCGGTCTATCCGTCCGTCCGTTTGCTCGGACACACTTCTGCGGTTTTGAACTGCTTTTACGGCAATTGTCCTAGAGGCCTGAATTTTTTTGCAATAAGAAACCTATGAAACACACCTTAAAGGTGTGCCAGATAGCCATCAAATTAAGCCCCCCCTCCCCTGGCATTATTCTCTAAGATCCTGTTTTTAAGGATAAAACGTCCACAACTGTTACATGCGACAACCAATTGGACTTTAGTGGTGTAAAGTAAAACGGGGAAGGGGGGCTACCCTTCATGGTATTCTAATGAAAAGTCTGCTCGAAATGAATTGATTTGCACAAACTATAACGTTCTTATTCGCCTATTTTAATGCCAAACGAGCCAAAGGTATACAATAGTGATAGTTTTGAAACCCACAATCCTAGGCAGAGTAGAAATTTGACTGCATGGTTTTAAAACTCCACTTTTGGGTGGAGGTGTAATAACGTACGTGCCTATTTTAATCCCGAATGAGGTATGCAATAGTGATAGATCGAAGGTCCGCTGATGTAGTCAGATTTCTACTCTGCCTTCGGCTCGCTTGGCACAAACCTAGGCAGGGCAAAGGTCTGATGATGTAAGTCAGATTTCTACTCTGCCTAGGTTTGTGCCGAACTCACCTCCGGTCCGCTCGGCTCTGGTTTTAAAAGTATCACTGGAAGTGTAAACATACCTATTTTGATCCCGAATGAGCCGAATAGTTTTGAAACCAGTGCCGAGTGAGTCGAACCTAGGCAGAGTAGAAATCTGACCCCTCTCTGCCCAGGTTTGGTATTAAAAGTGTCAGTTTTACGTAGAGGTGTATCTAAAAATAGCCCTATTTTAATGCTGAACGAGCCTAGGGTAAAAGTGATAGTTTTGAAACCATATAAACCTAGGTAGAGTTGCGTTATGAAATATACGTAATTTGCGAAGAGATAGGAGATCTTTTCCAGTTATAGGGGGTTGCTGGCGGTTTCTATAAAGGTAACCAAATGAAAGGATAAGGCAAGGATGCCACTCCTCGCAGTGGATGAGTGTTCAGTAAAAGAATACTTATTAAGAAAATAAGGTCGCCCCCGGAATATTAGCCCTTAGCTTAGGCACACCCAAAGGTAAAATTTCCACCGGAAAATTCGCCTCCGAAATACATTCACCCCGGGTAACCTTTTCCTGAAATATTCGCCCCCAGAAGGTTTTTTCCGGGACAAAATTTTTTAAGCCATCCAAAATATGTTTGCAATTTTTAAAAAATGAAAAAATGAGGTAAATTTTCCGAGGAAAACTCATCTGGGGACAAATACTGGTGGGATGGGGGGGGGGGTAGCTTTCTCGAGTCCGAAAATTTCGGCGACAAGGTAATTTGATGCCACATTCTCCGGGCGCCAATCCTCTAGGGACGAATCTTCAGGGTGCGAATTTTCGAAAACCATTGATTTTACCTAGGCGAATTTATCGCACAGGATTTGAAAGATACATACAGTGTAAGAATATTTTAAAAAACCTCCGAAGGTGCTTTAAACAATTTTTGAATACCTGAAGATTCTTTCTAGAGTCTTTACAAAGTTTCTAAAAATGTATAGTTTTTACGAATAACATGCCTAGTTTAATCCTAAATGAGTCGAAGACGAGGGGTTCATCACAAGGGAAATTATTGTTCCTCATATAGGAAATAGTTGGGAAACGTGTAGGAAATTGACGAAATTAGAGGAAATTCTGGGGAAATATTGGCGAGTTTTGGGGAGATAATTCTAGGGAATTGTAAGTTTTAGGAAATAAAAGGAAATTACGAGGAAATTCTGAGGACATCTAGAGGAAATTTTAGGGAAATAAAAAGTTTCCATAGAGAAGTAACGTTACTCATTTCACGTTAATTCGGAGAAATTTTGTGTTAAATTTGGGGAAATTATAAAATGGAAATGGTGGCAATTTTTAAGCAATAATGATGGAAATCTTTGTCCCCTAAAGTAAGTCGTGACCAACCCCCGAGAGGTTCATCACGAGGGAAATAGTTGAGAAATATGTAGGAAATGGACGAAATTTAGAAGAAATTCTAGGGAAATAATATGCAATTTTTAGGAAATAAGAGGAAATTACGAGGAAATTGTGAGGACGGTCCAGATTCTTCGGTTCCTGAACCCTCTCTTACGACAAGCACTGTCACTTACGATAGGGGGGTTCTTTCCCGCCCTTACACCCTTATCTTCTGATGGGAGACCTACTATTTTAAATTTTTAACAATTATTAAGCCAATTTATGGCGCGACCTCAAGAAGCAGCACGCCACTCAGTCTGGCTTGTCAAATTTATAATTTCACAACAGCATTAACGAGCGCAATTTTTATTATTATTAGAACGACCAAGATTAAATTTAATATGCTAATTAATGAATTTACAAGATGTAATATTGAGCCTTTTTTTATTACACATCATCGGCAATAAGTTTAATTTCTGCACACTTTGACACACGGAATTTAATTGCTATCGTTAAATTTATTTTTATGTATTTGCGTAAGGAAACGACGATGCCACTAATCATTACACATAGGGCAGCCGTTTACGGAAATCATAGGGTAGGTAATGGGACTTTATGTTAATGGGTTATGTTTGGGAAGAGTTTCGTTTATTATACGGCAATAAAAACGGGCGCAATTCGAAATTGTTGACTATTTTCCGCGCATTGTAATATGATATATAGATTCAATTCGTCGCAACAAATAGAATTTTTCTGATAAGTATATATACCTATCAGCGGAGTGCCGTGGAAAATCGTCTTTGTGTAGCTTCGCGATTAAGTTCACCGGATCGGGGGTACTTGATTTGATTTATTCAATTTTTGGAATTGTCGTCCCGCCAGACATAGATATATGGCGCAGATAAAGTTGTATTTCATAAATAATATAGAAATGCCCCCCTAAACTCGGGGGAATATAAGAGATAGATGCGATTTTATGGAATTATGAGATGTCCAGACGTTTGCAAACTAAATTAAAAGTTTACTTCTGTATATATTTCTCGTTTTGTTTCTGACGTCTTTCCGGAAATTAATGTGTCTCGTTCTTTTATTCGTTGCTATATATATAAAGCAGAAATCTAATATTCGCGATTCTACTTCAACCGCAAAACTTTTGACAAACCGACTTTTTTTAATTCAATCCGTTTGCATGTTATTACGTAAAGTTTTATTACAATGAAATAGTATGAGCTTTATTCTAGTTTACGTTGGCAATTGAACAACATTAAAACGTTTTATCTTAATAGCTCAGATTCATTCAAAAAAGTCGTATGGGTTTATGAATGAATGAGGTTTTTATAGTAGCTCTATTAATTACTATAATCAGCGATAAAACGGAAATGTTGTAACCTTATGTAATTAAAAATAGACTTCCTACTATCGTAGCACCGAGCGGTGTTCTTTGTCAAAGAAATGTTACGAAAACGTTGTTTACGGAAAAAGGTGAACACTTTTTCCTCATTATCAAAGTGAAACTAATTTTTTTTCAGTTTTCATTTGCTACAAATTGTCAGTTCGTCTTCAATTGAGAATATCATGGGGGTTAACTTCCATTTTCTTCTGTTTCGTTGTCTTAGCTAAGTTGAGGTGTTGGTTAAAAGTGGATGCATTTAGAAATATATTAAAATGATCATTACACGTACATAACTCCTCAAATACATAGCGAGGATGCAGCTAATTTAAATTAATTTAGAAGACTTTTATTGAACACCGAGCCTCAAAGCTGTTGATTGTTATTATTTGTTCGGCTAACGAATTTGAATATCGATAGTTTTAATTGGAATAAGGGATGAAAGTGCCGTTTGAATTAACGAATGTAAAACCAAATTAGCGGAGGGTGGTCTAAAGGGATGGGATGAATGGCTTTATTATAGTGAACCGTTCAGTTATTTTGGAAAATGTTTGTCAATTTTGAGAAGAGATATGAGCTTTTTTGTGTGCCCACTCATGATAATTTTTGAGAAAGGATTAACAGAGGTTATAACACCCGGCCATACCTCTAAGCAGGGCCGTACCCAGAGGCGGGCAAGAGGGGGCTGAACCCGCTCTTGAAAATTGCTTAACAGCATGCTCATAAATGATCATATACAAAAAAAGGTGCCTTCGGAATTATGTCAAATATTAAAATTGGACTACAGTCACGATTGTGTATAAATTATTTTCTCTGTACAGGGTGGCCAAAGTTGGTAGTTTGTATGGGGTAACTCGAAAACGATACGTAATAGGAAAAAATTAACATTGGAGTCTCGATGAATTTTCTGAGATAAACTCGATGTTGAAACCAAACTAGCCTACAGTTTTTTCTTTTTATTTTTTATTTTTTTTTATTTATCATCCCCCTCTTGTTCTGGGCCCTCAACAGGCTTGCGCCCAATTACAGAGTGACTCGCATAGTGCTTTTTAGAGGTGAGACAAACGGTGCATTTTTTCCATTTTTAAATAAAATTTTATAATTTCTTTGTTGATTAATCTACCGTTTTCAAAATAAGTATACGGGGTCACTTAAAAATGTTTTCGTTTTTTAAATGAAACACCCTATATATTTTAATCCAAACAGCCAGCATATTAAATTCTCTTTTCAAAACTAGCACACCAAGGATGATATTAAAAAATAAGGTTCAAATGATTCAAAAAATTGAAAAGATTCAAAAAGATTAAAAAGAATTTTTTGAATATAAAAAGGTTTAAAAAAATTTCTTTAAAAACCTCTTTATAACCTTTCTTTAATTGAACCCTTTTAAAATGAGGTTGGGTGCGATAATTCCTTTACCTGACCCCGTATACTTGTTTTAAATTTTTTAAAATTTCGTTTTCTAACTCGAGTTTACCACCGAGTGTTTTCAAAATGTTATATGCCCAAAAAGAAGCGTTTAAAAAAACGTAACTAAAACCTATATGCAACAGTTGCAATGTTGGTTGTTCGACTGCTGTGAAATGATTTTCATTTTCAACAATGACGCGAACAAAAAGCTACAAAAGGTTTTCGATGCTAATAAAAGGAATTGCCATTTGAATCTTTAAAGCCTTGGATTTTTTCAAAAAGAACATAAAAGAAATCTGGCTACAGACCCTCCCTAGAAAAGACTTCAAAACCCTTTCACTATAAGTCGCAGTGATCTCAAGGATCGCCTCTACTGAAGGTAATTCCATACTCCACCTCAGACCCCCAATCAATTTCCTACACAATACTTTTAACCTTCAATCTCACGATAGTTTGAGAAAATTGATTACCGAGATTCTCTTTCTTAAGAAGTAACTGCAAATTAACGTAAGCAACCACGGGGGTTGAATGGTAAATGGAATACCCCCAGCAACAAGAAAGAGAAAAAGTTTTTTTAAAGCATTGGAAAAAAGTACTTCAACAGCACAAGGCTAAAAACTCATTCCGCTTTCATATAATTTTGGATCCTTTGTCGAAAAAATAATCATATCTTTAAACAATTTTAAATTGACACCCCCCTAAACAAAATATAAGCTCTAGATAGCCGAAAACAGTCAAATTTCAAATTTCTACTGACAACCATAAGAAAACACATAAGAAAATTTACCAAGAGACAGAGGGCGAAACGCCGAAATCGTTCTTCTCCGAACCCCCTCAAAAAAAAAATTTAAAAAAATATTGTTAAACATGTTTATAAATAGTGTGGTAGATTTTACACAAAAATACTGATGCTGGAAACAAGTGGCGGATTTAACAAATGCCGTCCCAGTACGCTATTCCATTATTGCCCCCCTATACTGACCGACTGAAATTCTTAACTTATTTTACATCAAAATGGCGAAGTTCTGATTTTTTCGAGATTCGTTGGCTTCATTATTTCCAAAGGTAATAAAAAAATTATTTCAACAACCCGTAGTGCTTTTTGTCCACTTTCTGATGGTGCTGAAACATAAAGTTTATAAACTTTGGGGTTTCGAGTAAACACATCAACTTCCTTTTCGTATGGTAATGGACGCCATAATGGAAATTTTACGTCATTCCATACAGGAAAAGGTACACATCGCGAGATATCAAAATAGGCAAGTATTTCATTCGTATACACTTTATATTATGTGTATTTTTAACTTTGATAATTCCTGTAATATGGATTATTGCTGTTAGAATTAAATAAAAATAAATTAATAAATTCGAGGAAATTGAGTCTTTAAACTTCAATGAAAAAATTCAAGAGTGATTTTCCAATATGTATTTGGTATCGCCGATTCTGTAATAATTTTTTTCTCTATCGATTAAAAATCCAATAAAAATTTTACTTTAGTATCATCCGAAAGATGATAAAAAATGTCTATGGTTCAGTAAAATATTTTTTGATAACTTGAAAATAGAGATCTCAAAATCGACATTTTTCGGCTTTTGGCTATAACTTCGCTATTCTTAGAAGCTTAATACAAAACATTGAACTTAACCTGTTCGAGATCCCATAGTGAAAAATAAAAAAAAAGCTCACCTGTCTATAAAGTTTTTTTAAAATTCTGTACGACAAAAATTTTTGGGTAAATTTGCCGCCCCCGAAAATCTGTCGCCTAAGCCTATTCAGCCTGCTGGTGTAAATCCGCTGGAAGAAGTCAACTAGTATGAGCCCCAATTCAAAACTTTCAAAATAATATGTTACATAGACAGCTAAAATTATTTAACAAAATATAGGGGATGTTCCAGTTAAAAAGTTGTAAGTGTCATACGCCACTGATGACTATAAATATTGTAGAAACGTGGTGACGGTAATTGTGCACAATTTTTTCCGATATATTTTATGGTAAATGGTCCATTATCCGAGGAAGTCTTAGTTGCTACACCCTGTATTGCTTAGTATTGGTCCATTTATAAAATGTATCATTCTTTACGTCTTACGAACAAATCCTATACATAAATACACCTCAATGGTGCAAAATTACAGGTTCTATACAAAAATAACGATGTCTATAATTGAGATGAAATACTTAATTTTCAGAAAAACAAAATAAATGTTAAATTGCAAATCCGAAACGGAAAGCTTTGTGTTAATGTAGGACTGGATACTCACTTACTATTGTTAGAATGCCACTTTAAAAAGAAGGTTGTGTATAAATGAAAATTCAAAAACCTTGTGGATAGACATTGTTTCACCAATTCATTTTTTCTTTCTCCCTTTCCTCGAATCTTACTGTCCTGCGTCACGACTCTATTCTTATCTTCTCCATTTTTATTTCCTCCTCTAATATATACTTTAGTGTTTAGTGTTAAAAATAGTGGGAAAGACTCAATTTTGTGGGGTTAAGCGAATATTCTCGAACAAAACATAGTTTATTTCCCGGAAAGAATGGGTCACATACGCCTGCGTTTCTTGTCGCCGGTGACTAACCCTTTATGGCGCCTTCATGTCTATCTGCATTTGTAGAATATTCGTTTCAATACAGCCACTTGACTACTAAAATCTTTAGAAACAATCGACGAGTTCAACATATTGTCTATCTATAATGTAACGAATATTCCAGAATTTCTCTATAGACATCGAGGCGCCACGAAAGATTAGTCATCTGCGGATGATACGCATTCTTGATGTGTTTTATTCTAGAATGTTCGAGAACACTCGAATTGCGTTTAATGACAGTTCCAATTTTAACGCCGAAGTAATAAACAGTTCGCGCTGTTATAAATTGTGTAATATGCAATTAGAAAATAATGCAGAAAAGATTAAAAAACCTCGCCATACGCTTGGCGGGCTAATTTATTGCACGTTAGATACCTTCAAGTGAACAAACCCTCAGAAATTAATAAAAAAATCCCTTTCGGTTCGGAGGAATTGACAGATTGACAGATTCACGAACTTGACTGAGATATTTGTTAGTTACACAACCAACCCTTAGAGTTAGGTCGAAATTGGTTCTTGTGTTTCTTGGAAATGATATATATATATAAAGCTATAAATACAGGGTGCGCTTTTGGGAGCTTTAGTTAAACGTTTCTGGGAAATTGAAATAGGTAGATTTTAAAAAATTTGTACTTAGGAGTTACTCTGAAGGCCCAATCGATGTAAAATATTTTCAAAATTGTAGCACTTACGGAAATGCCGGTAGTAGCTAGTAAGTTCATTATTTTACATTGCAACCCCTATTATTTATTGCATTTTTGAATTTTACGTGAAATTTCAGTGCTTTTGATACCCACATGTCGATATCTACAATTTATGGTTTTTCCAGGGGTTTTTCACTTACTATGACTATAAGGAAAAAAATGCCGGGCGCAGACGTTGGCTTAAAAATTGATTAGGTACTTGAAAACGGTTGTAGTTATGGGAATCCATTTTTGCCAGTGCATAGAGAAAGAATAGGGCTCTCTTTTAGTGTACTTAAAAAAAGTTAAGTTGCGTATACGACCTCACCTATGGAGATTCAAATTTAAGAAATTTCAAAGACTAAAAACTCAGTTTTTTAAATGAAATGACCATTTCCTTACTATTGCATTTGATAGAGAATCAAAATTGGCAAATTTTGATATTACGTGTTCCTATAGCTATATCTTTAACAGTTTATGATGTGTTATTCCAATTTCATTGAATTGATAACATTTTTTTCGGATTTTCATTTTTTGTAGTCGGCCATGATTTTGTGACAATCGAATTTCAAACAAATCAAGGAAAGCTATGCCCATGTGTCAAACTTTGAACTCGAGTGGAAAAACTCCACTTTCTTCTCAAATTTTACTCATAATTTTTTCTGAAACTATAACAATCAAAATTGAAAAATTATCGTACGCAATAATGAAGTTTGACACATAGCAGTCTAGATACGATATGTAATCAATTTCAAATGTCAATATTAAGATCAGAGCAGCAATTGTTTTTTACTTTCCTCACTAGAAAGGAAAATCACATTTTCTTTACCCATGTTAGACAGGAAAGTATGGTGCTACGTACGTTTATAAAATTAACGTTTATTTGTCTAGACATTCTCAACGTCCTTTTTACCAGCCTTATGAGTATAGGACACACGTAATGCCTAATGTTTGAACTCAATTATTTTCAACGCGTCTTATACTAATTTCCTCGCTAATTTCATTAGATGTGGCATAAACAATGTCCAATTTTGGTACGTAGAAAAGCATAATTTTTATTTTTAGTTTGGAAAATCATTTAATAAGCCGCCAGCAGAGCAAATCAACGCAGTGTTATATACGTTTATTATATTGACGTAGGACATGGTTTATATATCATGCAATTTGTCCAAGATAAGAATGAACAGCATGGGGAAATTGGAAACCGTAAGGGATACACAGTCGGTTAAATTACAAAAAAAATTGTATATTTTAAGGTTTAGTAAAATAATGTTTTGAAAATTCCGATCAGTTCCGAAGATATTCGAAAAAAAAAAACCGAAATTAACCATATTCGTTTTTATATTCTTCTGACTATTTGCAAAGATATAAAAAAACTAAAAACACTTCTCCATGGGAATTTTTATTAGGATGCCATTTACAGGAACCATCAATAAACTATTTTGACATTTTGGAAACGCCTATACTACACAAAAATGTTAAAAATTGTTTATTAATTATTTAAGTTGGAAAAAAGGCTCGTTATTAAATTTACTAACTAACTGACTTCTTCGTCTATTATGTTAATCCTCCAAAAATGGACTTTGTGTTAAATATGAGAGTATCTTTACTTATGGACTTAATTTCGAGCTTAATTTAAAGGTACTCTCGTATAGATGATGGTAATTTTTAAATATGTACCTAGCTTCTATATTTAACACATATCTCAAATATTCCGTAGGAAACACTTAAAATCAACTGGCCGTATTATTAAACCATTAATTAAATTTAATCGTCAGTTGTGCATAAGATATTTTTTAATTTAATAATTTAATTAACACCTTAGACTTAGAGGTGCTCCCTAGTATTCCCACTCTCATTACTTGTTCTACTGCTAGTATAGTTCAGTTAGTGAAACCATCACATAGCTTCTATAAATTATCTCCAAAAAAACGTCTGCCATACAGGGTGTTGAAAATGAGGTGTTCAATGATTTGTCATTTTTGTAAACTAGAGATTTCTAAATTATTTAACTTGCTGACAAAGTTTCTTATTCTTGTTCATATTCATGATTATATCTATTCAACTACAGGGTGTTAGAAATCACTTTAATTGAGAAATTAAAACAAGTAGGTAGTTTTCATATGAAATTTCAGTGTGATTTAAACATGGAAATCAAAAACGAGTGTGAATAATTTTGTTTAAGCAAATTAGTAAAATGAAACAGATATACAACACTAACCCCCCTTCTAAACAATGCAAATGCGTGAATAACCTGCCTACACGTTAAACAGCAACAATTAATTAACCGAACAGACACTACGTGGGTACTTGTTTCAACTGCCAATTGATTTATCGACTTTCCTAACAAACCACCGCCATTTCCGTTGTTCAAATGCAATATACAACAATAATATGCTACTATGCGCATAATGCTAACGTCAAAGTTTAATTGTTAGCGTTCATGCATTTAAGTGGCCACTAAATTATGCGACCAGTTTAATAATCTATTACGTATTTTATTGGGAAATAAATTTCTTGTTTTTTTTTTCGGTACATAAATTGAATGTAGGTAGAGCCCTCGGTAGTAATATGCAGAAGTTTAAAACACTTCAATTTTCATAAATAATGCCGAGATGGATTTTCTGAGAAGCGAGTCGCATAATGAAACCGAAATGGTCGGTTTTATTGATTTTTGACCCGCGCTCTCTCTCTGAATTTAAGCGCACCAAAATGTCAGCCTCGCGCGTCGAAATGTCCGAAGTGTGGCCGTAATTAAAACGGTCACGTTCTAACATTTGCTCTCGATGTTTCAATTTTGTGTAATTTGCAGGTGGGGCGAGTAGCAGTGGCGAAGGCGCGGATTCGGAAAACGCGGCGTCGAAGAGGAGAAGGAGTAGAACGAATTTTAATAGTTGGCAACTAGAAGAATTAGAAAGGGCGTTCTTGGCTAGTCATTATCCCGATGTTTTCATGAGGGAGGCGCTCGCCATGCGTTTAGACCTTAAAGAAAGTAGAGTAGCGGTACGTATTCCACACCATCTTTTATATTAGCAATCGGTCATTTTTACTATTAATTTCCGGCTCACTTACAATTTCTGCATGAAGATATCTTGCTGAAACTGATCCTAATTAACTTTTCCAGTTAGGGGCCGATCTTTCACTTATTGTTAAATTTATGTGGCAGCTAGTTTCCCTAGAAACGTGTATGTATTATACTTTTATTAGATAAATTTAACTGATATATTAAAGATCTTACCTAGATCTAATACGGCAGAAATTTTTGCGAGACCATGATCAATTGAAGATGTCTTTTAGTTCGCCCCTGTTCAAACAGAAGATTTCCAAAATTCTAATGTGGCATTAGGTCATTTTTTACTACGAGAAAAAGTAAAAATTTAAGCATGTAAGATTGTTACGATAGTTTTGAAATTTGATGAAGGTTTTTAGGAAAATTCGTAAGGTTTTATAAACAGCGATTTCCTGTAAAAAAGTGGACTTTTGAAAGAACCCTAATCAGTCTTTAAGAAACTTTGGTGAGGAAAGCTGAGAATGTCTTCGAACACATTCTTCCTAAAACGATTTTTAACAACATTTTCACAGAAGTTTTTCAATTTTATTAGGGAAAACTATTTCGATTTTCGGTAGGTACTTACAAGAATATTTCTTACTTCTCACTCAGATTTTGATGGATATTATTAAAATAATAATATAAAGGTATTTGGGGTATTTTGTGACCTAAAGTTCATATAAATACAGGTCCGCAAACATTTTGCTACCGATCTACAGGGTGTTTCCCTATACGCTTTACAATTTAAACCTTTAATTTATAAACATACGCACAGCCAAGATACCATTTTCAATACCAACTGCCAAAATCAATAAGAATAAGACATTATCCAAATAAATCCAGCACGTACTGGACCAATTTAAAAATTATACTTTCATTGCATTTCATTTCAGTTATAAAATATGACCCCTGAAAAAAACAACACCCTGTAGATTCTCGCTACCAGTCTCAAAAACCGCAAGATATATAAAGAAAAAACGAAAAATCTTCATAAATTACGTCAAAGAATTGGCACCTTCCGTATTTACATAATATTTAGGAAACACCCTGTATACAGGGACGCTATTAAAGTGGAACGAAAGCTCTCGCGTTCAAACCGTTTGAGATATAGACCTGAAAATTTGAACGCTTCGATTGGCGATTACACTCAAAACCCATCTGTTAAATCTTTAACAACAACCCTGTATATAAGATAAATTTAACTGTTATATTAAAGATTTATAAGAGTCTTGAATGATAAAATATTATTTATCACTCACGAATGCACAATTTATAACTATTTATTACTTCGGCGTCGAAATTGGAACTATGCTAAAGCGCAATTCGATAGTAAACTCGAGTGTTCTCAAGGAGTCCAGAGTCGAAACACGTCATATTTCCCGGAAATATTGCGTCACACCCGCCTTCGGTCTTTATCGCCGATGACTAAATCTTTCGTGGCGCCTCGATCTCTATCGGAATTTCTGGAATATTCGCTTATATTACAATCAAATTTGTACATCGGAGTTACGTGAATTAACTAAGTAACATTGAATGAAATATAAGAATAAGGAACTGGTAGTCGCAGCTCACAAAAGAAATGTTCGCAAGGTTCTCGATTACATGCAGATAGATCCCAATAAAATCATCTCCTGAAAGTATTCTAAGCAAAAATACTTGCTTCAAAACTACACCGTAAAGGTGGTAACGATACAACCCGCTATTTATTTTCCTTTGTTCCGAATTCCATTGTTATACTCGGACTAAAAACAAAGTTTACACATTATTCCATTAATAATTCTAATTAGTTCGCAATAATCGATTTGGGGGGTTTTCTAGTAAATAGCTCGGGCTCCAGGTTGTTGTGTTACGACTTCACGCGCTTTTTATACTTTTGCTAGTGTTTATTCTCAATAATTCATTTATTGTCTACAGTCAAGCAAGGTTGCACTCAGTTAATACTCGTATTTGAACCACTCGAAAACTTCACTCGTTAATAAAAAAAATGTGGGTTACTATTTGAAAAAAAAGCAGTTCTATGACGTAACGGCGGTAAAAACTCACATATTAAAAAAAGTGTTTGACAGTTTTACATCCCTTATGCCCAATGTACGGGGTGATCCAAATTGGAATTGGAACCAGAATTCAGCTATCACTAATCGTTTGGCCGCTAGAAAGTGTTTCTCGAATTGAGTCGATTTCCTTAATGCCCCATAACATTCTTATATTATCAAAGATAGGTCATTTGTCAAAATTAGAGCACTTTTTTATGTCGAGACCATTGCGATACACAGTGTTTGGTTTTCCTTATACGACCCTAAACTATATTTTTTCATATGGACCACCCTATATATTTTAGGGTTTTTGAAAATAGCGTAAAATTTCCTAAATTTTGATCTATCACTTGGTATATTTATATTAAATATTATTTGCAAATTGTAATATTGCATTTTATAATTTATGTATTTATATACAGGGTGGCAATTTGATAACTTACCACCTCCCCATGTCTTAGTAAATAAACGAAATATTTTAAAAAATCAAAATCCTTTCCGGTAATTCAGAGGGGGAATCACAACGACATAGTTGGCGACGCACCTCCTCCAACCCCCTGCGCCACAGCCACCCCAACTTTTAATTAATTTATTAATATTTAATTGGAAAGCTCTGAAAAAATGCTTTCCAACCATACCAAATAGCATTACATTTAGGTTATTAATTATCGTGCAAATCAAAAAATAAACTAATATGGTACATTTTCTAAAGTTGGCTTTTATTTCAATAAAAATGTTCAAAATGGTTTTCTTTATTGCCTTATGGGTTAAATTAAGAAGAAAAAATGCTATTCATATTTATTTTGTGTATTTTTTTATGTCTGCTATGGGTGAAGGAATGTGTCTTTTTATACCTTTATCCGCTTTCTGTACTACTATCTTCTAGTTAGCAATACAGATAGTGATAAATAAAAGATCAAGCAACGACATTTGCACGATAATTACTAACCTAAATGTAATGCTATTTGGTATGCTTGGAAAGCATTTTTTCATAGCTTTCCAACGACGTATCACACATGGGGGGTTACTATTTAAGATTTGGCTGGGGCGGAGGGGGTTGGAGAGGGTGCGTCGTCAACTATGTCATTGTGTTTCCCTCTCCGAATTACCGAAACTGATTTTGATTTTTTAAAATATCTCGTTTATTTACTAAGACATGGGGGGTGGTAAATTTTTCAAATTGCCACCCTGTATATATATTCCTTAGAAACTATATTTTATCTTTCATGGTATTCTAATTAAATGTGTCATCGAAATGAACCGTTTTCTACCAACTACCGCCCTTTTTTCTAACCCATTATCAATAGAAGGTGTTGAGGGAGGGGTGGGGGAGTGGAACGAAAAGAATTAATTTATATCTCCGGAACGGATTGTCGAAACAGGACGATTGGGACACCTGGAAAAAATATATACATTGGTGATCTCAAAACTTTAATAGCGAATATCTCGAAAACGATTTGTCGGAGGAAAGTACTCTCAAATGCAAAATGAATCGACTGAATAAGACGTATCTATTAGTGAAGTCAAAGCAAATACCATGACAACGAAGTGTTGGAAGAGGGTACTTGTAAAAGGCAAGGGGAATGTGAAAGCTTTCAGTACAAATATCTGCAGAACAGAGTGTCGGAGGAAAATTCTACTTTAGACACTTCTTAAACACTTCCGTTTATAAATCATTACGAATCGTCATAGAAACAAGCCATCTGCGAAGTTCTTTGAGAGATCTTAGAAAAAACATTTTTAAGAAAAGATATTCTTAGAAATCATCTTAGGAAGAATGTTTCTTAAAAATTCCTCTGAAGCCATCCTACAGGTTTTCTCCAAAATTTTATTTCTTAATTCCCTTAGAATATCTAGAAGCTTTTAGTGAGTCTTTAACACCGTGGTTACAAGTTTGGAGGTTTTCTGATTTATTTAAATTTATTTTCAAGGATAGAAGATGATATCTGACAAATGACGTCCTTGATAAGCAACACATTCTTCGAGACGCTCGGCGTTCTGTGCAATTTTGGAGGGGAGGGGATCGAGCAAACCATCACGGAAACTAAACTTCCCATACCAGGAGCAACAAGATGAAGGAAGAAGAATACTTGAGCGTTCCTCACTGCTCGATCCCTTCCCCTTCACAATTGTACAGAACGCAAATTTTCCGAGCGTCTCGAAGGATGTGTTGCTTATTAAGGACGTCATTTGTCAGATATCATCTTCCACCCCGCATATTAAAAACTTCATGAAGATAATTAATTTCAAAATCTTTTATAAAACCTGCAGCTTGTTTGAAGTATTAAAAATTTATTCCGAAAAACCTTTTTGGAAGTCTGGTCTCGAAGTCTACCTGTCTAAGAACTTCTTAATAGAAATTTGAACTAGAAAATTTGAAATCTTCTAAATCTGCTATAGGAATAAGACGACCATCCTAGAAGTCATCCTAGAAAATCGTCCTAGATCTACAAGTCTCAGAAACAAACGTAACTAGATTGATTCTGTTTGGGGTCCGTTAACTTGCCCCCCCCCCCCCCCCACTGAAAGATTTGATAGTTTGATATTTTGAAATGAATGCGCTCGTTATGCGCCCCCGATAATAACACTTGCGCCATTATCGTTTTTTAGAAATCCGAAAAAACATTTAGGGGGGGGGGGCAAGTGAACGTAGCCCCTCCCCAGTACGTATTTTGTTCCTTGTAACTAGGTCACCTGATACATTTGGTTATGCGCTCAGTTACGCCACTTGAATTAAAGCTAGCGCCATTACAGTTAAGCCGTGACAAATTTTTAAAAAGTGGGGGGCCAACTTAACGTTTTTAAAAGTTACTTTTTTTTAACATTTTTTCATACGAAATTGTACTCTCAGGTATGCGCTGAAATGCGCCGTAAAAAGATATCTTTGCGCCATTATTGTTTTTTGGTTATCCTTAAATATATTTGCGGGGGGGCAAGTGAACGAAATCCCCTATAACGCATTTTGCTACCGGTATTTGTGTCACTTGATACATCTGGTTATGAGCTCAATTGCGCCACTTGAATTAAAGCTAGCGCCATTACGGTTAAGCCATAAAAGATTTTTAAAAAGTGGAGGGTCTAACTTAACGTTTTCAAAAGTTACGTTTTTAACATGATTTTCTACTATATCGTACCCTTTCATCATGCGCTAAAATGCGCCGTAAACAAAAATCTTGGCGCCATTATTAGTGTCCAAAAAACAGTATACAGGGTGTTTTTTGGGAGCTTTTAGTTAAACGATCTGGGAAAGTAAAATAGGTAAGGTTTTTAAAAATTTGTATTTAGGAGTTACTCCGAAGCCTTCGATGAAAATATTTTTCAAAATGGATCGCCACTTCCGGAAATAACTTTTGAAAACGCTAAGTTAGGACCCTCCACTTTTTTAAATTTTTTTATGGCTTCACCGTAATGGGCGCTAGCTTTAATTCAAGTGGCGCAATTGAGCTCATAAACCAGATGTATCAAGTGGCACAAATACCGGTAGGCAAAAGCGTTATGGGGGTATTATTCCGTCATTCCCCCCCCCCCCCAAATATATTTAAGGATAACCAAAAAAAACAATAATGGCGCAAAGATATCTTTTTACGGCGCATTTCAGCGCATACCTGAGAGTACAATTTCGTATGAAAAGATGTTTAAAAAAAGTAACTTTTAAAAACGTTAAGTTGGCCCCCCCACTTTTTGAAAATTTGTCACGGCTTAACCGTAATGGCGCTAGCTTTAATTCAAGTGGCGCAATTGAGCGCATAACCAAATGTATCAGGTGACCTAGTTACAAGGGACAAAATACGTACGGGGGGGGGGGGGGGGGGGGGTACGTTCCCCCCCCCCCCCCCAACTGTTTTTTCGGATTTCTAAAAAACGATAATGGCGCAAGTGTTATTATCGGGGGCGCATAACGAGCGCATTCATTTCAAAATAATACGACTATGAAATCTCTCAGTGGGGGGGCCAAGTTAACGGACCCTTCTGTTTGTGGTATTAAAATTTTCACGAAAAAGTAGCACCGGGTCCCGAGCACCGCAAGTCTCTATCATTAAAAACAAGTGAGATACACTACAGTCGTAACCAAAATAGAATACGGTACACCGAACGTTTAACATATTGATATTTTATCTTAAGTTTCTCCCAGTGCACTGAAATATTCCCTAAAATGCTAGAAAGGAACAAAGGAGGGGCAAATCAATCATTTTTGCTAAATAAAAAAGTGTACAAATATTAAAAAAAGCCAGGGCCTCATTAGATATATGAGAGTGCACTAAGGCATAGTACATTTTTAATAAATCTTGACAAGGAAAATAGCTTTTTGAGGATTTCATGTAGGCATTATTTAATTTTTTGCAAAACCTCTCAATATGAGGCTTCCACGTTAACCCCATATCTATGGTAACCCCTAATTCTTTGGTGTGTTCTTTTGGCGTTATTTGCACATTTCACATGTTGATTTTATGTGACTGGTACTTGCTTTGCTTTGTGGAAGATTATAATTGAATTGATGATGCTTTGTGATTTTAAATTACAAAATATAATGTCATGTCTACTTTTAAATGACAAAATCCCTCCAGAAGAGCACCTAATTTGTGTGCGATGTATTCAACTGAAGAAAAAGTTTATATTGTCAATTAGTATAGTGCCGGTAACAGTTTAAGGAGCGTAAGGTGAAGACAAAGCAACGGCGTTCAAATTAATTAATATGAGAGCCAGATCTTTATTTGTTTTAAGAAGTTATTTTGGTTGCATAAAATTAGGCCCCCTTCAGAAGAAATTTTGTCATTTAAAAGTAGACATAGGGACAAACAATACGCGTAATCCCTATGTCTACTAGTAAACTAGTAAAAGATCACTCTTTCAAAAATTATCTGCATTGCATTTCTCCTATGTATCCTAGCTGATAATCCTAAAATCAATTTAGAAACACTTCCTGCAATTCAGAACAGTTCGGTGTTTGATAATATAGCAATTTCGCAGGCATTTCACAGAGGAAAAATAAAAAAAAATAATTAACCGAAACAAACGAAATTTACATTTTTATCGTCGGATTTCATGTATATTACACACTACAACAAATCGACTTTAAATGAGTTATATTATTTTACCGTTAGGCACGCTGGCAAATCCGAACGTAATGGCTTTATTTTATTCACCTTTAAAATAAAATAATTACGCTCGTGCTGCAAGTGTAATTATCTTGTAATCAATCTTACATTCCTGCCCTTTTTTTTCTCGTTGTGCATACATTAATTGAGATACCATAACTAATAAAACGTAATTAGTTCGGTAATGGTGAGCTAAACTAATCCATAACGCGGGCCTAATCAAAATATTGATCAATTAATTTGTACGGTTACATTTGTGCGAATAATATGCCAAATTATGATACACTCCGTATGAAAGATGAAGTTTTAATTTGAGTTTTAATAAGTGCACCTGTTGAATTCCGATGTACTTTCTTACCTTTTGAATATATTATATTATGATTAATAAAGTATAGCGCATTAATCAAACGCAACGAGATAATCTCTTAATTAGGCACATTCGGCTTGTTTCACACATTCTCCTTATTAAATTATCCGAGATTTTTCTCACACCTCTCGAGTGCTTTTAGTTCATGCTCGTCTTGTCGGTTTATTCAGCGGAGCGTTTCAAAAGAACCAGAAATTCGAGTTGATGAAAATGTGGCACTTGCCAGGGTTGCTATAGCGTTCTTGATGATGCACCTGTGTGGAAACTGTGGTTCGCGCCTTCATATCACCGAAAGAAATGGATTATCTGAATTTATTTAGATTTTTATCTCTTATATTTAGTTTTTCAATATAAATTTCTTTACCCAAAATCGCCCTGAAACCTTCGTTTTCATGCGTACTTTCTGTCAGGAAATTGTAGTTTCCATGACAGAGGCAGAGCAGACAGGCCACTTGTCACTTTACCGGCCGTATGTGTGACATTGCTGTCTATAATGACTCATGTCATCACTGATAGATTTACATTAATAAAAATTGAAATTTTATATTAAAATTCGATTTCGGGTAATAGTTATTTACATAAAAGTCAGAAAAATGACCCATTACTGGCGAGTGGGACCGAGTACTTTAATATCCGATTCAGGTAATGTCATTTTATTAAATTTTACCCGAAATCGTATTTTAATATAAAATTTCAATTTTTATACAAAACTTTTGATTAATGTCAATCTGTCAGTGATGACAGGAGCCATTATAGACATTTGGAAATGTCACAAATGCGACCGGTAAAGTGACAAGCGGCAGGAAACGCAGTCTGTTCAGCCCTCTGTCATGGAAACTAAAATTTCCTGACAGAGAGTAAGCATGTAAATGAAGGTTTCAGGGCGATTTTTGGATAAGACATCTACTTTCTACACCGTTTTCATTCCTTGAAAGATAGAGAAAAAGGTAAAAACGGTTTATTCTAGATACTTTCATGTAGAATCTTGTGGCGTAGTTAAAAAAATTTTTAGGCCACCGTTTCTGGCCCAATGTTGAAATTAGTATGCGAGAAACAAATGATGTGCTACTTAAATTCAGCAAAGAGTAAAGGCACCAAAATGTAATTACGTATTATAAAATAAAATTAAGATATACAGTAAAATAAATGTATATGGCATGATAGTAAATGCGACGCGACGTATAGAAAAGGAAAAAGGATAAACAGCAAAGTTAATAAACCGAATTAAGAAATTGCAAGTAATATTTTTAATAATTTCTTTTTAAATAAATTAAAGCCAAACGAAAAAATATATAGGGTTGTTGTTAATCCTTTTAGCGTAACTATTTAACAAACGGAAATAGTTGATGCGCCTGTAAAAATGACAACCCTTACACTGCCAAGAAAGATTGCATTTTTAACTAAAAAAAAACATAATTTACAAACGACTAGGGGTTGCATTTTTATAAACACTTATATAGGGATGTTGTTAACCCTTTCAGCGTAATTATTTAACAAACAGATATATTTGATGCGCCTGTAAAAATGACAACCCTTACACTGGACAACTGCCAAGAAAGATTGCATTTTTAACTAAAAAAATTCATAATTTACAAACGACTAGGGGTTGCATTTTTATAAACACTTATATAGGTTATTTTTAACCCTTTTAGCGTAATTATTTAACAAACAGAAATATTTGATGCGCCTGTAAAAATGACAACCCTTACACTGGACAACTGCCAAGAAAGATTGCATTTTTAACTAAAAAAATTCATAATTTACAAACGACTAGGGGTTGCATTTTTATAAACACTTATATAGGGTTGTTGTTAACCCTTTTAGCGTAATTATTTAACAAACAGAAATATTTGATGCGCCTGTAAAAATGACAACCCTTACACTGCCAAGAAAGATTGCATTTTTAACTAAAAAAATTCATAATTTACAAACGACTAGGGGTTGCATTTTTATAAACACTTATATAGGGATGTTGTTAACCCTTTTAGCGTAATTATTTAACAAACAGAAATATTTGATGCGCCTGTAAAAATGACAACCCTTACACTGCCAAGAAAGATTGCATTTTTAACTAAAAAAATTCATAATTTACAGACGACTAGGGGTTGCATTTTTATAAACACTTATATAGGGTTGTTGTTAACCATTTTAGCGTAACTATTTAACAAACGGAAATATTTGATGCGCCTGTAAAAATGACAACCCTTACACTGCCAAGAAAGATTGCATTTTTAACTAAAAAAATTCATAATTTACAAACGACTAGGGGTTGCATTTTTATAAACACTTATATAGGGTTGTTGTTAACCCTTTTAGCGTAATTA
>NW_022170819.1:3343768-3419060 GCF_008802855.1 Photinus pyralis
CGCCTATGAATCACTTTTGGGGTATGCCCTTTCGGATTTTGCATAAATTTTTGTTCTGATTTCGACGAAATTTGGTATATGGGGTTTTTGAACATCGGTCACTAATATTCTTGGTTGGACAACGAAAGTGGAGAGAATTCCACGAAATTTGTTGTGTCAGTACCCACTTCTGACGTCTTGTTCGCCCGCAATTCGCGTTTGAAGTTTTTAGTCCTTTTATCTCTTATGGTTGCTGAGAAAAAAATTAAAGAAGAAATTCCACCACTTTTTTTAGGGTGGCTCCCAAACGAAACACGTTGGACCTTTCTTTTGTTATCTTATATGCTCAACTGTTTTAGTTAAAACATTTTTATTATTTCTTTTTTCTGCATTTGTACTCAATAAAAGCAATTCGCAATAAAATCGAATTATCTTGCTTCCTGATTCCTGAACAATTTGTTTTTGTTCACTGACTCTTCTTCCTGCTTGTTTTATAGCTGATTCAATTGCGTTGGGCCTGTTGATAAACTTGCAAAATCTGAAATAAGAACGTTAGTTTTACCGGCCAAAGCAAATGATTTGAGATGTAAACCTGGAATAAACTTCGTGAGGATTTTATTCATAATTCCTGTAAATTCACGATCAACAGGCCCAGCTTAATCCCTGTAAAACAGGCAGTGAACAAAAACAAATTGTTCAGGAAGCAAAAAAATTCGATTTTACTTCGAATTGCTTTTATTGCGGTAAAAATGCAGAAAAGAGAAATAATAAAAATGCTTTAATTAAGGCAGTTGGCCACTAGGAAACAAAAGAAAATATTTTAGCAACATTAAAGAAGAGAGAGAAGACAAATTTCAAAAACTTTTTATTAGCGCGGATCCAATACGTTAATTTATTTGCAAAAAAGCCTATTTACCTACTGTCAAAAACGGTATAATTATCTTAAAACTGTTCCTCCAGTTTTTGCCGCTTTTCTTAAAATTTTTCTATTGGAATAATAATTTTTATTCTTGATTATTAAAAATGTAAGTCCTTACGAAAATTTTGCTACCCCGCGCACCTCTATACGATGAAAAAAATAGATTTTCCATCCCCTTGAAAAGGAGGTGGTTTATTTCAGAAATCGTGAGATCTTGGAAACGGTTCAACTTTACGGGCCCAAAAAATTATCTCCTTTTTTATCATAAAAAAACAAGCTATGTTTCATCCAAATTTCAAACCGCTGCGACTTTTTTCGCAAAAATAAGAATAAAAAACGAAAAAAACAGTTTTTCCGGTTTTTCTAGGAAAATTGGAGGTTATGTGAAAATAGTGCAGTTATAAAAGTTGCTCATTTTTTTAATCTCTATAACTTTTACGTTGAACATTTTCGTCTAAAATTAATAGTTTTGCCACAGTCTGCAAAACACCACTTTCCACCCCTTTCACCTGCGGAAAAATTCAGCTGTTTTAATTATTTTTTCCCAATTTCTAATCATTTCACCTGCCTGAAAAACCCGGTTTATTTTAGAGCTATTTAGCCTGGACTATATACCTACCGGGTTTGAGTTCCAAGATAATCCCCGACCGAATTTACTTGCCCTATCAAAATGAGCAAATAAACTACTCAGTTAACTTTTGTCACGGAGCACTCATTTGCTTCGCCTCAGCCATTCATAGACTTCTCCACCAAATGAAATTTATTTAGTTAATGTATAATAAATTTGAGCGTTTCTTCCAACGATCTTTGGGTACAGGTCAACATTTTGGAGACCTTAACGATTTTTGCCCAAATAACTTGGAACCATTCTAAACAAAATAGGAGCAGAACAAAAAATAGAGACCATCCAAAGAAGGCGAAATCCGTGAGGGATTTTGAGGGATTAGCTGTTGTTTGTGATAAAGAAGGCTGCTAAAAATATAGAACCCCCGATTAACGGAGAAATAATGAACTAAACTACAAGTAAAGTAGCCAGTATGTCTAGCGTGAAAATTCCTTATTACAAGCTTTTATGCGTTTCCTTAAAGTTGCCATTATAAATGTTAATGGTTTATTTTATAGATGTAGTTAGCACTAAATGGGAAGCGATTATTTGAATAAAAACTGATGGGTCAAATTTAGCACTAGCACCACAGTTTGGTATTTTCAATTTGTGGACAGGTACCAACTTCATTTTCTCATATGACGATTTATTTAGCGCGGGGTAAATCCGTTTAAAAGTTTAATTAAATTTGAACAAATTGTCTACGTGCAAAATCCATCGTATGATGCGACGTGCTCCTAGGATTTATGACCCGATTTTGATTGCCCACATAAAATCATAGTTCAACAAGTTCAGAATTTACGATTATATTTTATACTATATGCTAATAAAAATAATTGCACTTCTAAAATGATTGAAACTTCAGATCGATTGGATTATAAAGTTCGAAATTGCTTCATTAAGTGCGTTGTGAAAGGACACAATGTTTCCAAATCGTAAAAACTAGCAACCTCAACCCGTAACCTCAATCTTTTATAATCAATAATAACTTTATTTTTCAATAATTCGCATAAAAAATCTCCTAGCTTTAGATGAATGAATCCATTGGATAATGAATGAGATGGTGAACGGGCAATTTCCCACTCGGTAAAATAATGAACGTTTGCTTTTTATTGCAGGTTTGGTTTCAAAATAGAAGAGCAAAATGGCGTAAAAAGGAGCACACAAAGAAAGGACCAGGACGACCCGCACACAATGCGCATCCCCAGTCCTGCTCCGGCGAGCCCATACCACCCCAAGAACTGAAAGCTCGCGAACGGGCGCGTCGACGAAAAAAGCTCCAAAAGGCGCTGGAACGACAGGCCCGCAAACTGCGTGCTAAGGGCATATCCGTCGACTTAGTTGCTCTTAAACGTGAATATTTGAGTCAAAGAGGTACGGCGGAAACGTTGGACAGTGATAGTGATATAGACGTGGTGGGAGATTCGGGGGCGGAAACCGAAAGCTTAAAAGCCGCCGAACTAGGGTACGTTATTCCGGTTACGGAGGCTGGGGTGGATCTCACCGCGGGACCACCCGACGAAAAAACGAGAAGGGCGAATCCTTTTAGTATAGAATCATTACTGAACACTTGAAGTCCTGTGCGGAACTAAACGGTGCAATAACTTGTATAAAAATACTTTTTATTTATATTACTAAGTATAGGTTAAGCAATAAACTCCTTTTTTTTCATTACGCTTTCGCTGAGGAATAGGACTTTCACTATCGATTTTCAACGCCGCATTGCATCAAACTAATTTCGTTTAGGGACCTCGACCTGTTGAGCTTTCGACAAAAGAAAATGTAGACATATCAAAACTAGTGATTCGGCAATACTAAATTCTATTTATTAGTTACAATTAATAAAAGTGAAAGCGATCGAGTCATATCAATTTCGTTCTACGCAGTTCATTGCTTAACCCGTACGTTACAAACCTCCCCCAATTATTAAATTGTATTTTTGATGTTTTAAACAAAACTGTACATAACACAACCCCTCTTGTAAATATCCTTTCGCATAATTCTAATATATTTATTATTTAATAGATAAAATAAAAAGAGGAATGAACTAGTTCAGCAATACAATTTCAAATTTGTTAGGCTAGTGTTTCATTGTATGTGCATGTACCTAACGTACTGTTTTAGTTAAGTCCCAATTTTGAGTTTAACAACAGTATATTTCGCGATGGTCGCGTGTTTCCAGTTACGGTTTCAGAAATTAATTATTGCCACAACGAATGTATTGTTGTTAGCTTAAAATTGTGCCGTCAGTGATCTGCATACATACTATTATATCAAAAAACGAAAATACATTATTTATTCAAAGTGTTTGTTTGTTTTATTGTCGGCCGATGTGTGAGACTAAACAATGATAGTCTTTGTTGTGACGGGGATGATAGTGACGACCTCATTGTTGACCTTAAATAATTCTCGAAGAGAGCAATTTTCAGTACCTACTACCATAGATTAAAAACACAACTTAATCTATGGTAGGTACTACTACAAGCATTTCCGCTTTTCTTTTGGTAATACAACGCCGAGTGTTTGCCTATTTAATTCAATGTGAGCGAAAAAGGCGGTTCACCGGGGCGCACCTCGGCCTTAACGGTATTTTCCTTGTAAATTTCATTAAATAGTTGCAAAATTCGTACCCCAAAAAGGCCTGATTAAAATTCCCAAATAAGACGATTTTCCATTGAAAAATTAGTCATTTCCAATGATATTCAACAAGGACAAAAATAAAAGATGAATCGGGTGGGTATATTAATGGATAGGTATGTTAATGAACGGAGCCAAATTAGTTTTTCTATTTAATCCTTAATAAATTGATACTGATTTTGAGAGGATTAGAATAATTAAAAAGGTTCAATTAATGATCATGGCTTTCAACTTTTCCTTGTAATCCTTTTACAATTATACTAGGTCAGAACTTGTGTTGCTCTTCCATGTCTTTATTTCTCCCCTAACCTTTCGCACTTGTTTTCCGTCTTTCTTTCATATTTCGGCCCTGTTTACTGATAATAATAAATAATAAATAAATATATTCATCCTGTAAGACAAACAACCTTCCTACCACGACAGGACGCACCCCTAAATGGGGATGCGAAAAAATTCTGATTTCAACAAAATTTGATCTGGGGGTGTTTGAACATGAAAATAACGTTTCCAATTTTTGGTTGTAATTTAATTATGAAAATTTGAGTAAAATTAAATAAAACTGCGAAATAATCATTAAAATACCTCCATAAATGAAAAAGTTACAAGACTTTAAAGTTGCGCTTTGGTTTCACCGTGTCAATTGACCTGTTAGTTCGCTTAGTATGGGGGGGTACGAGTAGTATGGAACCCGATTAGATCAAATGACGTCACCGGTCACATGCAGTTTTATGGTTTTTTCGACAACATTTGTAAATAAATAAAGATTTTGCTCCTGCCAATTTAATATGGACCTTAATCGTAGGAAGGGCTTAAAAATTTGAGCCCTGGCCCATATGAAATCAAATTCTTTTGTGGTTTTTATTTAAAATTTTTAAATAATTGAATAGTTTGCTCTACTCACTTAACATGGACCTTTAAACATAGGGAGATGCCATAAAATTTGAGCCTTTCGCATCAAATCAAATTGTTTTGTCGATTTTATGTCGAAATTTGTAAATTAATGAAGATTTTGCTCCTGCCAACTTAATATGGACCTTAATCGTAGGGATATGCTTTGAAATTTGAGTCCTGACTAGCGTTGGGCAAAAAAATCGATTAATTGATTATAATCAAACGATAATCGATAATCGGGTTTGATTATTCTATTAAATTAATCGATTATTTGATTAATCGATTATTTGATTAATCGATTAATCATTGTAATCGATTATTTTTCATAATCGATTATTGATTATTCAAACCCGTAATCGCCCAGCCCTAGTCCTGACCCATGAAATCAAATTCTTTTGTGGTTTTTTCACCAAAATTTTTAAATAATTAAAGATTTTGTTCTACCAATTTAATATGGACCCTTAAACATAGGGAGATGCCATAAAATTTGAGCCTTCCCCTGAAAACAAATTGTTTTGCCTTTTTTTATACCAAATAATTTGTAAATTAATGAAGATTTTGCTCCTACCAACTTAATATAGACCTTAAAATCAAATTTGAGCCATGGCCCGTGAAATCAAATTATTTTGCGGTTTTTCGGTTGAAATTTTTAAATAATTGAAGAGTATGCCATACCAACCTAATCTGTACCTTAACCACAGGGAGACGCCATGAAATTTGAGTTCTCGTCCATGATACTAAAGTGTTTGCCATAAAATTTGAGCCGTCCCCTGAAATCAGATTGTTTTGCAGTTTTTATTCCAATAAAATTTGTAAATTAATGAAGATTTTGCTCCTGTCAGCTTAATACGGACCTTAATCATAGGGAGATGCTTTTAAATTTGATCCCTGACCCATGAAATGAAATTCTTTTGTGGTTTTTCCGTCCAAACTTGTCAATAATTGAAGAGTTTGCTCTACCAACTTAATACGGACCCTTAGAGCTAGGGAGATGCCTTTAAAATTGAGCCCTGACCCATGAAATGAAATTCTTTTGTGGTTTTTCCGTCCAAACTTGTCAATAATTGAAGAGTTTGCTCTACCAACTTAATACGGACCCTTAGAGCTAGGGAGATGCCTTTAAAATTGAGCCCTGACCCATGAAATGAAATTCTTTTGTGGTTTTTCCGTCCAAACTTGTCAATAATTGAAGAGTTTGCTCTACCAACTTAATATGGACCTTTAAAGATAGGGAGATACCTTTAAAATTGAGCCCTGACCCATGAAATCAAATTCTTTTGTGGTTTTTCCGTCGAAATTTTTAAATAATTCTCTACCAATTTAATGTGGACCCTTAAACATAGGGATAATGTCATAAAATTTTAGCCTTTCCCATGAAATCAAATTGTTTTGCCGTTTGTATGCCGAAATTTGTAAATTAATGAAGATGTTGCTCCTGCCAACTTAATATGGACCTTAATCATAGGGAGATGCCTTAAAATTTTAAATTCCTTTGCGGTTTTTCCGTCGAAATTTTTAAATAATTGAAGAGCTGGCTCTACCAATTTATTGTGGACCCTTAAACATAACGATATGCCATAAAGTTTAAGCATTCCCCCTCAAATCGAATTGTTTTGTCGTTTTTATGTTGAAAATCGTAAATTAATAAAAATTTGGTCCTGCCAACTTAATATGGTCCTTAATCGTAGGGATATGCCTTAAAATATTAGCCCTGACCCATGAAATGAAATTCTTTTGTGGTTTTTCCGTCCAAACTTGTCGATAATTGAAGAGTTTGCTCTACCAACTTAATATGGACCCTTAAAGATAGGGAGATGACTTTAAAATTGAGCCCTGACCCATGAAATCAAATTCCTTTGTGGTTTTTCCGTCAAAATGTTTAAATAATTGAAGAATTTGCTCTACCAACTTAATATGGAACCTTAAACATAGTGATATGCCATAAAATTTGAACCCTCGCCTATGAAATCAAATTGTTTTGTGATTTTTTTGACAAAATTGGTAAATAAATAAAGATTTTGCTCCTGCCAACTTAATATGGACCTTAATGGCAGGGAGATGCTTTAAAATTGAATGTGGACCCTTAAACATAAGGAGATGCCATAAAATTTTAGCCTTCCCCATGAAATCAAATTGTTTTGCAGTTTGTAGGTATGCCGAAATTTGTAAATTAATGAAGATGTTGCTCCTTCCAACTTAATATGGACCTTAATCATAGGGAGATGCCTTAAAATTTGAGCCCTGACCCATGAAATGAAATTCTTTTGTGGTTTTTCCGTCCAAACTTGTCAATAATTGAAGAGTTCGCTCTACCAACTTAATATGGACCCTTAAAGATAGGGAGATGACTTTAAAATTGAGCCCTGACCCATGAAATCAAATTCCTTTGTGGTTTTTCCGTCAAAATGTTTAAATAATTGAAGAATTTGCTCTACCAACTTAATATGGAACCTTAAACATAGAGATATGCCATAAAATTCGAACCCTCGCCTATGAAATCAAATTGTTTTGTGATTTTTTTGACAAAATTGGTAAATAAATAAAGATTTTGCTCCTGCCAACTTAATATGGACCTTAATGGCAGGGAGATGCTTTAAAATTTAATGTGGACCCTTAAACATAAGGAGATGCCATAAAATTTTAGCCTTCCCCATGAAATCAAATTGTTTTGCAGTTTGTAGGTATGCCGAAATTTGTAAATTAATGAAGATGTTGCTCCTTCCAACTTAATATGGACCTTAATCATAGGGAGATGCCTTAAAATTTGAGCCCTGACCCATGAAATCAAATTCTTTTGTGGTTTTTCCGTCAAAACTTGCAAATAATTGAAGAGTTTGCCCTACCAATTTAATATGGACCCTGAAACATAAGGAGATGCCATAAAATTTCAGCCTTCCTAATGAAATCAAACTGTTTTGCCGTTTTTATGCCGAAATTTGTAAATTAATGAAGATTTTACTTCTGCCAACTTAATAATGGACCTTAATCATAAGGAGATGCTATAAAATTTGAGCTCTGACCCATGAAATCAAATTCTTTTGATGGTTTTCCGTCGAAATTTTTAAATAATTAAAGAGTTTGCTCTAGCAATTTAATGTGGACCCTTAAACATAAGGAGATGCCATAAAATTTGAGCCTTCCCCATGAAATCACACTGTTTTGTCGTTTTTATGTCGAAATTTGTAAGTGAATGAAGATTTTGCTCCTGCCAACTTAATACGGACCTTAATCATAGGGAGATACTTTTAAATTGGATCCCTGACTCATGAAAACAAATTCTTTTGCGGTTTTTCCGTCGAAATTTTTAAATAATTGAAGAGTTTGCTCTACATAACTTAATCTGGACCTTAAACATAGGGAGATGCCATAAAATTTGAGCCTTCCCCCGAAATCAAATTGTTTTGCCGTTTTTATACCAAAAAAATTTGTAATTTAATGAAGATTTTGATCCTGCCAACTTAACATGGGCTTTAATCAGAGGGAGATGCTTTAAAATTTGAGCTCTGACCCATGAAATCAAATTTTGTTGTGTTTGTAAATTAATGATGATTTTGCTCTACCAAGTTAATAGGAACTTGAACCAAAAACAATTTCAGCCCTACAGATGAAATCAAATTGTTTTTGGTTTTTCCGACGAGATTTCTAAATGATTTAGACCCTAAATGGCGTAAAATTTAAACTCTCCCCATGAAATCAAATTGTTTGGCCATTGTTCCTTCAAAATTTGTAAATAAATAAATGAATATTTTGCTCTACCAACTTAATTTCGAGGTCCTTTTATATTCGCTTTCACCCTTACGTATACTTCATCTTGATTCGTTACTTTTCTCCTTTTAGTAACTTTCTTTCTTCTTCGATGAGCATTTCCTTTATTTTCCTTAATTTAGTTTTCCTTTTACTTGCTCTCATAATCCGTTGTCTCAATTTATCTCTTCAATAAAGATTTGAGATACTAGATCCTATCCAACAGTGCAAGTGAATACTTGTAATGGTAATTTTTTTCGCACTCTCTCTTTCTTTTGAGCAGATTGCGTGCGTTTTCCTTACAATATCAGATTTCTACAAGTTCCGACTGCAATGCTAATGACTCAATTGCGGGCGTTCGTTTCCATTCATTTTCGAGTCGGGGTCAGCGTATAAGTGTTGACGGCGCCCCAAGGTAAAAATTCACTGCCCCGTTATTCGCACGCGAACCTCTCCGCGCAATTTCTCCGCCGCGGATATATTAAATTCGGGAACGAAATTATACAAAACGGTCCGCGTAATTATTGTCTTAAACACATGCGATCAATCAATTGGACGCGCGAGTTTCACTATTATTTTAACGTTTCCATAGGTACAAATTACGCATGGGAATAATTTATTGCTAATAATGAAATTTGTGCATTACGGCTTCGTCACGCGAGACTGCACATTCTATGCAAAGCTTTTTATTTAGGTAGATCCACTGACGATAACACCTCTTTCGCTGTTGGTGTGAAAAGCGAGCGTTCCCTGGGGGTTTCTTATTTATTATGTCGAAGTTATTAAGGTAATCGCATATCCCTAATTACATATATTTATAGAACATAACGATATGGTAGACTCAATAAGTGTCTAAACATGAAACGACAGTTTTGTAATAAGCGCCTAGTCATTTGTTAGCCTTAGCCAAAAGATATCTTCACTTATTAACTAAAATAAAATAGTAGAGTCCTCCTGAAATCCACCAGAGGATAAGTGCTAAGTATGAAAGGATTTTCATTGAAAGTAGACAAGAAAAAAATTGGATTTTTGCCCAGATTTCTGGGATGATTAATAAAAAACTGTAAGTAGTAAGTAGTGGTAGTAGCACCAATTTTTCATTTATTCGTTTAATTGCTATCGAAAGTATTGTTGATGAATTGCGCCATTTGTAGTGTGTTGCTAAAGTAACGTAGTTGTATTACACTAATTTTTATTAAAAAATTATCGCGACCAATTAATAATTTTTTAATAAAAATTAGTGTAATACAACTACGTTACTTTTGCTATCGAAAGCTAGTGCGAGATTTGTAAACCGACTTTGTTATAGTCCACTTTGATTTGTAGAATTTTGTGATTAATGTTTAAAATACAGGGTGGCCATTTGAAAACGAAACAGAGACTATTTTGGGGACCTCAAAACATTTACGAAAAAATCCTCGGACCCGTCAATTTTTGATTCAAGGGGGGACCATTTTTTTGCTAGCTTCGCCCCCCTGATGCTAAAGCCATAGCGGGAGTGGCAAGCGCCCCCAACATTTTAAATCGAATGGGGGGTCGAGTGATACCTTATTTGGAAGGTATTTTTATGTGGATTATAAACCCTTAAGTTTTAAATCAAGTAAATGTTGAAAATGTTGGCCTTCGACTTCCATAGAATAATACAGGATTTGTTCAAACATTTTCCGTACATTTTGAAAAACTTATGGGGTGATTTGAGGACATTCGTCAAATATTTTTTGTCGCAAGTTGTCTAACGATGTAGGCTGACTAGCACAAATTTTAGTTTTTAAATGGCCCCATAGGAAAAATCTAACGCACTTAAGTCCGGGGAACGAGGAAGCCATTCAATAGCACCTTTTCTTCCAATCCATTGTCCTGGAAACGTTTGGTCCAAATATTGACGAACCCTTGCAGCATAGTGTACATGTTGTCTGTGTTAATTCATGTAAATTGTGTGTTTGTTTGAACCCTTTAAGGATCCAGATTAATGTCTCATGCTTAATGATCAATTTACTGATCCGTGCCCAAAGCAAAGCAAAATGTGTCTAAATAATTCTTAGAATTTGGGATTTGAAGTCGAGATTGGAATTTTCCATTGTGCCGGGATTCAGATGTGTTCTGGAAGAATTTTAATAAGTGTTTTGCGTATGGTTCACTTAAGGCGTCTATAAGAAATGAGAAAGTTGATGTGATTTTCTCGAAAACGGCAAGTCATAAAAATGTGCACCATTAGAAAGCTGAAAAAAATTCCTAATAGTTTTTTAGTAATAGTATTTTTTGATATTTTATGTTGACCATAACTTCGCTATTTGTATAGCTACGAGAAACTTTGAATGGACAAATTAATCAGCACAAAATTGTGTACAATTTTTCCCATTTAAAGCGACTTTGTATTGCTTACGGTTTAAGAGATCCCCATAGTGAAAATGAAAAAAAAAACTCACACTCTGTATTTAAAAATGCTATAGTGAAGTATCAAACTAAAAATGAGATTATTTCATCTCTCAAAAGTGCCATCCCTTATCAGCGGATAATAAGTATGACACGATTTTTATTTAAAGTTAGGTAATTTCTATCCGGAATGAGGGTTAAATATTTGTATTCATGCGTTCATGAATCTTACAAAAGGATAATCTGTCTAAAAATAAGAATCTTTACCATGGATAAGTGCTAAGAAAGGATTTTCACTGAAAGTTACCTAATTTCTAGTGATGTTAAATTACACGTTTTTTTTAAAGTGCGTAATATTACGTGTAAAATTACGAATTGTTTATGTTTTTTGTGTATTTTATGTAATTTATGTAACTTACCATTTTTTTACAAAAACCGTAATTTTACAGTAAAATTACCACTAATTTATGTTTTTTATGTAATTTACAAATATTTTTGTAAAATTACCTGTCATTTATGTTTTTTATGTTTTTTTTCAATATTGTATAAACCTTTTTGAATTTTGTGAGTGTTTGAAAATAAAAACACTTGTTAAATTATATATTTTGGTGTATTAAACAAAATACCCAAGCAGTAGGTATTTCGCCATCACGCGTCGTTTGGAGGAAGAAGCTCCAGATCGCGAATTAGAGGCTGTATCATCTTCATTAAACCAAACTAAATTCAACGGTCAATCGTTTACGTTGGTAGTAAATGTATCAAATAGTTATGTAACTTACAAAAATTACGGTTTTTTAAATTAAAAACGTGTTACGTAAGTTTCATAAAAGACATAAATTACCTACATTAAAAAACCGGCCTCTAGTAAGTTACGCGTAATATAACCGTTTTTTATGTAACTTACAAATCGTTTTTTACAATCCACATCACTAGTAGAAACCAATTTCGAAAAAAAATTCAAAGGGCTGTAACTTGTGAACTAGTAGCCCAATCTTGGAACTGTTTAAAATTATGGATTCTACAGGCCACATTCTATAAGAACATTTTTTTTCCGGGTCGATCTGAGACATTTTTTTTTCGGGGCTCATTATCCTTTTTTTACCAAAAATCAAAAGTCTCATCTTCATTAAACCAAACTAAATTCAACGGTGAATCGTTTACGTTGGTAGTACCGTTGATGGTCTGTGGTAGTACTGATCAAGATGTATCAAATAGTTATGTAACTTACAAAAATTACGGTTTTTTTAATTAAAAACGTAAGTTACGTAAGTTTCATAAAAGACATAAATTACATAAAAAACCGGCCTCTTGTAAGTTACGCGTAATATAACCGTTTTTTATATAACTTACAAATCGTTATTTTACAATCCACATCACTACTAATTTCAAGTCCGTTGAGGGGGGGGGGGGTTAAGTACTAGGTAATAATAATAATAATAATAATAATAATATATAATTCGTGTTGCTATACATATTGTACTTACACATGTCAAGGTTGTACTGGAGTGAAATTAAAACAGGTTACAATTCACATTAAAGTTTACAATTTAAAAACTCATCGTAAGAATAAAAGGAGTGAGATATCAACAGTTGCTTGATGACTAGTTTAAATTGGTGTAGTGGTAAAGACCGTATTTTTGGGGGCAGTTTATTATAAAATTTGTGAGACAAATAGTTTGGGCCATTTTGTGATAACTTTAACCTAAAATGATCTGTTATGAGGTTATTGTTGTCTCTTGTTTCATAATGGTGTAGATCTTTATGTTTTGTATACTGAGCTATGTTTTTTTTTATATGTATTAGACATTGGTAAATAAATTGACAAGGTAATGTCAGAATTCTTAATTTTATAAAACTGTCTTTGCATTCTTCGCGATACCCTATGTTGGCAATTGTTCTTATCTGCAATCGGAAAATTCTATGTCGCCCAGCTGAATGTCCCCAATTGAGAGCCGCATACGACATAATGGAGTGGAAAGTGGAAAAGTATACTACGCGCAAAACATGAGGCGAAACTGATAGTTTTAGGTTTCTTAGCATGAAGATATTAGTAGTTAGTTTTGCTGCTAGCTGGTTCGTGTGTTCTATCCAGTTTAGTTTTTTGTCTAAGGTGACCCCTAAAAAAGATACCGATTTTGTATTTTCCTCTTCTTGGGTTTGTTTTAATGTGAAAATCATACGCTGTGTTTTATCTATGTTTAGAAGCAGCTGATTTGCTGCGAACCAATCCCGAGCCTTGAATTGTATCTCGTTGCTACAGTATTCTAATTCATTTAAGTTTTTTCCATTTAATGTTATCGTGGTATCATTAGCATAATGAGTGATAGTGATATTATTATCTACATTCAGACAATTTGAAAAGTTGTTGATGTAAATTATAAAAAGCAACGGACCTAATATACTACCCTGGGGGATACCAACTTTAATTGGCAATAACTTTGAAAGGTCATTAGTGTTAACTGCTTGATACCTGCCCTTTAAGTACGAATGTATTAAATTAACGCTGTTGGAATCAAAGTTATATTTTGTGAGCTTTTGAAGTAAAATATCGTGCGCAACGCAATCAAAAGCCGTTGATAAATCTAAAAAGATCGATAACGAGTATTTTTTGTTTTCAAAGGCGTCTAGTGTTTCTTGAGTGAATTTAGAAATTGCTGTTGAAGTACTCATGTTCTTCCTAAAGCCAAACTGATTGTTGAAGAGATTGTTGGTTTCGAAATAGTCTATGACTTGTAGCGCAAGAGCTTTTTCAAAAATTTTTGAGAGGACCGGTAAAAGAGCAATGGGTCTATAATTGGTCGGTTTATTTGGGTCGCCTTTTTTAAAAATCGGCACTACCTTAGCTACTTTAAGAGTCTTCTGTACCCACTGCATCCAATGTAAATTTCCATAAGAGCGCCCGCCATAAAAACTCTATTTGTTTTTCCAAAAACAATTTTTTTAAAGAACTATTTTATAAATTTAGACCTTTATCTACAAAATGTTCGGACTATTTTTTTTTTAAAGTTTATAGCAACTTAATACCGATTGTTTAAAGATTAGATGTTTCGCACCGATTATTGCGCTAATCTGTTTTATTTTTTTACTCTCGATCAAGACAATTTATGGAAAAAGTAAACCGACAGTTTTTTAGATAAGTTACTTCTAAACATGACCCCAAAAAATGAAATCATAATTTTTGTAAATAAAGTCTGTATCTTGGCGGGCGTTAAATCAACAATTTGAGTGTAACTAGTGGCGCCGCTACACAGTGTCGGTGGAAACTAACTAAGGACCAAGACAGGAGTTGACAAAGCAAGAATATCATCTTATCTCTTGCAGCTATAATCATCTATACACTATAATGTAAAAAAGTTGCGCTTAGGTAAAGAAGACTCTTAAGTTTCTCTGGGAAAACACTTTCGGAGATACATAAATTAATTAGTTTTGTTAGTGGTGAAACCAAGCTTGATACATTTTTTTTATGACGTATGAGCAAAGACCGTCAATATCCTTTGTTTTAGAAGATTTCATGGATCGGATAATGTTACGAATGTGGTTAGGTGACACAGTTTTGAATTTAAAACTTACATTTTGAGGGAAATTTACGTTGTTTTTAATTAATTTTTCATTAACGACAGGTAAATGGGTAATTATCTCATTTGCGGCATTAACAAAGTAGTCGTTAAACTCATTTGGGGATATGCTGCAATTATTTTTTGAATTTTTATTTTTACGGTTGCAGTTATCATTGACGATTTTCAGGTAGGAATGCATTGATTATTACGTTATATAAAACAATAATAGTTCCATTTTTATATCCATGTATTGAAAGATGCTAGTGAGTCCTTTGAAAACCATTAGATTATTTGATCCCCGCATAAGAAGTACCCCTGTCACTAAATAAGTGGTAATAATTTACCTACATACTGAAGAATTATATTTTTATTTTCATGCATATCTAGGGTTGCTTTATATACAGGGTGGGCAATTAGTTCGTTGCACACGTTTAACAATCATTATCGGGGCATGTTGAAAGACTATATGCAACCCAAAAATAGTTTCAACGAAATTGCAATTGTTATAAAGGGTGATTTATATCAATGGTGCATATTTAGATTCCTTGGTCAATTTTAATGTGCCTATCTATTACAAATGATATCTAAAGTTTGTCATTTTTTCAAAAAGTAATCAGATGACCAGGAAAAAAATTGAATATCGCAGTTTATCATAAAACTGAGAAGGCCGTGAGTCTGCAGTGTTCAATAATTATTGAAATGTACTAACATACACTGTGTTAAACCGTCAATTTTTTGAAATTACAATGAAAGGTAACTTGATTTTTTTTAATGGAACTACCTTTTCTTATTGCATCAACAAAGCCTACTGGAGGATATAAAATCTTCCGTTAAAAGTTTTGTGAATCGAGGGACAAAAAGTAAATTGTTCATTAGTCCGAATTGCAGCAGGGCCGTATTTTAAACTCGTGTGTAAACTTGTACGGATAAAAAGTCTGAAGTAAAGTACGTAACGCGACTCTCGTGGTATTAAATTAGCGTGTACTAATAACTCGAGATATTTCTTTGAAGTAAAAATAAGATTACTATCCTAAAAATTTCCATATAACGAGAAACAGTACCAGGGCGGGTCTCAACCCAACATAATAGTTTCGAATTTTTCTTGGTCTTGGTCAAGGAAGGACCGTACTATCAACTATGTATATGTAACCTAAAGAACACTGTAGGTACCTACCTAAGTTATTTTGAATTTTTTTTATTGTATAAAGTAATGATTTGTTTTTCATTAGTTGGGAAATTTAGTAGTTGAGTACACACAAAATGTGAACACACAAAATTAGAACCGATACGTGGTCACGAGATAGGAGTAGTATTTACTGTAAGGGGTTTTTAAAATAAATTATAAAAATTGTTATATAAACATTTTTACCAGTACCGTAGAGGATCAATTGTATTTAGTACAAATTTAGTACTTTCGAATCTTCAACCTGTTACACAGTGCATAAGTACACAATCAAAAAATTATTTCCATTGAAAGCTATTTAATATTAATGAGGATAGGAGTTGTATTGAAAATAAAATTCAACAAAATTGCTTTCTTAATCAAAATTTTGTTGCTCATACCTTATTAAATAAATCAAAGGTTTATTATTTTCCAATCGTTAGATTTTGGTACAAAATTTTCATCAAAGCGGTCTGCTCCTCAAAGTTATAGGTAATTCAATAAATATCGATTTTACTGCCAAAAAGGCATTTTCGGATCGCCTCCAAAAGCTTTTTAGCTCTAAGAGACCATCACTAAATCTGTCGGATAATTTCGGCCGAACCTTGTTATCAAGAATCGTGCCGCACGTACTAAAACACATACGAACGTACAGGCATTTTTTAAAAGGCACTTTTTTGAATGCCTGGGATCTTCAAACGTAAAGATCCGGTGAAATGTCAAAATTTAAATTGGGGGTGATTTCAATAACCTCCCAATTTTTTATTGGCGAGTATTGGGGAGTAGTACGAATGGGGGTTTAATGGTTTTATCCACGCATATTTAGGGCCGCGAATCAGTAGACAATTGGTCTAAAAATTTGACTGGCACCCCTCGGGCTGTTTAAGAAGGGATTTCCATTAAAAACTACGTACTTCGATACAACCTATAACGACAAACTCCCAAAAAAGGGGTGCGTTGGATTGTCTCATAATTAACCTTGGGTAGTTGTCCGCATGCGATAAGTTATTAGTTTAAGTGGTACCTGTTACGCTAACTGGAACCACAACACCCTCTGTTACTTGATCCTCCACCAAGGGTTGAACGGGTTGAACCTCCACAATGACTACGCTTCGCCTAAACTCTCGCTCTTCATGAGATAGTGTACCAATGAAATCCATTTGCATGCTGGACGATTGGACGATGGAGCTTCCGCAATTGGCTGATGGTGGTGACCATGAAACAGTAAAAAGATTGTATTAATTCAATGCGTGAGTTCTACATTTCAAAATTTTAAAGCAGTTTTAGTTACTCAGCCCCACGTTAAACGATTGGAAGCTGCCTCGGAGTGGAGGTGCCGGCGGCTTCTCGAGGTACCTGCAGTTAAAAACAAGTTAATATCGACATAAACCCAGCCCCTCAGAGCAAAAAGTCATTAATTTGAGCACAACTCCCAAAGCACGTAATTAAATGATGCAACTCTCGGCTAGGTCACGCCACCGCGCAAAATACACCGTGGCTAGAACTACCCAGGACTCACCACGTGGAGGTGGTTGCAAGTCGAGCCCCGCGCCATGCCCGCCCATCCACCCAACCTAGGAGCATGGTCTCCAACAAGAAAGATCTAAATTTTGCCGTCCATCAATCCAAAAATCAACTTGTGTTGGAGAGTTTAATGCTTTTAAAAGTTGTGTTCAAATTAAGGGTTTTTGCCAACACTTTGGGCCGTCAAACCTTTACGCCGCTTTAGCTGTTACTTTGGAATGTGCAAAATCTGAAAAACTGTATAGAGAGGTTTAACATCACAAAGGTGGCTAAAACACTTACTTCGTTTTTCTTCGGAGAGAAATATCTGCTTACTGCAGAATATAACCTTTAGAATAAGACACTTATACAAAATAGAGAAAGAACAGTTCTTTTAAGAGACTAGAATAAATTTCTTGGTAATATTATAGATAATAGATAATAAGCGTTTCATTTCGAGAAATATCTTTCAGAGTATAAAGTATATAGAGAATAGAGATATGTAATAAGTAAATAGCTTTTCGAATATTCAGAGTATTAAGAATATTATAGAGAATGGATAGAATTTTCAGTTAGATAACTTCTAGAATATCTTTCAGAGAACATTTCATTAAGCTTCATGTAGTAGGAATAAAAAAAATGTAAGTCTCAGGTAATCGTTCTTTATTATGTGCTTCGGTAGAACTTCTGTCCCCTCTTTGGCCAGGAGCATCTTCTTCTAGCAGATTTCCTGCTATCTGACCCTCGCTTACGAGATGCAGAAGGTTGTGTCTCCCTGCTCGATAAATGTGCCCTAGATATGTATTCAGTTTTGCGTGTTTTTGATATAGTTATAGTAGGTCTCATCATTTGTAATCATAACCAAACGTTAATTTCGGTTTAGTACGAAATTCAAGCATACTTACAGCACCATTTTAAGTAATTCAATTGTGCGGAAACCTTTCAGTATCATAACCAAAACGTTTTCCAACAGTAAATTATGTCGTTTACCTTAACCTTGTTTTAAAAAAGCATCCATCTTCTTAGCTGGAATTGGAAACTTCGGGAAATTCCCTCTGATGTTAGAGACAAAGAAAATTACATAGTCGACTTTTATGGATCATTTAGACTTCTGCAAAAGAAAGGGGACGTAGAGATGAGACAAGGTACTTCCTCATCAAGAATGGGAAGAAAGCACCTTGCTTTCTAAAGAATGGTGACTGAAGATAATCATCATCCAATTGGATATATCAAAGTTTGACTAGAGTTACAATTAGAAAGGAATGAAGATACCAATGGACTGTTATCCTTGGTATACCGTGACTCAGCTTCTTTATAAAGTGAAGATTTAATCAATGCGAATGATCATATGTGAAATAAAAAGCGTGTTCTATGAACTAAATGATACGAAAGTTTCTCATTGACTAGCTACAAAAATATCAGCAAATTTTTTCAAAGCTTCGATTCTTCAATATTTTACGCTATTATCCAAATGAAACCCCAACTTTTCAATGGTCTAACCTGGTGTAACCAAAACAAACCTGCCTAATGTGAAATAAAACCTACGAATATTTTCGTCTTGTAGAGCAAATCCTATATTCTTCCCTAAAAAATTGTTTTGCATATAAGTACCATATTTGCCCTTTCATAAAACGATCCTGATAACCCCTAACCCTTAAATGTGCACAGTTTATTTACCATGGTGATAAAATATATTTCTAGCAATATTTGAAAATAACTTAATTTTTGACGCCTCTGCTTGCACGCAAAATTTTCCGAAGACCTCAAGGAATTTGAATGAATGCATAAATAATACTACAAGATCTTCGGAAAATTTGACCATTGGGACACATTTGATGATTTGGGCCCGTTGGCTACTACATGTAAATTAAAGTTTTAGTAAAAAAACGGTTTTCGTTCGATCAGCCCTTTCTACCAATATGCTCACCACTGCGATTCATACTAACTTAAATGGTAACAATATAACATGCATGCACCCATTCTGTCCTAAAAATTCTGATCGAACAAAAACGGTACGAACGCTAAGGAGGATTTTCGAGCAATACAAACATTGTCATCGACCTTATCGTTCTCAATATTCTAAAATTCAGACTGCGTTAGTGAGATTCAGTCATACAGTTGTACTAAAGATCAAAGTTGCCTCACACATAGGTACCCAGTCATCAATGCAACAAATCCATCACCAATTTCATAAATGGAGATCTGCTACTTACTACACGAGATTATTGCGAACCGTCCAAATCAGTCAGTTTGGTGTAGGAACTACACAAAAAAAATCAACTTACCTAGTATGTTTAGGTATAGGTATGAATTCATAGCTACACCTACTACTGGTAGAGTGATTTTTTCAAAATGATTGATTTATAGCTCGCTTATTTCCCATCTAGCAGTATTATACCTATACCAAAAAGTTCTTCGTCGGCGATCTTCCTGCACTGTTCACTAATCACTGACATGTTAGCAAATCCCAGCACCCAGGTAATAAGAAAAGCACTTACCGAAAGCTGGCGTTCATCTGTCTCCTGAAACAAAACGCGAATTTTAGTGAGCAATAGTGGCTAGGGATGCCACGGTCACATTTTGCAAGTGTCCGAGGTTAGCAAGGACATCTATTAGTGTTTTTTCAAGAAGATTTCAGCAAGTTTTAATTTTTTGAAGTTGATTTTCCTATAAGAGATTTCGAAAAAAAATGGCTTCGCATATTATAGTAAAGAAGTTCTTAAAGAATTTAATGTTTGCACATGGCTACTAATAAAACTACTAGGAAGTTTTTACGACCAATGGGATTCCTCGGATCTTTCTTCAAAGAAAACTCGAAGAGGCATCTTTAAAATCCAAAAAAGATTTTGAAAATGTTATAGGTTTTTTCCCTACGGGTGGTGAGACTAAAAATGGTATTTCAAATAAATCTTTTAAAAAGGTCTATAGTTTTTTAAATATTTTTTGAGGACGCTTTTACAATAGCGACTATTTAAAACAATTCCCTAGAAGGTTTCCAAGATCTCTATTGAAATTTTTAGTGCTTGTCTTCAAAGTAAGATAAGAAAATTTAATAGGGGAACTAGAATTATCAGATGGCGATAATTTTTAAAGAAACTAAAACTTTTTTTTAAGTTTTGAAGATCTATTTTCCCGAATGGTTTCCGAAAACCTGCCTAATCCTGTTGAAAACTTTCTAAGGAATACACGATGATTACCTGATAAATGACGTTTAGCTGAATTCCATCAAACTCCTAGATTTTTAATGCGAATTAAGGATTTACAGCAGGTTCCCAAAAAAAAAGACAAACAGGATTTCTAAAGTGACTTTTCAGGTTTTTGGAATCCAAAGGATGCTTTAATAAGATTCTTAAAAAGAAATCTTGTTCAGTAGGTTTATTCTTAAGTTATTAAAAATTACTTAAGATTTTGCCAATGGATTTGAAGGAGTTTTATGGGTAAGTTCGAATCGAGTATAGCTAATAATGGTTCAAAATCGGACTTGAATTTTATGTCCAAAGTTCAGCATTTAATTTGGACCTTCAGTGTATAGTGGCACGTTTTGATAAATTACATTTACGAGTATATTACACTTACCTGGCCAAGCTTTTAGTCGCTCCCTCCGAATGAGGATGGGCCTCCCCTTCAGCGCAAAGGAAAGGTCCGCGAACGCGTTCGGCCGGAAACTGAAAAGATCACAGATTTAGTTTCAAGAAAAACAGTAACTGAAGGAGTAACTTTAGGATCAGAATGATTTGATTGTCATGAGCTCATGACTTCACATAACTGACTGTATGTTTGATTATTATTAGAGAAAAGTAAATGATATCGTTGTTGTATGAAAAAATAAGCAGGATCCATCAATTATTACGTTTAAGAATTCTAATACGAGCAACAACCACACATTTCTTTGTGTTGCAGCACCTGATATGTCTTGCTGCTGAAAAGCCATGGAAAGTTATAAAGCTTCACAGAGTGAAGTTAAACCTTTAAATCAATGAATTTATGGTTGCTACTCGATCCTCCTGAAGCACAATTAACCTATATAAGCTAAACTTGAACCCCACATCCCTTGTGGAGTACATGGTATAAAACGACGCATATTATTTCCTATAGATTTCGAAAATGCAATAAAATACAGTGTGTTCTATTTAAAATAAGAAAGTTCCTATCCACATCCTGTAAAACCGAAAGTGAAACGTTTATGATAATATTTTCTATGGATAGATCATGAAAAACTATGACGATATGCAAATGGTCACTAAATTGTCAATAAAACCCTGAACACTTTTAGGTATCGGTTTGCTTGAAACAGCTTGTATACAGGGTATGACATGTGAAAAAATGTTTCAAATATAGACCATAGCAGCTATCAATTAGTCAAAACGCACGCGAAGTCTCTAGATGGCCCAGGAGCCGAGATCTCGATGGAACAGACAAACAGACAGACAGACAACGGAAAATCAAGCCTCAACTATGTTGTGTTACGCATAAAATTGGGCGCTAGAGGGGATCAAAACTAGAACTTTTTCCAAATAAACCGATGGTCCAACATGTTTCGTGTGGGAGCCACCCTCAAAAAGTGCTCAAAACTCCTATCAACTTCTAATTAAGGGTGTGAATAAAGAACCCGATTTTGATGAAATTAGAGGTATGGGGGTTTTTGAACATGAAAATCACGAATCTGAAATTAGTTTTTGAAAATTCGAAAAAAAAATACACTACAATTCTTGGGCGGAAAGTGGGAGATAATCCCACGAAATTTGTTGTGTACATACTTGATGAGTTAAGGAACAAAATTGTCGAACAGTTTTTTAAAATCACCTTTCAAACAAATGTTATTTCAAAATTGGTCCTTCGGGTCAGAAAGTAATCCCCGCCTACTAGCTTGCTGTGGAATTTTTTCTTCGAATTTTCAAAAACTAATTTCAGATTCGCGATTTTGATGTTCTTTTTCCTATTTCCGATCTTTTTCAAAATTCTCAGTTTTCAAGACCATTAGGGAGAAAATTGGTACAAAATTTCCGGAAAATCGGTCTGCCCCTTACAAAGTTATGCGTAATTCAATAAATATCGGTTTTATTGTCAAAAAGGCTTTTGCCATTGCCGAATCGCTTTCAAAACCTCTTCATATTTCGATACCATTTAAGGGAACATTTTGTGCATGCGAAATAAATGTTTGTATACGTGTTATCAATTTATTAGTATGAAGGGTGTTTCGATTTGAAAAGAAGCACTGTTATACCATATTTGAATCTGGCGCCTTACAAGGCAAGAGAAGGAGGGAGGACTTCCGGTTAAGGAGAGTACCGGCATGAAATTGATATTAAAGCACGTTATAAAAGTACACTTCGTTTACTGTGAAAATAAAAACCCTTTTACATTACAAAGTTGTGTATTACAAACACAACAAGCACCTTCAGTTGAAATTTCAGAAAAAGTGATTCATAATTAAGGTTATGTCTGCACATGTGCAAATCTATATTTTAACACGTGATTTCAATTTGCTTCAATATGATTCTCCGCTGAAATTTCAAGAGAATTGTTCTGCGTAATAATTTTAGGGCACCTTTTAGCCTATTTTTTTAAGCTTATTTTTGTCAAAAGCACCTTTCCTTAAAATTTCAGAAAAAAAACGCTAATACATGAAAAAGTTGGGTCTGAGCATGCGAATAATGACCCAAAGGGTTTCCAATAAAGCCAATTTTATTTTTTTCTATCAATGAATTTAACCGTTTCTTCAAATTCAAATTCAAATTTTGGATTTCTTTGATCCAAAATGATCGCTAAAGTAGAGCAAGTTTCACGTTGAAGATTCGGATAATTAAACATCAAAATGCAACAAACGTGTAAAATTTATGAGCGCAATAACCGCAAAAGTATAAAATTATGAGCGGCAAAAAATAGATTCTCTTGCTAAAATTGCCATTGTAGGAGAGACAGAAAAAATTCCTTCTGTGGTACAAGCCTTGACACCAAAACGAAGTAATTAGCAAAAAAGTAACTCAAGATAAAAATCTGAAAGTGACAATGGACAGACGAATGGACAGACACACAGAGGGACTCACAAACTGTCCGAAAAAGCATATTTCTTTGTTTATTTTGATTTATATTCAGTATTTATTTATGTGGAAATGCCCTTTGCTCTATGTACGCGCTATCCATTTTCTAACCTACTGATTAATTTTCTGTAATAAGAAGTGTCTTTCGTTAAAAATTCAGAAAATCGTCCACAAATGAAAAAGTTAAACTTGCGCAACCGCGATTCATTCCTTGGCAATTTATTTTATAAGAAGCATCTTCAGAAAACAGTGGTACACAAGTAATAAAGTTAGATCTGATGCGCGTAAATAATCCATTTTAGCGCATTTCCACAAAAGTAAAGGAATACGTTATTGGGGCCACTTTGTCCGTCTGTCTGTCCGTCCCTATGACGGTATGAAAAAAGTACTGCAATAGCTCTTAAGAGAAAGATCCAGTATACTGATTGAGCCGTAGAGGCGCACAGACGGGCGGACAAAGTTGCTACAATGCGCTAAAAATGTTCGATCCTGGAAAGGTAATTACCTCTGGAAGCGCATAGGGTCAAAGGAATTTTCGCTTAAAATGGCATAACTAAAACAGATTAAGGTTAAATTTTTACATCAAAGAAATTATGGTTGCTATTGGATCCTGTAAAAAAGAATAACTACCCTACAGTCGAAATTAAAGCAAAAAGATCCCTGGAAAAATACTTTGAAGGTATTTTCATTAAAATTTTAAAATGGTTTTGGGTTGAATTTTAGAGGATGCCTTGGCAGGATAATATTCTAAAGTAGGTAGTAGTTTTTGAACCCTGAAAATGCTTCACGCTTTTATCGAAAATTTTAACAATTTAGAAAATTATAGTAAGCAAGTCGCCATTTACTTTGCAGGTATGGAATAATAGCCTTGCAACATCTGGCAACAATACGCAGATATTGGAGAATGAAGTATTGAGTCACCTTACACTTATCGGAAACCTTTAAATGTATGATCAATAATTACATATTTGAATCTTTACGTCACACTGCACGAAGGCAAAATACTGTACCAATTTTTACCATATTTTGGCCACAATTATCGCAAAGGCATACGTTACGTCACCTAAATTAGAAGGATCAAAATATTATTAGCGCAAAACAATATCCACTAAGAATGTGTTTTGACTCATTTTACTACCGTGAGGAAAGTGGAGCTTTACCACTTTAGAAGTGATCTTTTTGTGGTACATTTATTTTACAATGATATGTTAAATATTAGTAGCTTAATTGGAAAGTAAAAACTCACCCTGTAACAGGCTTGAACGAATGAACCGAGCTCGACTACTTCGTGTTTAATGCGCGAATGGCCGAGCGAACGTAAATTGTTTTTGCGTTTGTATCACGTATCAGGCGATAACGCGTGCGCAATCAAAGACGATATCGTCGCGAAGAAGACGAACGCTTGGAAAAACCAATGCCACGTGTCAAATGTTTGTTTTAGTTTTATCTTTAAATCTCCGGTAGCTTTGAACCAAGTATTTTTGATTCTTTGCTTAGTAGCAGCATCACTAACCCTACGTAAATCGACATAATATAAAAGTAATCTCTATTTCCAAAATTACGTAACAATAAAATGAATCGGGGTTAAATCTGGATCCTCTAGTGATCTAAAGTCAAAATTATTTGAACCCTGAAAGGATGTCGCCCTAAAGTATTGATGGAATTTTCATAAAAAATTTAATAAGGGATCGGTGGTGAATTTTTAGTCCATGATCTAGCAGTATAACCAATCTAAAGCAATAATGTTTCAACCCTGAAAATGTGGACTTTATGCGTAATCAATAAAATAATCGAAATGTTGATTCATGTAAAATAAATGTACATAAACACCCCTAAAAAGTGTACGTATTTTCACAGCGGTTAAGGGTAGAACGCCATATCAATGTACTACATGGGGTTGCTGGTGTATCTACACTTTAAGCTTTGTCAATCATTAGTAGGAAGCCGAAATATAAACTTTTTCTGGAAAGAATTAAAATCTCCATTTACGTTCACAGGTGCAGCTGACTAATTGTAACATATGGCACGATAAGCAACGTAAGCAAGAAGAAAGTATTGAGTCAACTTTGCACTCGCCATATAGTTTTAGTATAACTGTATGGTCAACAGTTACTTTTTTGGGTCTTACGTGTACGAAATCAAAATTCTGTACCATCCCGCAGAATCTTTACCACATTTTGCAATAAGGAATACGTTCCGTTAGTAGGATTAAAAGAATCAAATCCACTACAACAAGGTTCCAATTAACTTTTGGATCCTCTCAGAGGAATAATCGGACATTCTGATCAGTAGTTTTGATCCCTTGTTGCAGTGCATTTAATTACTATAGCCCTTAAGTAATAAAAAAGTAAAAACTCACCCTATAATAGGCTTATCACGCCAGGTACGCGGAACAAACGACACACTCAACTCAAAGTTTAACACCCGAATGGCGGAACGTCGGTATTTTGATACGTAGGTATTAGGTACCTATTAATTATAGGCGATAACGCGTACGCCGTAAAAGCCAATTTCGCCGCTCTCGCCTTATCTGCAGAATGCAAGCGAGCGTTTGGAAAAACCAGGACCGTTTTGTTTCTTTATTTAATTATATCTAAAGGATTCACTTGTAGCGTTAAATCAAATATTTTGGCCAATGTTTTAGGCTTCAGATATTGATTTAAAATTTGGGCAAAGTGTACCTATAGTTTACAGTTACCGATTCCTAAATGACAAAATATCCCCTGCAATTTTTCCCTTGTCCTGCTGGTCTGGTCTGTAATTCTGATTAATGGCCCCTAAAACAAAACACCTGCGTCTATCTATTTTGGTAAAAGGTACCTACTTTACAGTAACTATCTTCCAAACAGAAAAAATCCGTTCGCTTACCTCCACCTGTTCATGTTTTGATTCAAAAATGTTTGGTAGCTAATGGCTGTGATGATGATTTTGTAGGAAAGTGCTGCCGATCTGAAGTTTTGGTAAGAGATGGCTTACCATAATGGTTCCTACATGACAAAACACCTTCCTTCAATCTACCTACTTATGCAGTTTTTTTTAAATTAGAAGGTACTACTTTGATATTTAGGTGCGGGTTGCTGTATAGTAATTCGGTTCAAATCTTCGACGCGGTTTAATAGAAAGTGGTAATGATCTGAAATTTAGTAAAAGACAGATCTAATAAATGTTAAGCTTCAGAACCGGCAAAAAAGTCAAAATCATAACATTGGGATCACTCCAAAAAGTGTTATAGTCGGTTATCCAATAAAAAAATGAAAAAGTTAGTTTTTCTTCTAAAATCAAACGAAAACAATCACCAGGGAAAACAAATTTTCTAATAGGTTTTGGCGAGTACGATAGAAAAATTCGAAAATAGTTACCAACGTTACAAGGTCACTATTAGGTAATTGGATTTATTAGGACGATGATGTTTAAGGAAGCTTCAAAAATTTTGCAAAAGTTTTCAAAACCTTTTTTTATCGAAAAGCGTCCGAAAACATTCTTAATCCTTTAAAAAGCTTTTTAAGGATTACCCGAAGATCACTGACAATGATTTTTAATGCGAATTGAGTATTCCCAAATAAAGACAAAAGGGATTACTAAAGTTTTCTTAGGTTCAGGGGCAAAATTAACCTGAATGTAAAAAAAATCACAAGGTCGTAGACGTTACCACAACGTGGTAACCTTAAAGCTAGAATTATTTGAACCCCGAAATGATGTCACCCTTTGCAGAGTGTAAATGCAAACTCAGAAACTATTTAAGTGGAAAATTATAAAGATTTTAATACAGATTGGGGATGAATAGTGAATTTTTCGTTGCTACTGCATCCTTCCCTTCCAAAGCACAATTAACGTATAGTGAAAACATTTGAACCGCGGAATGGGATCATTCCTTGTATTGCACAGAGAAGTGTGATATCAGACGACGTAGACTTTAATATCAATTTCGAAAATGCAATAAAATACAGGGTGTTCTATTTAAAATAAGAAAGTTGCTCTCCATCGGCAAAACCGGAAGTGCAAAGATAATACCTTCTTACGATAGATCATGAAAGCTATATAAGTAGGAAATTTTTAGATTTAAATTATTTTTCTTTTTTGTCCTCTATCTTATTCGGTAAAAATCCAATGGTGTTCCTATAAGAAATAATAAAGTAGTGGCCTGTATAGCTTACGGAAACTGGGATAACCGATTACAATTCTCTTAAAAAAGTGCCCATGGAAAGTCCGAATGGTACCGTCCATTTCTGACCGTTTAAGCTTAGAAAATGAAAATAAAATTTGACATTTTCAGTGTTTCGTTGATATTTCAGTAATTTTTATAGATTAAAAAAAAATTCAAATGCGTTGCTTTAGTCATAAAAAGGGACAACTTTGCCCCCATTTAACCTACACTGTATATCTCTGACCGATCGAAGATCCCAATGGTGAGTAACTAATTTCAACCACACTGTGCAAATTTTTGCCATACTGTATTATAGGTTTGAACTTAAATTATGATTAGTTCACAACGACCGTGGCGACGAATTCGATCTAATTATTTTGTAATTCCTAGTAGACACCACAAATAAGGAAATTTGTAGAGGAAGTACCTCACCGTAAAAAAAAATTGTTACTAAAGCTAGTCGTTGGTCAGTAATTTATTTTGCTAATAAATTTCATAAAGTTCAATTAAAAATCGAACATTTTAGTTCTAAGAAAAGAGGTTCAATATCCTAGAAGGGAATAAATGCTAGCTTTGAAAAGCACATTGGGGTTAAATATTTGCAATTAATGAAATTATATATGCTGGAAGTGGTAGATTCTCTAGAAAGGTAAAAAATTTAAATTCAACAATTAAAAAAGTAAAAGTCATAAATCATCTTACAATAATACAATTGATTTCGATGTGCATGCTGAATAAATTTTTCAATTTTCAAGTATGAAGGCTGCTTCCGTTAAAATTTCGAACTCATAACAAGAACGTTCAGTTGAAAGTTAAAAAAGGGTGGTTCACAAATAGAGTTATGTCTGCGCATGCGCAAATCTATATTTTGACACGTGATTTCAGTTTGCGTTTATGAGAGTATCTTTCGCTAAAATTTCAAGAAAATTGGGCCACAAATAAACAATGCAAGTCTGTGGACACGTAATAATTTTATTCCGCCTTTAGTTTGCGTAGGCGTAGTCTATTTTTTTAGAAAACAGTTTCCCTAAAAATTTCAGAAAAACCCGCTAATAAATAATAAATAATGATGACTAACCGTGCTTTCCAACAGAGGCAATTTTATTTTACTCGATCAATGCATTTAACCGTTTCCTCAATCCAATTTTGGGATTCTTTGACCCAAAATTATAGCTAAAGTAGAGCAAGTTGCATGTTTAAAATTCGGATAATCAAAAATCAAATTAAACAAACTTATAAGATTTACCTATGAGCACAATAAATGCACCAGTGTAAAATTATGAAATTTTATTTGGTAGAAGACAGAAAAAATTGCTTCTTTGGTGCAAGCCTCGACACCATAACGAAGCAATTAGCAAGTAACTCAAGATAAAAACCTGAAAGCGACACAGCCAGAGATGGACAGATGAACGGACGGACACATGGACGGGCGCACAAACAGGCGGCAACAGCATATTTTTTATTTTCGCGGGCAATCTATTTTCTAACCCACGTTTTCAATTTTGTGTTATAAGTAGGATCCTCTGTTAAAATTTCAGAAAAAATCGTCCCCAAATAAACAAGTTGAACTTTCGCTCAATTTAGTTTTGTAATACCACCTTCTGTTAAAATTTTGGAAAAATCCGTCTATAAATAAGAAAGTTGACTATGCGCAACCGTCAATCATTCCTTGAGGCGTGTTTTCAACCAATTCAATCTTCAGTTAAAATTTAGAAAGCAGTGGTAAGCAAATAAGAAAATTAGATCTTCACATAAAGAATCCACTTTACTGCATTACCACAAAAATAGAAAATGCGTTATTGTAGCCACTTTGTCCGTCCATCCATACGAATGTATTACTCGACCTTTATTTTAAAAGCTATTGTCCTACTTTTTTCATTATTTGGTTCATTATGGTGTTGAAGCTTGCACCAAGGAAGAAATTTATTCTACGTTTACTACTAAAAAGTTATAGTAAGGTATAATTTTTTGTCATGTACTGTAATTTTACACTTTTTTTCTGTTTATTGTGCTCATAAAGTCTACACGTTACAATGCTTGACGTGAGGTGACCAATCCTTCTTACAATTGTAAGGTAGGATTCTTCTAATAAAATGAAATTGAAGTAGCACGTCAAAAATGGGTTGTACATATAACTTCTGTTAAAATTTTGCAAAAATCCGGTCACAAATAAAAAAGTTAGCACTGCGAAATGCGAATCCTATTCTTTGACACGTCGTTTCAATTTTATTTTATAAGAAGCAACTTAGCGTATAGAATTTATAAGCACAATAAACGACAGAAATGTAAAATTATGGCACATGACCTTATACTATAACTTTTAAAGAAATAAACGCAGAAAAAATTCCTTCCTAGGTGCAAGCCTTGCCACCTTAACGAACTAAATAGCGAAAAAAATGGAATAATAGCTCTTAAGGGAAAGATCCAGTGGTGATACAGCCGGAGGAGCGCTAAAAATGTTAGATCCTGGAAAGGTAATCACCTCTGCAAGCGCATAAGTGCTAGGTTAAAAGGAATTTTCATTCAAAATTACATAACTAAAACAGATTAGGGGTTTAATTTTGACATCAAAGAAATTATGGTTGCTATTGGATCCTCTAGAGAAGAATAATTACCCTAAAATCGAAATTAAAGCAAAAAGATCATCCCTGGAAAAATACTTTGAAGGCATTTTCATTAAAAATTACATAAGTTTAAAATAGTTTAGGGTTGAATTTTTAGTGGATGCCTTGCCAGAATAATTATTCTAAAGTAAGAGTATTTGAACCCTGAAAATGCTTCACGCTTTTATCGAAAATTTTCACAATTTAATATAAATTGATAGTAGGCAAGTATCCATTTACTTTGCAGGTATAGAATTATGGCCTTCTAAATCTGGCAACAATACGCAGACATTGGAGAATGAAGTATTGAGTCACCTCTTGCACTTATTCGAAACCTGTAAATGTATGTTCGATAATGACATTTTTGAATCTTTACGTCACACTGCACGAAGTCAAAATTCTGTACCAATTTTTACCATATTTTGGTCATAATTATGGCATAGGCATACCTACGTTACGTTACCTGAATTAGAAGGATCAAAATGTTATTAGCGCAAAGTAATATACACTGAGAACGTGTTTCGACTCCTTTTACTATCTTGAGCAAAATGGAACTTTACCACTTTAGAAGTGATTTTTTTGTGGTACATTTATTTTGCAATGATATTAGTAGCTTAATTGGAAAGTACTTCGTGTTTAATGCGCGAATGGCCGAACGAACGTAAATTGTGTACGTATTTTCACAGCGGTTAAGGGTGGAACGCCATGTCAATGTACTACATGGGGTTGCTGGTGTATCTACTCTTTAAGCTTTGTGAATCATTATAATAGTAGGAAGCCGAAATATGAACATTTTCCAGAAGGAATTAAAATTTCCATTTACGTTCACAGGTGCAGCTGATTAATTGCAACATATGGCACGATAAGCAACGCAAGCAAGAAGAAAGTTTTGAGTCATCTTTGCACTCGCCATATACTTTTAGTATAACTGTATGGCCAATAGTTACTTTTTTGGGTCTTACGTTTACGAAATCAAAATTCTGTACCATCCCGCAGAATCTTTACCACATTTTGCAAAGGGATACGTTACGTTCGTAGGATTAAAGAACCAAATCCACTACAACAAGGTTGCAAAATTAAATTTTGGATCCTCTCAGAGGATTAATCGGACTTTCTGATCAGTAGTTTTGATCCCTTGTTGTAGTGCATTTAATTACTGTAACCCTTAAGTAATATAAAAGTAAAAACTCACCCTATAAAAGGCTTATCACGCCAGGAACGCGGAACAAACGACACACTCAACTCAAAGTTTAACACCCGAATGGCGGAACGTCGGTATTTTGATACGTAGGTATTAGGTACCTATTAATTATAGGCGATAACGCGTACGCCGTAAAAGCCAATTTCGCCGCTCTCGTCTTATCTGCAGAATGCAAGGCGAGCGTTTGGAAAAACCAGGGCCGCGTGTCACATATTTTTGTTTCTTGATTTAATTATATCTAAAGGATTTCTTGCCGCGTTAAATCAAATTTTTTGCCCATTTTTGGTAAAAGATACCTACTTTCCAGTAACTTTCTTCCAAACAGAAAAAATCCGTTCGCTTACCTCCACCTGTTCATGTTTTGATGCAAAAATGTTTGGTAGCTAATGGCTGTGATGATAATTTTGTAGGAAAGTGCTGCCGACCTGAAGTTTTGGTAAGAGATGGCTTACCATAATGGTTCCTACATGACAAAACACCTTCCCTCAATCTACCTACTTATGCAGTTTTTATAAATTAGAAGGTGCTACTTTGATATTTAGGTGCTGGTTGCTGTATAGTGATTGGTGCCTAAATATGAAAATATTTACCCCCCCCCCCCAAGTCATATTTTCGGCGCGGATTAATAGAAAGCGGTAATGATCTGGAATTTGGTAAAAGATAGATCTAATAAATGTTAACTATTAGAACCGGTAAAAAAGTCAAAATCATAACGTCGGGATCACTCCAAAAAGTGCTATAGTCGGTTATCCAATTAAAAAAATCAAAAAGTTAGTTTTACCTCTAAAATCAAACGAAAAGAATCGCCAGGGAAAACAAATTTTCTACTAGGTTTTGGAGAGTACGATTGGAAAACTCGAAAATAGTTACCATCGCTATAAGGTAACTATTAATTGGATTTATTAGGACGATGATCTTTAAGGAAGCTTCAAAAATTTTGCAAAAGGGTTTCGAAACCTCTTTTCTCGAAACGTGCCCGAAAACTTTCTTAATCCTTTAAAAAACTTTTTAAGGATTACCCGAAGATTACTGACAAGGATTTTTAATGCGAATTCAGTATTCCCAAACAAAGACAAAAAGGATTACTAAAGTTTTCTCAGGTTTTCTGGAATCCAGAGGATTTAATAAGATTCTTAAAAGGATATATTGTTCTCTAACAAGACTTCTATTAGATATAAGCTAGGTACCGTATTCCAAAAGAACGAACTCAATATATTGAAAATTTTAGGAGTAGTTAAGGCCTCAGACGGACGGACGGGTAGACAGAGAATGCGCCAACAACAGCGCCTTCCAACACGGATTGGAAAATTGGATGAAAATGGACCTGAATGTAAAAAACATTCGACCCACCACAACAAAGTGACGCTAGACGTTACCTCAACGTAGTATTTTCATTAAAATTTGACAAGAACAGGATCCTGAAGGTATCATTATAATTACTAGAGGGATAATCACCTTAAAACTTGAATTATTTGAAAAGATGCCACCCTTTGCAGAGTATAAGTGCTAACTCAGAATCTATTTAAGTGGAAAATTATATAATTTTAACACAGGTTCGTTGCTAGTGGATCCTCCCACAGCACAATTATCCTAAATATGGTATCAAACGACGTAAATTTTCATATCGATTTCGAAAATGCAATAAAATACAGGGTGTTCTACTTAAAATAAGAAAGATCATGATAGTATTTTCCGAGGTATTTTCTTTATATAGCTATGTTGCAAATTTTCAAATTGAAATTATTAATGAGAGCCTGAATACTTGTAAGTTAACGGTTTGGATGAAACCATCATCCTGTATATTGAAGAAAAAAGTTGCTTTACAACCCTTAGTGTAGTATTTTTTACTACTAATTTGCGCACTGAATTAACAATAATTTGAAAAGGTACGTGTATATCAATATTAGTAACTTCTGTCGTTAAATGATATTGTTACAAATATTGAATACCCTATAAACTACAGGGTTTAAACACAGGAAGTCCCTTACAAAAATTGAAGAAAACACAAAAGACTATCGAATAGCGAAATAAAAGTGTGGTAGTTCCTCGGGTAGTTCCATTTGAAAAAAAAGTTTTATAACATTTTTAGAAATGTTAGCATTTAATTGTGAACACCCTGTATCACTAACTTTAACTTTCTTATTGTCAAAGTGTTCCCTTTTACTTGGTATAACATTTTTGCTCAAATTTTATTTCTTAACTTTAAAAAAAGTCGCTACGATCCATCAATATCGAAAATAAATTACTGATGGCAACATTGACAAAACATCAAACAGTGAATGGGTTTCAATGGGTTAACAAATGACAACGAAACAACTAAAAATATACAGTGTTCTATTTAAAAAAAGAAGTAGTTATTTATTTACACTGTAAAAATGGACACCGAGATGGACACCTATAATTAATTGCAACTCTTCCTTTGATAAGTGATCATTTTAACGCCAAAGGTAGTTTCGTGAAACTTAATTTACTCGATTTTTAAAACATCCCTTTACCGTCTTGTATAATAAATTGTTTTTGAACCCACATTTAAAAATTCGTTAAGCCGCCTATGAGCAGGAGGCGAAGAGTGAACTTTCAAATTTGTTTTTCGATTTTAATATTTTAATTTCTGATCGAACGACACCAATACGAAGTCTGTAAGTGGTGTAGTTCCGGAGGCTTTTTTGACAAACAGACAGAGATCAAGAGTGTAAAAGCGCACTTTTTATTTTATGAAAATGCAAGTGCTCTAAAAAGGGATTATAGCGCATTTAGAAAGAGCAAAATAGTATTGACTTCAATTTCAAAAATGCTTCCAAATTCAACAATACTGATTTGATTGCTACATGAGTATGATTTAAATTTGGATCGTCTTTCTACAGGGTGTCTTTAAACTAATGGTCAATTTTAATAATTTCAAACCTTAAAAAGTTGATGTTTGAAACCTCTTTTTCCACATTCAAGTGTCCAAAAAATTCTACATCGGATTCCTAATACTTCAAAACGTGTATTTCCGTAAAAAAAACTCGGGGGTAGTGTTGTACCAGAATGCAATGTCTCCCTTATAAACGTGCGAGTGGTAGAAACACGAATAAGAATCAGGGTGTAAAATTGATACTTGCTGAAAAATTTCGCCTTTTGACGTTCAATATCAATTATAACGATAAGGCGAAAATTTAGTCTTAAACATTTTCAAAGATGGCAAGTTAAAGCCGTTGGTATCGCATGTACAGGGTGGTTCAAATTCTGGCTTACTATTAAGATCCCCGTAACGGCGTGACAAAACGAACGGATAGGGTCTTTTTAGTAAAAATAATCAGTGGTCACATTTACCAAAAAGATTCTATTCATGTAAATTCTGATTACACAAAGAGGACCCTTTCCAATAAAACCACAATTATGTGAAAACCGAAGTTATATTCAATTCCTTAAAGTGCACATAATAAATAATTACCCAAAGAGTTAACCGCGGTTTCCAACAGTCTCTGATCCAAAATGATCGTTAAAGTAGATCGTGTTTCATGTTTAAGTCTTAGGTATAGTCCAGTCAAATTATCATAATACCTTGCATCAGATGTGTCATTTCTACTTTTTTAATTAAATTGTTAGGCTGAGTATGGATGTCAAAAATCCAAGTTTTCGACATCCAAAGACCTGTGCGAGCAAAGCAGCACTCGAAAATACGCCATTTTTTCTATTATTTTTAGGTTTTGGTTAGTTTTAGTTCTGAAGGACAGATTTTAAAGCAATTACTGTCGTATACTTTTTTGAACTAGACTAAATTTGTGACAATTCAAGCCCTTAACATGTTCTGTAAGTCTAATAGGTTTGGAGATACAGCGTTTCAAAAATTCGTAAATTCTTCAGTTTTAATCAAATGTGCCTTTTTTTCGCATAAAAACCTCATGAACATTTTTATAATTTTGTTCGTTTGGGGGGACTTTGTGGTGAGGAGTCTCCATAAATCCGCACAGAAAGAGCTAGAATGTTGATATCCTCTGAATCTCCAGCATCTCCCATGATAAGAAAGTTGTCATCTTCTTCTTCTGCAGCAAGATCCACTACCTGTTGCATGGATTGCGAAATCTGTGAATTTTTTCCTTTTGCCTGACCTTGCCCGACAAGGGACACCGATTATAGAAGATCTGTGACAGTAGCAGAAAGCTTACTCAGAACACTATGGTTTGAATGATCACTGAATAAGGCATCATATAAACATAGATATTTTTCCACTAAAAGACAAAAATCAATATTTAATTTGCTTTCATTATTCGCAATTTTTAGCACTTCTTCAACAATAAGTTTATTACGACTCACGACTTATGACAATTCATCGTGCAAGTTTTGTAAGTTTACTTTCTGCAAACGCAAATTTTGATAAAACTTGTAAAACTAATAAATTTACCAATAGTTGAAGCGCCGTATCTCGGAAACTATTAGACTTGCGGAGATAGTTAAGGGCTTAAATTGTCAGAAATTTTGTCTAGTTCAAAAAAGTATACGACAATAAATGCCTTAAAATTGGTTCTTCAGGAGTAAAACTTACAAAAACCAAAAAATGGTAAGAAAAATGACATATTTTCAAGTGCTGTGTCGCTCGCACAGGTCTTTCACATCCATATTGATCCTAACAATTTAAAAGAAAAATTAGAGATGACATATCTGATGCACGGAATGCCCATTTTTTGGTCTAATTTGACTGTACTAGTAATCAAAAATCAAAATGCAACAAACGTACAAAATTTAGAAGCACAATAAAAGGCAAAAGTGTAACATTATGAGAAGCGAAAAAATATATATTTGGCTAAAACTGTCTTTGTAAGGAACACTAAAACGTGAAATGCATTTTCTGACATACGTTTTCAATATTCTCTTAAACGATAGAAGTGTAAAATAATCGCACTTTAAAAAATTGACTGTATACTATAACTTTAAAATAAAGTAAAATAATAGCTCTTAAAGGAAAGATCCAGTAGCGATATAGTGATACAGCGGCAGGGGCGGACAGACGGGCGGACAAAGTGGCCACCTTTGAAAACGCATAAGTGTTAGGTTAAAAAGAATTTTCGTTCAAAATTACATAACTAAAACAGATTAGGGTTTAATTTTTACATCAAAGAAATTATGGTTGCTATTGGATCTTCTAGAGAGGAGTAATTACCCTACAGTCAAAATTAAAGCAAAAAGACATCATCCTTGGAAAAGTATTTTGAAGGCATTTTCATTAAAATTTACATAAATTTAAAATGGTTACAAGGTTGAATTTTTAGTGAATGCCTTGGCAGGATAATTATTCTAAAGTAATAGTGTTTGCACCCTGAAAATGCTTCACGTTTTTATCGAAAATTTTAACAATTTATAAAAGTATAGTAAGCAAGTCGCCATTTACTTTGCAGGTATGGAATAATAGCCTTGCAACATCTGGCAACGCAGATATTGGAGAATGAAGTATTGAATCACCTTACACTTATCGGAAACCTTTAAATGTATGATCAATAATGACATTTTTGAATCTTTACGTCACACTGCACGAAGGCAAAATACCAATTTTTACCATATTTTGGCCACAATTATCGCAAAGGCATACGTTACGTCACCTGAATGATAAGGATCAAAATATTATTAGCGCAAAACAATATCCACTAAGGATGTGTTTTGACTCCTTTTACTACCTTGAGGAAAGTGGAACCATTTGAGAAGTGATTTTTTGTAGTACATTTATTTTACAATGATAGGTTAAATATTAATGGCTTAATTGGAAAGTAAAAACTCACCCTGTAACAGGCTTGAACGAATGAACCGAGCTCGACTACTTCGTGTTTAATGCGCGAATGGCCGAACGAACGTAAATTGTTTTTGCATTTGTATCACGTATCAGGCGATAACGCGTGCGCAATCAAAGACGATATCGTCGCGAAGAAGACGAACGCTTGGAAAAACCAATGCCACGTGTCAAATGTTTGTTTTAGTTTTATCTTTAAATCTCCGGTAGCTTTGAACCAAGTATTTTTGATTCTTTGCTTAGTAGCAGCATCACTAACCCTACGTAAATCGACATAATATAAAAGTAATCTCTATTTCCAAAATTACGTAACAATAAAATGAATCGGGGTTAAATCTGGATCCTCTAGTGATCTAAAGTCAAAATTATTTGAACCCCGAAAGAATGTCGCCCTAGAGTATTGATGGAATTTTCATAAAAAATTTAATAAGGGATCGGTGGTAAATTTTTAGTCCATGATCTAGCAGTATAACCAATCTAAAGCAATAATGTTTCAACCCTGAAAATGTGGACTTTATGCGCAATCGATAGAATAATCGAAATATTGATTCATGTAAAATAAATGTACATAAACACCCCTAAACTGCTAGGTGTATCTAGGATTACTGGTGTAATTTACAAAATGCAAATGGTGCAAAATTTTCAGAAAAGTGTACGTATTTTCACAGCGGTTAAGGGTAGAACGCCATGTCAATGTACTACATGGGGTTGCTGGTGTATCTACACTTAAGCTTTGTCAATCATTAGTAGGAAGCCGAAATATGAACACTTTTCCAGAAAGAATTAAAATTTCCGTTTACGTTCACAGGTGCAGCTGACTAATTGCAACATATGGCACGATAAGCAACGCAAGCAAGAAGAAAGTATTGAGTCAACTTTGCACTCGCCATATACTTTTAGTATAACTGTATTGTCAATAGTTACTTTTTTGGGTCTTACGTGTACGAAATCAAAATTCTGTACCATCCCGCAGAATCTTTACCATATTTTGCAAATGGATACGTTAACGTTAGTAGGATTAAAGAACCAAATCCACTACAACAAGGTTACAAAATTAAATTTTGGATCCTCTCAGAGGATTAATCGGACTTTCTGATCAGTAGTTTTGATCCCTTGTTGTAGTGCATTTAATTACTGTATCCCTTAAGTAATAACAAAGTAAAAACTCACCCTATAATAGGCTTATCACGCCAGGGACGCGGAACAAACGACACACTCAACTCAAAGTTTAACACCCGAATGGCGGAACGTCGGTATTTTGATACGTATTAGGTACCTATTAATTATAGGCGATAACGCGTACGCCGTAAAAGCCAATTTCGCCGCTCTCGTCTTATCTGCAGAATGCAAGGCGAGCGTTTGGAAAAACCAGTGCCGTGTGCTAATATATTTGTGTTTCTTTATTTAATTATGTTCAAAAAATTGGCCAATTATTTTTGCCCGCACGTCTTCGGCTTCAGGTACAGATTGTAAATTTTCCCAAACGACAAATACCCCCTGTCATTTTTCCCTTATCTTGAGCGTTGATGGGAATTGTTACTGGTCTGTAATTCTGGTAAAAGGTAACTTAAAGCTATATTGCTCCTAAACAATAAAAATATCTGCATCTATTTGTTTTGGTAAAAGGTACCTACTTTACGATAACGTTCGCTTGCCTGCCTCTGTCCATGTCTTGGGTACCTACGTTTTATTTGAAATTGATACTGATCCAAAATAGCTATGGGTCCTAAATGATTTATCTATCCCTTCATCTGATTTTTGTAGGAAAGTGCTGCCGATCTGAAGCATTTGTAAGAGACTGCTTACAATTATGGTGCCCATCTACATGACAAAACATCTTCTTCCCTCGATCTACCTACTCCTTCTGCAATTTTTTTTACTATTACCTAAGTTCTACTTTTTTGATATTTAGATGCGAGATAGTTAGCGGTTTAATGGAAAATGCTGAAATTTTGGTAAGATACTTTACAGTAACTTGATCTTAAATGGTAAATATTGTCCGTCTGTACGCCCATCTGTTCATGCCTAAGGCACCAGGACCTGCTATGGGACCCTACTTTTGGTAAAGTTATAGTCATTACCTCCATAACGATAACTATTTCCGTCTATCTGTCCATTTTTCTACCGATATTATAGGCGAAGTGCTAAAACAGTAACTGTCATTCGATTGGTTTCTACCAAAAAGGGCCACAAACTAAAAATAGGTGCCCTAAACCTCCAAATATCTCTGTCGGCCTTTCTCTCCAGATGTTCAATTCAAGGCATTATGCGGGTCGCTCCGTAATTGGGCGCAAGCCCAGAACAAGAGAGGGATAATAAATAAAAATAAAATAAATTAAATAAATTAGTTAGATGCAATAAATACTTTACCTCACAATTGGGTTCGAACGCTGATCGACATTCCTCAGAACCCCAATTTCTTTAATACCTTTTAAGTTTTAATAAAAACACCCTTTAACTTTACGATCCTTATAATTTAGTAATTACAGCTCGCTCTTTAAAACCGATTCAAGCTCTTCCACATACTTCAAGACCGTTTAAGGTTTTTAATGTCAACTAAAATCCTCTATGACTCTTCAGATATCTCCACTGTTGAATTATTGGAGGATCCCTATATCCTTCTTCAAGACACTTATTCCAAGCTGTTGAAACGTTAGAGGACCTAGTATACAGAGTGGCCCACTAAACACAGTCAATTTTGCCCGCTTAAAGACAGTTTTGCGAGAAAGGCTCGAACAAGTAAATTTAAATTTTCTAAAAATAATACTATTCACATAACTGACATAACCCTGAGAAAAGGGTAAATTGCACCTCAAAAATTTTAAATGAGAATGCGACCAGTAGTTCCACAGAGAGAACTCAATTTCAAATGGCCCCACAAGAGAAAATCTAACGGCGAAATATCTGGCGATCTGGTGGTCATTCAATAGGACCTCTACGTGCAACTCATCTATCAGGGAACCTAAGGTCCAAGAACTGTCGAACATTCTGTGCAAAATGGGGAGGAGCCCCGTCTTGTTGGAATATCGTCTTGTCTTCTATGTAACTCACATCACGTTCCTTAATGTTGGTTATCATTGGATCAATAAGATCCAATAAGTTGGAATGAATACTCCTATAAGGGTATTGTTTTATAGAAAAACGCCGACCATTTAAACAATTTAATATGGGCGCTGTTTTCCAAGATGGCGGCACTATTATTAGTGCTAAGTAACTTTCAAATAATGATACTACCATGAAATTTGGTATGAATGCTTATATAAGGATAGTTTTATATGAAAACGTTGACCATTAAAAAAAAATCAAAATGTCCGCCGTTTTTACTTATGACTAGTAGTTAATGTTTGCATGATCTGCGCCGCCATCTTGGAAAACGGCGTCCATATTAAATTTTCTTAGTGGCCAGCGTTTTTATATAAAACAGTACCCATATCAGAGCATTTCATGATGTATCATCATCGGAACGATTCAAGCATTTTGTGGCACTCATCTGCCCCACTATTTACTTCGAGTATTCGTCGAATCAAAAATTTGACCCCGTTGGATTATTTTCTTTGGAATTATCTTTAGAGCCAGGTCTCCAAGAATAATCCGCAGTGGATTCCTGAACGTAAGGATGTCGCATTGGTGAGATAGAGCTTCAATTATGTGAAAAGTCGTTGAAAATTTTAACAAAAAAGGTGAACATCCGTCGGGCTATAAGAGGAGGCCATTTGGCAGATATTATTTTTCATATATATAAATGAAAGGAAGTTCTGTGTTTTATTTATTGTTAAAAACCCGTCCAATTTGAAACACAAACAGAAAAATACACATTATTTTCGACGGTTTTTCCAACCCACACTGCGTATTCTACATCCAAAATTTAAAACTTCTCTAATTAATTCTGGGGCCTACTGACGGCCTAAAAATTCAAATTAATTAAGAACGCTTCTTTTGAGACCGGTCACAATTTAATTCGACGCTGTTTACTGCAACACATTTATTTAACTACTGCTAATTGCACTTACTTAATTGTCCTGATTGAAATTTGTAAAATCGGTAGTTCAGTAAATTGTTAATTGGAAGTTCTCGGGCCGAGTAAAGGTTTCTTATCCAATTTCATCCAAATTTACGGGGAAAGGGTTGTTTTTACCTAACTAAAATTAAACTGGATCAAAATGGAACAAAAGCACCTTAATAGTTTCATTTCAAAAATGTGTACAATAAAACCACGTAACTGTTTTTAATAGATTCACAACGTAGGTGATTAGGTATACATCTTAAAAAATCAGTGGCCAATTTCTATATATATAAATCGCTTATATTAGAGGAATCTAAGTGTATAATTGTTTAAAAAATCACACTTAATTATAGCGTGAGAAAAAGACAAACTCCTCTTCGTGTCGCATAATCAAAATTCAATTACGATCTCTTGTTTTAACTGGCCCTCAATTGTAGTATTACAATAGTCAACGATCGTTATCATGCAGAGTCATGAATGGAGTAATTTGCGGTACACGTAAAAAAAGCAACCGCACTATTTACGGTTTTTGATTATCAATTTACAAGTGTAGCAATAAACTCATTTTCTTTACGAGTCTACCTGAACACTTCGGACTTTTATTGAGTGATTATTTTTAACGTAGCGTGCCTGACACCTAGTTATGTTCGAGAAATTAAAAATATTCCAAATAAAAAACATGTCGGGAGATTAAATTATAGTTAATTTTCAACCTTAGGACTTTATTATAGAGCTACCGAAGCGTATTACAATTATAGGAGAGCGGGCTCGCCCGACGAGTTAATGGATTTTTTCGGGAGCTTTTAATGTGAAATTTATGTTCCGCTCTACGCCATCAGTTTTTGTAGTATTTCTATTGTACTGGCATGATGTAAGTTAATTTTCTGAAAAATGAATCAAAAGAATTTTTGTGTTCAGTCATGCAATACCTTCGGTGTTTGGTCTTGTTCTGTGCGTGATATTGTTATTTGTTCACAATTTCTCTATAATATTTATAAATTGCTTGGCTAATTAGGTATTTTTCTAAAAGGAAATACCTAATTTACATTTGTGCCCTCGTTGTAGATTAGTAACTTCTTTTTTATACCCTCGTATTCGTACTTAGCAATGTGTAATTACTCATTTCAATTGACTTTGTTTTCGAAATTGGTTTCTAGTCTATAACTTTTGAATGAGAAGTCTGATCGAAAAAGTACGAATTGATTTGGATTCTACGCGCCAAAATTAATAAAAAAAAAGTGTTTTCCCGAGAAATTTTGGTGCAGTCGATTTTTGGTAAAAAAGGAAGGTTATACACTGCCTTTTTTTGAGCCCCAAAAAAAATATGTCTCAGATCGAACCGGAAAAAAAATTTTCTGATAGAATGTGGTCTGTAGAATCCATAATTTCAAACAGTTCCAAGATTGGGCTACTAGTTCAAAAGTTACAGCCCTTTGAATTTTTTTTCGAAATTGGTTTCTAGTCATAACTTTTGAATGAGAAGTCTGATCGAAAAAGTACGAATTGTTTTGGATTCTACGCACCAAAATTAATAAGAAAAAGTGTTTTCCCGAGAAATTTTGGTGCAGTCGATTTTTGGTAAAAAAGGAAGGTTATACACTGCCTTTTTTTGAGCCCCGAAAAAAAAATTGTCTCAGATCGATCCGGAAAAAACATTTTCTTATAGAATGTGGCCTGTAGAATCCATAATTTCAAACAGTTCCAAGATTGGGCTACTAGTTCAAAAGTTACAGCCCTTTGAATTTTTTTTCGAAATTAGTTTCTAGTCTATAACTTTTGATTGAGAAGTCTGATCGAAAAAGTACGAATTGTTTTGGATTCTACGCACCAAAATTAATAAGAAAAAGTGTTTTCCCGAGAAATTTTGGTGCAATCGATTTTTGGTAAAAAAGGAAGGTTATACACTGCCTTTTTTTGAGCCCCGAAAAGAAAATTGTCTCAGATCGATCCGGAAAAAACATTTTCTGATAGAATGTGGCCTGCAGAATCCATAATTTTAAACAGTTCCAAGATTGGGCTACTAGTTCAAAAGTTACAGCCCTTTGAATTTTTTTTCGAAATTGGTTTCTAGTCTATAACATTTAAATGAGAGGTCTGTTCGAATAAGTACGAATTGATTTGGATTCTACGCACCAAAATTAATAAGAAAAAGTGTTTTCCCGAGAAATTTTGGTGCAGTCGATTTTTGGTAAAAAATGAAGGTAATACACTGCCAGGGAATGCAATCCCGCAGCAAAATCTCAATCCCGGTATTTGCGGGATTGCTAGATGTTAATCCCGCGGGTTCCCGGTATTTCGGGATCCCACGATCCCGGTATTGCATTCCCTAGTAGGGATTAATCCGGAGGGGATTTTGGATGACATTCGGCTTTGAGCTTTGAAGCTATTCCGTTCGTCTTAGACTCTTGAAAACGTGTAAAAACCTTCGAAGGTCCTTAGTAGTCCCCAGATAAGGGCACTTGAACATTTTTACAGGTCTTGAAGGATTGGTTAAATATCCCTTGATAGTCTTAATGGTACAATTTCGTCTTAGTAGACGGGGTAGTTTTCAAATTGACTCGGATCTTACAATGATTTTATATGGTCCTAAAAGAGAAATATTTTGAAATTTCACATTTTAACTGGAAAAATTGTTGTTGGAACTTTTTATATGAGAAACATGAACAAAACGACTTCATTACAATAATTCAGCGGTTAATACTGTTTATTACTTTTATTTTATTACATTTTTTCTCAGACATTTTATACAGATATTGCGAAGTATATATAATGGCGCTTTCACGTCACTCTATCCACATTCCGACAATGTACTTCTTAAGCGTTTTACTGGTGACTAATTTGTTGCTCGCGTACAAAGGGAGTTCTAAATTCTATACATTTTTTTTATATAAAACGAAGTACAGAAAAGGTATACATCGCGGTGTACGAGATTCGCAGGTAGACATGCGAAAATAGCCCTAAACAAGTTAAAAACTTGGTCACTAGACGAAAGCGCATTTTCACCGCACATAATAATTCGGGAAGGAAGTGACAAATCCAACAAAACCTTTTGTCGTTCTGGTCTCGGGGCTGTGCCATACCATTTAAGAAAGAAACAACCAAAAAACCTAAACTGGAGGGCTAGTAGTGGTACAGACGGACAGACGAACAATAGCGTTCATTTTTCTTTTGGAAAATGCACTAAAAAGTCAGTATTAGACCTGCGATATTATTAGGTAAGCAAAACAACCGACACAAGAAAATTCCAGGTCTATAAAGTTAGTGGTGAACGTTAGGGCATCACCGGTGTGCGTATAACCAGAACGAACCCCCCTAAAAAAGTAGGCAACGAACCATGGTTCGAAACTGTGGTAACAATAGTTACTTACATAAAAAGTCAGGAAAATGCTGGCGAGAAAATATTGACTTTCCGAGTCAGGCAATGCCATTTTCCTGACTTTTTCACACAAATACAAAATATTCCCCCAAATATTCATAGATATTTATATAAAAGTCAGGACTGTAATTACTTTAATTTCCGAGTCTAGGTAATGACATTTTACTGACGAGTTTTGTATTAAATGTTACCCGAAATCGTCTTTTAATACAAAATTCCAATTTTTATATATAACTTTTGACTAATGCCAATCTGTCAGTGATGACAGGAGTCATTATAGACATATGGAAGTGTCAAAAATGCGGCCGGTAAAGTGACGGTGCGGCCGGTAAAGTGACAAGCGCCAGTAAACGTAGTCTGCTTCTATCATGGAAACTAAAATTTCCTGACAGAAAGTAGGCATGAAAATGAAGGATTCAGGACGATTTTGGGTAAAAATTATGAATTCACTGTATAATTGAAATTCGCCCAATTTACTAAACCCCCAATCAAGAATGATCGATTAGAAAACTAATTACTGAATCTCAAAACAACTTTCCACAAATAAAATGAAATTTCCAGCAAAAATTCGCATGTATAGGGGCCAAGTACACGTAAAACATACAAGGCAACTCTTACCTTTAATACAGCAAGCAATTACCGCCAAGAAGTGAGCTCAGTTCTCGCATCCAAACCTGTAAACAGTCAAAAGGACTGACCTCCAAAGCCGCAGGGATCGGTATATATAATTAGGTGATTGCTGCCTGGAAAAGCTTCGCTCTACTCGTAATCTTTTTCTATACCAGGTGCGGTACTTAATTGGCCAACCCCTTTAGAAAGAAGTGGTGTGCTCCAACAAGATTCCCGTGTCAAATTATGAATCCAATCGCCAGAGCTCAATATATACGGAAGATGGCAATTAGCATTCCATGACTTCTACCTTATGCTTTCAGTTGTTTGTTTAATTTACGTTTACCTCGATACAGCTTACGAAGGAAAAATGAATGATGATAATCGACACCAACAAATCAAGGCGCTGACAATCGGCTCGGCAAAATTTCGTGGTTAAGTTCAATCGGTTCAAAAATTACGGAGGTCGTTCAACAAGTAATGGACCGCAAACAATAATAATGGTTCGTAATGGAGAAAATAAATTGTTACACACTGTCCAGGTACCAATTTCTGCTTGGGTTGTTTATCTTCAGTGTTGGCACATCATCCACGACTGTCGCGGTAGCTCTTTCTTGTTTTTCGGACACACGTTTGCTTTTTACATTTAAAACAAAAAATCGTTACCTTCTTGTCCCTTTGGTTATCGTCGTCACCTTTTGGCCGCTGATTCTATCACCCGTCGTATCTCTTTACAAACATGGCAATTGCACGCCTCTTGCGTAAGAAAACGTAGTGGGGAAGGGGAGAGGGAGGGTTCTATTTACATTACATATCGCAATTTTTTTAAAATCAACACATATCATCCCCTAATAATAGTTTAGGGTACATACATATTTCATTTTTTTTAAGTGTTTTTTAAAATTGGATGGCTTCCTTAAGAAAGTCGGTTTTATTTAAGAGTACTTTCCCCCAATTCATTAGAAATCGCATTTTTCTAAATCTACACAGAACCTCAACGTTAGTTTTGGATACACGTCATATTTTGGAAAGGAATTTTAAAATTGGACGTCATCCTTTTTGAACACGTAGTGGGGGTGGTTTACGGGTACTTTCATACTAATTCTTTAAATATCACCATTTTTTTAATGAACACATATCATCCCTTAAATGACATCAACGATAATAATAAACGGTTTATTTTTTGGAAAATAATTTTAAGGTTGGACGTCTAAGTAAATGTAGGGAGAGTAGTTTAGGGGTACTTTGACGCCAATTACTTTACATATCACTTTTTTTAATCCCTTAAATGACATCAATAACGGTTAAGGATGCACGCTTTTTTTTTTGGAAATCACTTTTAAAATTGGCCGTTGTCCTTAAGAAAATGTAGCAGGGGTAGTATTAGCATCCATTTAGGGGTGCTTTGACACCAATTACATCAGAGATCGCATTTTTGTAAATCTACACATATCCCCGCAAATACACTTTACGCTTAAAAACTCGATTTTAAAGCACTTTGAAAGGTTAAATTCGGTAAAGTGCACTTTGTACGTTGATAATACGTATATAAATAATCGTTTTTTACCATTCGTTTTATAAACGTATATAACACCACATTAATATACGCATATAAATCGTATATGAATGGGAAATAATAAACGCATAATATTCCTACAAGAATACAGAAACATCCGCCGGACACTTGTGCGTATTATATATGTAGGGTATTAGTCTACAATAAACGCTTTTTATACGGAACTGTGTTGCTAGGGATCATCCCCTGAAAAACGTCAAAATTAGTTTAGAATCTAGACTTCATTTGTGGGACAAGAAATTTTAACCTGATGGCCGACTTTCTTAAGTAAACGTAGTGGGATAGTCAAGTCTAAATTAGGGGTTAGGAAAATGTTATTAAATTTATACGTAGGATCCCTTACTAATGTCAATAATAGTTAAGGATAGGTATACGCTTTATTTTTGGGAAAAGAATTTTTTACTTGAACGTCTTCCTTAGTGAACGTAGTGGGGTTGGTAGCTTCTATTTAGGGGTACTTTGACACCAATTAGATATCGTGATTGTTCTGAAATCTACACGTATCGCTCCTTAAAACACGTCAATAGTATTTAAGGCTGCACCGTTCATCTTTTGGAAAATAATTTTTTTCTTAAGTAAACGTCTAATTTATATTTTGGGGGTTTTCAATGTACCATCGAGTTATTCTGAAGTCCAGTGTTGGTTTTTTTGACTTGTTTAAGTATGCTTACATAATAGGTACCATAATTTCCTAAATACTTTAGGGGTGGATTTTACCCGATGAACCCCCTTGCAAGTCCTTGCACCTTGCAATGACACTTCAAGTTGGAGTGGGCATTTTTATAGCTAAGTACGGTTGTGCTTTTTCTATGCATAAGATTATTATGGATTTTTAAACGATTTTTAAGGGCGAATCTCATTGCAAGTCGGTAAAGGTACAGAAGTGCCGTTTTTCGTTTGAACCGCCCTTATTATTATGATCTTCTTTTCTTTTTCTATAAATGTTTAAATGCTTGAGAAGACCCTGACTCTTTGGATGGAATAAGCAATTTTAAGTAAGTATTGTAAATTTAATTACGCGATTAATTTATTTACAATTAGGTAACTAACATGAATTTATAACGGTCTTGCAAAGGATTTATTCATCAGTCACAATTTATAACATTACACAAACGTATTGATGTTGGAACTGACTCGAAACACAATTCCATTTGCTAATATAGTTAACAACAATCTTTCTAGAATGTTCTTCGAGTGCTAAAGAACGCTTCCGAATGTCCTAGAACAAAAACGTCAATATTTTTCGGAAAGAATGCGTAACATCCGTCTTAGTTTCTTATCACCGATGACTAATCTTTCACAGCGCCTCGACGTCTATCGGAATTTCTAGAATATTCGCTAATATGAATATGCTCTTTCTTCCAATTGTCATGTTGCGTTGGCGGAGACAATTTTATAGCTCAGTATGAATGTATTCCCTCCGATGCAGAACATTGCTATGGATTTTTAAATACATTAAGGGATTATTTCACCATATGAATTTGATAAAATCCCTAATTGTTCTATTTCATCTCTTTTGGACCTATACACTCTACCAAGATGCAGCGTATTTATGTTTTCTTTCAATGTAAGACATTTTGAAAGGGTTTAAGAGACATTTTCAGCATCTCAATCCAATTAAAATGAGAGAAATCACCTAATTGTACTAGTTGTGCGAAGTGTCTTACTGTACGTTGTAATGTAAGCGAAGAAACTAATTCAAAATTCATAATTGTGAAGAAAAAATGTTAATTCCTTTGGTTTACCACCTGCATGTTAGTAAGGGAGGTATTGCATTGGAATAAAATGATCACCCTCCCCTTTTTTTGACAAGAAAAAGCCAAAAGGACTTGGTCCGGAAGAATTAAGAGAAAATCACTACAACTAAAGTACTTCAACTACCTTTTTGAAGTAGATTCCCAAAATCCAAAGTAGCATAATCAAAATTGTTACCGTCATCTCGTTATTCACATTTTGGACGGAATTGAAACAGAAAAATGACTTGAAAATGTGTCACATCCCTAGGCGTGTAAAATAAAACATCGCCTAACGAATCGTAACCGAGCATAATTAATAATCAAGGCAAAAATTAACCAAGTTGTCACTTTGCAAAACGCTCGCACACGAAAATCGTTTTAACATTTTTTCAAACAAACATTTCGCCCTGCCGTAATATTTCATAATAACGAAATTAAAATATACGACCCCTGCAAATTAAAACAAGCAAAAGCGACATTTTCCCTCGCTGATATTATTAACGTCGTTACACGACTCTTCAATTTGTAACAATAAACATAAAAATGAGATTAAAAAATTTATTACAATTTACTCCGTATATGCTGGAACCGTAAAAATACCGTATTATTTAGAGAAGAATAGTATATTATATCGCGTCTCAATTTTCCTCTCCCAAAACAAATCCCGCTTAATCATAAAATATGTTTTGGTACAAAATCCATTAAAGCCAATCTTCGCGAGTTTGATACGGTAGGAAGGGTCGTAGTAATTAATTGGGGCTGGAGTAAGAGAGCTATTTACGCTCGTCTCTCTTCAACTAATTGGTTTTCGGAGGGCAGGAGGGTGGTAACAAAGGGTTGCGCGGTTATACCGTCAAAATTATTACCCGGCAATATAAATAATATTCGTTCGCGGATAAAACGAAATTAACTCGAACTATAGCTTCCCCTTTCTCTCTCCCGCGAGCGCGCTTTCAACATTTGATCTTTATAACGGAAGTAAGAACAATAATCGGAAAGGCGAGAGGGATGAAAAGGAGGTAGGAATTACTTTTTAAATGCAATTCGGCTTTCTTATCGCGATATAAAGCGAAATGCCGCAACTGTGCAACGATTAGGCCGAAATTAATTGCCGACGTGAAAATTGGAAGACAGGACTAATGGTTATGTGTTGAATTGAAGTAGAAAAATGTTTAATTAACAGGGTACATAATTATTACGTTGACATTTCTGTTGCGAACCCTCTTTTGATGGTAACATCGCATCGTTTCAATCTACAGTGGCACCACCAACTTTTAACAAACGGAGAATCGCATACGATTTTCAGTAGGGGAATTTTTTGCCACTCGGCTTGCATTCGGAAACCAGACTTATAATCCGGCTCATATTCAATAGCAGTGATCCTTGAACTCGTAGAAATCGATTGGCATTCTCGAGTTAGACGAGGAACAGACGGACAAAACCATCACATAGGGAAAATTCTTTTCTTTCGAAAAATTCCCCTAGGGACTTGTTTATTGTGGTGCTTCTTCGGATTTTCCGATTTTTTCCCACTTTCGATTATTTCGGCATCTACAGCGTCTTCAATTACTTCGGATACTTGGGCGTTTAAAATAACCTCTTCTCCCTTGGTTTCATCAAGGTCCTGAGTAGTGATGTAAGGCCGATTCTAACTCAAAAAGTCACTAGAAAAGTCACTATATGTGAAAAAAGTCACTAGAAAAGTAACTAGGTTTGAAACTCTGCTCAAAGTCACTAGAAGGTCACGAGAGGTTTGAAACTCTGCTAACAGTCACTAGAAAAGTAACTAGGTTTGAAACTCTGCGTCACTAGAGAGGTTTGAAACTCTGCTAGTGATATAGGGGTCGATTCTAAATCAAAAAGTCACTAGAAAAGTAACTAGGTTTGTAACTCTGCTGGCGAGGTTTGCGCCAGTGCTAACGTCAAGGTCAAGGGATCGAGGTTTGCGTCTGAGCTAAAATATCGGAGGTTTGTGTCCGAGCTAAGAGTTGAAGGTCACGCGGGTTGTGTCCTGAACTAAAGTGGGTCTAAGCTAACGCGTTCTCAAAGTCAGGGCTAAAGCAAGTCGGTTTGTGCCTGAGGGTTGTTGTCGATGGTAGTGTACGGCCGATTCTAAATCTCACTAGATGAAAAATCCCCCTAGAAGAGTCACTAGAATTGAGTGGTTCTGAACTGTGGTAGCGGGGCTTGCGCCTGTGCTAACGTCAAGGGGGTCGAGGTTTGTGCTCGAGATAAAGTATCGGAAGTTTGCGTCCGAGCTAAAGTAATTCGGTTTGCGCCTGAGGGTTCTTGTCGATGGTAGTGTACGGGTGATTCTAAATCACACTAAAATCCCCCTAGAAAAGTCACTAGGATTGAATTGTTCTGAACTGCGCTAGCGAGGTTTGCGCCTGTGCTAACGTCAAGGGGGTCGAGGTTTGCGCTCGAGTTAGAGTATCGGAGGTTTGCGTCCGAGCTAAAGTAATTTGGTTTGCGCCAGAGTCGAGGGTTCTTGGGGTCTGCGTCCGAGCTATTTGGGTTGGAGGTTTGTTGTCAGGTTACGGTGAAGTTTCAAGGTCGTTTAAGGCAATTTGATCGTGGTGGTTTACTTCCGGGATAGGATAATTTGATCGGGGGGCCTTCAAGTAACTAGGTTTGTATCTGTGCTGCGTGGGTTCGAATGTTTTGCTTGTACGGTTCTGGACTGGACAATTCTATCTCCTGTCAATCACCGTGCAGAAATCTATTACTGTAGATTTCAAGGTCACACTTTGGAAATATAAGGTGAGCTGCAGGACGTTTTTCCATTCAGTCCGATAGTCCTTTCCAAACAGTTAAAAAATTACAAACCTAGTTACTTTTCTAGTGACTTTTTGATTTAGAATCGACCCCTATATCACTAGCAGAGTTTCAAACCTCTCTAGTGATGCAGAGTTTCAAACCTAGTTACTTTTCTCGTGACTGTTAGCAGAGTTTCAAACCTCTCGTGACCTTCTAGTGACTTTGAGCAGAGTTTCAAACCTAGTTACTTTTCTAGTGACTTTTTTCACATCTAGTGACTTTTCTAGTGACTTTTTGAGTTAGAATCGGCCTTACATCACTACTGTCCTGCATGTATAAGTTTTTCAAATTTTACTTTGAGCTTTCAAGTTTCTTAGGATTCCTCACTTTCATGTAATCCTTTAATTGTCTTTCTCACATGTTTGCCAAGCTGCTCCAATTTCGTCGTTTCTCTGCTCCCTTTCTGCTTCGTGTAGGTTACTTTGGTCGGATTCTGCGATTTCTTAAGGTCCTTTTGCTTTTTATTTGAGGATTCTTCAACCGTCTCCAATATCTTCGGAAGTATCCACGCTTTTCTTGGATTTGGGTACAACTTACAGCCCTTTGAATTTTCTTTCGAAATTGGTTTCTAGTCTATAACTTTTGATTGAGAAGTCTGATCGAAAAAGTACGAATTGTTTTGGATTCTACGCACCAAAATTAATAAGAAAAAGTGTTTTCCCGAGAAATTTTGGTGCAGCCGATTTTTGGAAAAAAGGAAGGTTGTACACTGCCTTTTTTTGAGCCCCGAAAACAAAATTGTCTCAGATCGACCCGGAAAAAAAATTTTCTTATAGAATGTGGCCTGTAGAATCCATAATTTCAAACAGTTCCAAGATTGGGCTACTAGTTCAAAAGTTACAGCCCTTTGAATTTTTTTCGAAATTGGTTTCTAGTCTATAACTTTTGATTGAGAGGTCTGATCGAAAAAGTACGAATTGTTTTGGATTCTACGCACCAAAATTAATAAGAAAAAGTGTTTTCCCGAGAAATTTTGGTGGAGTCGATTTTTGATTTTTTTGAGGCCCGAAAAAAAAATTGTGTCAGATCGACCCGGAAACCACAACCATCCACGAATTGGTAAGGTGGGAAGACGTGTAATATTTGGCATCTTTCAGACTCTTCGTTCTCTTAAGCTGCCCGGGATGAGTCGGTTTTTTCATCATTTCTCTCCTCGAGTACTTTGACATTTTGACACCTCCAATGCCCTGTGACGTTCTCGTACAATTAATGTTCCGAAAAGCTAATGGATTTCTAAGGCGCCTACGAGGGTGCTTTCAAATGCATTTGCGGACAGTGGTGCCTTCAAAAAAGTTCTTAAGTTCTTCTTAGTTGCTTAGTCATCTAAATTCCGTTGTCACATATATCTATTATCTGGCTGTGAAGGGTCGATTTTGCTTGTTAATCTACTATTTATCAGTCAGACGTTACGGATTCACACCTTCGTGTTTAAAACCCCCCTGCAGTAAAGGGTATATTACGAAGTCCGACCTGATTTTACAATCGCGTGCTGATATTTCAATTTGCCGACCCGTCGGTCGTTTTGTGTTGTTTTGATCCAGCACCTTTGAAATATTGGCCAGACAGCTTATACTGTTCATGCAACGTCATTCGTAACTGCAAAAGAGTTATTCGAACTGTCTAAACTAATTTAAAATGAAATTTTAATCGACCATTACCACGCGAAGAGATATTATTAAATTGTGATGGAATTATATTTAAAGTTAAATGAAAACGATAATGGGAAATTAAATGCAATAAATATTCGTTTAATGTTAACCATTTAAAAATTATAAGTCACGCTCTTCCATTTTTCAATATTGAACTACTCCCAAACAGATTTTCCCAGAACGCATAAATTACTTATGCAAAGTACCCAAAGAAGGAAACACAGCAGATGCAGTTAATTACTTACCTTTCATTTAACTTTATTGTTTTACCATCGCCTTAGAAGTCTCAATTACAGCAAGAGCAGAAAAGGTGATCGATTATCTTCAAATGATTTACCACTACGAAACTGCGGAACATACGTATTTTTTAACCATCGACCATTAACGTCTTACTTTGCATTCCAAATCAACTTCAGCATATTATATACACGTTCATATCTAGAAATTTATATAGTCGTCGTGAAGTAATAAATTTAAATAAGCGTAGCATTAATAATTAGCAACGCGCTCTCGTATTGCTTAATTACTACTTCGTCCACAATTCGATTTAATCTTTTGCAGATTAAACGGCCGATGTTACGTATTCCGACTTGTTTTTCTCATTCGGACGTCTCTCCTGTACCAAACGGCTTTGAGGAATTATTACGCGCACTTTTATCTGCGTGCATGCTCTCCACATCGTGTTTGTAATAATAAATACGGCAGGTGTAGTAAAAGGTTAGTTACTTAACTTAATTATAGGGGTGAGAATCAGCACGCTTAAGCCATTATTATTCTCGTTCCTGAAATAATTGCATTATCGTGTTAATTTTTAATTTTCGTTGCCAATTGGTTCGGTTACTGGAATGAAAAGATCTTGGAAACCACCCCCAAAAGACGCCCCTGTTCTAAACGTGAGTGAGGAGAATGCTTTTTTGTAATGGGATAAAATGAACCTTTATCACTTTTTTTAATGTGTGATTTTCTGAATAAACTACAAATTATATGTATGTAATAATGTATCTATTTGTTATGCTTTTTTATTTTATATACGTGGTAAAGGAACATTCAGAGAATAATTATACCATCTAACGCCTCGGGTACGCAAAAATCTCCTTTTCTTGTCTTCCTATACTTCCTACTTGTATTATTTACATTACACCCTTCCCCTTCGCGAAGAAAAAATAATTAAAATGGCTTTATATATATTTATATTTTTGTATAAACAGACACATATGAAGATTATGAACATTAGTGAATTATAAACTTATGCCTAATTAAATTCAAGAAAATTGATTAGACGCTAAAAAGAAAAAATTGATTAGAGCTGAAAAAGAAAGAGCGATTATGAAGCTAAAAGAAAAATACTGATTAGATGCTAAAAAAATGGATTAGAGCTAAAAAGAAAAAAAAGATTAGAAGCTGAAAAGGAAAGATCGATTAGATAGAACTGAAACAGATTATTAGAAGCTAAAAAATAACTTTTTTAATTAAAGCTGAAATGAAATAATTTGAAGCTGAAAGATAAGATTGATTAGAAGCTGGAAGAAAACAATTAATTAAAAACTTAAAGGAAATTAGACGCAAAAAATGATAGATTACAGCTGAAAAGAGAAAATTGATTAGAGCTGAAAAGAAAAAATGATTAGAAGCTGAAAAGCAGGAGATTGATTAGAAGCTAAAAAGCAAAAGATTGATTAGAAGCTAAAAAGAAAAAATTGATTAGAGCTGAAAAAGAAATAGCGATTAGAAGCTGAAAAAAAAATACTGATTAGACGCTAAAAAGATTGATTAGAGCTAAAAAGAAAAAAGATTAGAAGCTGAAAAGGAAAGATCGATTAGATAGAACTGAAAAAGATTATTAGAAGCTAAAAAATAAATTTTTTAATTAAAGCTGAAATAAAATAATTAGAAGCTGGAAAGAGAAAATTGGTTAGAGCGGAAAAGAAAATATGATGTATTTAAATGTAAAAAGTAAACAAGTTAAAATGAAAATTGTAATAACAGATTTGAAAGAAAAATTAAAGAGATTTAGTACCCAAAGTAATGTATATAAACAATCTAAAATTGCTGTATTAAAAAATACAAAAAGTCATTAGTATAAGTAATGTTCGAGTAAACTTACTTTGTTATACCGTGAATGCACTTGCCAACCAAGAAACGCACAATAATAAACAATCAAAGATATTATCACCTTTATATAGAACACGATCTAATTATTACAACTTATGCTAATGACACTTTCTATTTGTTTTCGAATTTATATATTTGTGGCCTAAATTGCTTCCTAATGATGTTTCCTGCAGTATGTAAACAAAGTACGTACGCATTTTTGAAAATCCAGAAATTATCGCGCTTGTAGAAATAGTTATTATCATAGTACATACAAATACGTCCATACGTAAGGCAAAGTTTTTTGCTCTAGCATGCAAAAACTACATTATTCAAAATTCAGCTGAGAAATAACTTTATAGCGACAATCATTGTTTATGAGTAATTCTGCAATATTGACTAGGGAAATGAGGAAAACAGTTGTAACTTTTTGCAAACAGTTCGTACCAAAATGCGGTTTTCGGCATGGTGTTCAGTAAAATGTTGTACAGTACTGGGTTGAGCAAAAGGAGGTGCAAAAAAATTCACACTATGGTATTCATTATTGCATCATTATTTAAAAAAATATAAACATATAAAAAGCTGGAGAAATCGCTTGGAAATCGTTACCCTGGGATTTTCGTGGGCTCCAAATCCAGATATACGGTTGCAGAATCCAGATTTTCCCTCGAAATTCCCAAGGGTGGCGGTACAGGATGACGGGGATGACTTTTATATTGCAAATTCTAAGTTTAGGCAATAACTTCTACCAAGACTGACTTCAGTCATCAAACGAAAGGATTAGGGGCTTTTGGTTTTGTAATAAACTTACATAACGTTAAAAAGTGTAAGGTTTCATGGTGGACCTAATAAATGTTTGGGATTTACATGCGCATTTTTTAAAGATATCTAATTATAGATACTTATTCGCTTACATGCGTTATTTTCCAGATAGGGTCAATACAATTCATGGAGTAATTACTGTGTTTAAAAAATATACAGGGTGATGACTTGCGTAACGCATCATAGGGATTTCAATGTAAAATTCAGAACATGCGATTATTGGCTCCCCAAATTATTTTAGAGCAAAAATGTATTAAAGTTTTTTGTAGAAAAATTTTTTTTACGCCAATCAACCGTATTAGTTTTCAATTTTTTGCATAATAAAACGGAAAATTGGAAAAATATAACCCACATCTTTTTCAATAATCTGCGATGCCATGGAATTTTCTAAAACAAAAAGATGTCCAGTTATCAATTAACAGCAGTTCGAAATTGATTTTATGATCGACTTGGTTACTGTCTTGCAGTTAATGGTGACTTGTTTGAACATTTATTGTAAATTGTTATATTAGGAAACCGTTTTTAGTAATTTGGTGTTTCCTTATGTTGAATTCGCTGTTCTAAATATAATACTTTTTGATAGAATTTGATTTGTTTTATAGCAGACATTCCATGGCATGACGGATGTTGGCGTAGTTTTTGTATTATAAAATTCCATGGCATCACAGATTATTGAAAAAGATGGGGGTTTTATTTTTCCAATTTTCCGTCTTTATTAATCAAAAAATTGAAAATTAATACGGTTGATTGACGTAAAAAAATTTTTTCTACAAAAAACCTTAATACATTTTTGCTCTAAAGTAATTTGGGGAGCCAATAATCGCATGTTATGAAGTTAACATTGAAATCCCTATGATGCGTTACGCAAGTCACCACCCTGTATATACGTCTTATGATAAACTGAGAAAAGTGAAATTATTGAGGATTAGCCGTTGTTACAATGATTTGCGTTTTCTAATCGATGTTTAATTATATATGCATATTCATCACAATGACTAATGACCTGGGTAAATTAGCGTAATTACTTATTTACTTTATACAATAGCTGAGCAGGTAAATTCTTCAATCTTTGTCTATTCGTTACCATTTCATTACAATTAAGTATATGCAACCCATCATACGTCAAATAGAAGTAAAATTTAACTGGAATACACCCTTAATATTTACATCTGAATGTTTCTATATTTAACTAATCAATTATTCATATTCATATTCATTTATTTCCCGTTCAGATTACATTAGTAATATAGGGTAGTCAGGAGAGTAAAGTATTTAAAACATTTATAAGTGTATAAAACAAAAGACAGAAAACTCTCGATATTATTATTAACTTTATCAATTTTACCATTATCATCTACTATACTAGAATTTACCCTCTTAATTCATTACCTAAAACTACATATAATAGTCCTATATAGAGTGATTCTAATTTCTGTACCAGTTTTTTTTTGCAGTTGTACCTTTATCACGTGTCTTTTTTGCACTAGGTACCTATACAGGGTGTTTTTTTGGGAGCTTTAGTTAAAAGTTTCTGGGAAAGTAAAATAGGTAGGTTTTTGAAAATTTGTACTTAGGAGTTACTCTGAAGGCCGAATCTATGTAAAATATTTTCAAAATGTCCGCACTTCCGGAAACACCGGAAGTAGATCGTAATTCGTTATTGGCAACCCCTATTTTTTTTGCATTTTTGGATTCTACGTGAAATTTCAGTTCTTTTGATACCCATATGTCGATATCTGCCATTTATGGTTTTTAAGTTATTTTGACTTTAAGAAAAAAAATGGCGGATGCAGATGGTACCTTGATAATCGATTACTTGAAAAAGGTTATAGTCATGGCAACCCATTTTTATCAGTGCATAGAGAATGAATAGGGCTTTCTTTTAGTGCACTTAAAAAAAAGTTAAGTTGCGTACGACCGCCCCTATGAATATCCAAATTTATGAAACTTCAAAGACTAAAAACTCAGTTTTTTTTAATGGAATGACCATGTTCTTACTATTCCATGAGATAGAGAATCGAAATGGGCATATTTTGACAATACATGTTCCTACAGCTATCTTTAACAGTTTCTGACTTATTCCCATTTTATTGAATTGACACTATTTTTTTCGGATTTTCTTTTTAGTAGTCGGCCATGATTCTATAACAATTGAATTTTAAACAAATCTAGTGAGACTAATCCATCACCCACTGTTATAGGTTAACATAAGTTTTTCAAAAATCGAAAAATGACTCGCAGTGGTTTCACCTATTTTGGAATTTAATTGTTATTTATGGGGAAATGGGCAGAATCGCGGCGCGTGCTTTCCGTACATTCATTCGAAAACTGGAACGAAATTGTATGAATTTTGGAAATTTTGTACCCCTAATGCACTACAAACCGTTGAAGCATAAGTGATACAAAGCTCTACAAGAGAATATTTAAGAAAATGAATTGAATTGCAAATGCAAGATTAACAAATTAAATTTAAATTCAATGCAAAATATAAAAAACTTCGTTGAAACATTTTTGGTATGGAATTGTTGCTAGAACAGATATCGCATTACCTCTCTTAATTTCCAGACTTATACGTTGTTTAAGAAATTCAGTTGAACGACTCTGTTTAGATTTTTCAAAAATTTTCCGTCAATATCCTTAATAAATGAGTTATTTATTAATGAATTATTTAGACTAGAACTAGAATCAATGGTATTAAAGAATCCATTCCTTGATTTGTTTAAAATTCGATTGTTATAAGATCATGGCCAACTACTAAAAAGAAAATGCGAAAAAAATGGCATCAATTCCGAGATCAATTCAATGGAATGGGAATAAATCAGAAACTGTTAAAGATAGCTATAGGAACATGTATAGTCAAAATATGCCAATTTCGATTCTCTATCTCATGCAATATTAAGAACATGGCCATTCCATTTAAAAAAACTGAGTTTTTAGACTTTAAAGTTTCTTAAATTTGGATCTCCATAGGTGCGGTTGTACGCAACTTAACTTTGTTTTAAGTGCACTAAAAGAAAGCCCTATTCATTCTCTATTCACTGATAAAAATAGGTTGCCATGACTACAACCGTTTTCAAGTAATTAATTATCAAGGTACCATCTGCATCCGCCATTTTTTTTCTTAAAGTCAAAATAACTTAAAAACCATAAATGGCAGATATCGACATATGGGTATCAAGAACTGAAATTTCACATAGAATCCAAAAATGCAATAAAAAATAGGGGTTGCCATTTAAAATAACGAAGTTACTATCTACTTCCGGTGTTTCCGGAAGTGCGGCCACTTTGAAAATATTTTACATCGATTCGGCCTTCAGAGTAACTCCTAAGTACAAATTTTCAAAAACCTACCTATTTTACTTTCCCAGAAACTTTTAACTAAAGCTCCCAAAAAAACACCCTGTATACAGTGTGTAAATCAATGGGGTATGCAAGAGGGAATTTTTTTTAAATATTGATTTATGAAAAAAATTTATCCTTCATGATATTTTTTGCTTGCTTTGAAAGTAGAATGATAACTTTCAATAAAAAAAATTAATTTTATTATTTTTCCAGATTTCTATAAATAAATTTTAGATTATCGAAACGTTATTGGTACTTTCAAAGCAAGCAAAACATATGATGAAGAATAAATTTTTTTCATAAATCAATATTTACAAAAAAATTTCATCTTGTATACCCCATCGCTGTACACACTGTATAATACCTCAATTAAATTTAAATTATGGTGCTTTATACTACATCCAAAAACGGTAATATCGCCCACGTAAAGAAAAGCATTTGTGCCTAAACCTGACATTGTAATTGATATCATACGTGAAAAAGGAATATTTAATCCAAAAGTAAAAGTTTATACTGAAACTGACCATTGTTTGTCGAAAATGTCGTTAATGGGCCAGATTCTTCTTCTATCTCTATTTGGTGAAATGAATTAGCGAGATCTAAAGTTGGAAAATATTTAGCTCTACCTAATCTATCCAAAATTTCTCCTATTCAGGGCAATGGAAATTTATCTGCAATAATTTTCTTATTTAGTTGTCTAAAGTCTACTACTAGTTTCCATTTCTCTGTACCATCATCAGCATATTATTCTTTTTAACAACCAACAAAGGTGAATTATAAGGACTATTTGGCGGTTCTAATATTTCGTTTTTTAATAAATTATTTACCTGTTTACTAATTTGCTGTCTTTGTGAATGTGGTAACCTATGATTCTTTATGTAAGTAAGTTAATCGATGGACAATTGAATTTTCTGTTTGAAAAAATTATTAGCTATTAGGAGATAAGTTTGTTTTCAAATAAAATACGTCATTTCATTATATTCAAATGGAAATTACTGAATTTGTTGCGATATAATCTTCATTGTCTACTCATTGACTAACTTAACTGACCTATCTTCATTATGTATCGTATTTTCTGAATTAATTATGTAATAAAGTGATGATTATTCTGTTTTGAAATTTAATTCATTAATAAAACGTCGTTGCATGCCGTATTTACAATTCTTACGTGCGCAATTCCTAACTTAGGTATTACAGAATTTGTTATAAACACTCTTTTTTCTATTTCCGTATTTAAAATTATTTAATCTTTATCGTAAAAAACATTTATGGGATGTATTACCTCGGTACGTGCTGGAATTGTTATATTCTCGTATTTTGGTAGCTTAGTTTTCGTGGGAGGAATGTATTCTTTATCTTCGTAATGTAAGGTTAATATCCACAAATTTTAATCAATTAAACAATTAAATTTTGTTTGAATTGCGGTATGCTGGATTAAGAGCTTATATCTGCATATCTACAAAAAACCAAAGGAATAATTTCGGGGCGATAAGGAAACTTCTTATCTACGGCCGGAAAAAAACATGAGATAAACTTTTACGACTACTATGCAAATAATTTCCAGATGTTTAAATCTTGTACACGTACTTTAAATTTACAATTACCAAAACAAACAAAACAATTATTTAAACAAAATAAAATAATTCTGATACATCAACATTGGCCTCGAATTCAACCAATATGGACCAGATTGTGCTTAATCTCAAATAACCAACATTAACGTTATACAATAAATGAAATTCACATACAGGGTGTCCCATCGTTATTGCAGGTGCCGACATCCCTAAAAACCATTAGAAAATAATCTTCCTGGAGTCGTGTTTTGATAAAATTTTTGATGTGCCGTTGAAAATATCACCACATAAAACAGTCGTATGACTTGACAGTATATCAATTCGCCCCCGAAATTTTGTTCTAACCATATTAAACATGGAAAGACGATACAATGGACAAATTAAATATGTCCAACCTGTAGGCAACACAACGTACGCCTAAGTAATACGGAGAAGAAATAAATTGTTACGAATGATTGCCCATGCTTGGAGGCGAGCTATTTTTCCATTGATCACCTGCTAAATGCCCCGAATGTGAAACCAGGCGATCAATAAAGTGAAAATTTATTATACAGAACAAAATATTGCCCGTGCGAATTTCGCGTCAAATAAATTGCGCTTTAATCCAATAAGTTCGCAACCGTCATTAATAGGTACATCTCTGGTATTGGCCCCGCGTGAATTGCCGAAAATCGGTGTGCAGCGGCTGCATATGCCTTTGGGGTGCGATCGTAAATTGCATAGCGGCCGCCGCCCTTGCTAAAGATAAGGGTATTAACGGTCCTCTGCCGGGCATATGCTGTATTAACCTTATCAAATTTACTCCCGCGCTCCATCCGTTTAGATATACAAATTTATATAATGCCTGAATATTTTTACATAATTGACAATTACAAATGGCTTCTGTGGAATAAATTAAAACGAGCCGACAAGGTTATCTCTTCAATTCTTCGCTTCCCTCACATCGATCCGGGTAGATGTTTACATGTAATTAATTCCGTTTAAATCATTGAACAAGTTAATAAATCATCATTGTTTCAATAATGCGCTTAAATTAATTACAAAATTCATCTCATTATTGTAACGACATGGATTGATGAGAATCCGTACAAGTGAGACGATATCCGAACAATGAGCCGATTGTTTTAAAACGAAATTAATTTGCAAAAAATGAGGCGATTAAAAACGAAAAAGGTTAAGAAACTGAAAGTCGACATCAAAGTCGGTATTAACAATAGCGTATTATTTTAATTATTAACAAAATGCCGTCTTTGTTATGTATAACATAAATCTTCCGAGTACTTAAAATGGATCACATTATTTTCAATTAGATACGCGCTTATCTTCGCTTGATTTGTTGAATTTTTTATTAAAGTGGGTTTATGGCGGTATTAATTTTTAGGTGACCTTTTCAACTTTTCAACACAAAGCTTCAAATACATCAACCGGAAGTTTTGGTTCATAAAACTTTATCGCTGGTGCGATTCGCGTTTTAAGTACTCGGGTGATAAGACGACATTTTATTATTGAAATCCTAATTATGACTTATCAGTATCTATGCCGCTAGGTATATGAAAGAAGCTGTAACTGACGAACCCAAATTTACCTTTTTTACCTCAGAGACGAGATTAAAGCGTCATTTAGACATCACTTTCACAATAAAGCTACGTCAAAATTACGTCGCTACTGTGTATTGTGTCTATTATCTCAAAACCTTTTAAATTTATTTGATCGATCTGCAACAACTTTATTGTTTGATATTTTTCTCTTAATTTTGGAGGTTAGACTATATTTTTTACAAGTATGGATTGCTCCCAAAAGTAAAAAAAAAACCTCTCAAATTTTTCAGTTTAACACACTTTGGATAACTTTTTAATTAAGAAAATTAGTGCAAAATGCATTTGAAGCAATAAACATGCGCTTATAGTGCACGAATTGTGTGATTATCCCTTGAAAATTATTGTATAGAGGTTTTTTTATTTGACTTTGGCCTCTATTTTAAAGCTCTATAAGAAAAATTTTTTTCCGGGTCGATCTGAGAAAATTTTTTCTTCGGGGCTCAAAAAAAGGCAGTGTATAACCTTCCTTTTTCACCAAAAATCGACTGCACCAAAATTTCTCGGGAAAACACTTTTTCTTATTAATTTTGGTGCGTAGAATCCAAAACAATTCGTACTTTTTCGATCGGACTTCTCAATCAAAAGTTATGGACTAGAAACCAATTTCGAAAGAAAATTCAAAGGGCTGTAACTTTTGAACTAGTAGCCCAATCTTGGAACTGTTTGAAATTATGGATTCTACAGGCCTCATTCTACAAGAAAATTTTTTTTCCGGGTCGATCTGAGACAATTTTTTCTTCGGGGCTCAAAAAAAGGCAGTGTATAACCTTCCTTTTTCACCAAAAATCGACTGCACCAAAATTTCTCGGGAAAACACTTTTTCTTATTAATTTTGGTGCCTAGAATCCAAAACAATTCGTACTTTTTCGATCGGACTTCTCAATCAAAAGTTATGGACTAGAAACCAATTTCGAAAGAAAATTCAAAGGGCTGTAACTTTTGAACTAGTAGCTCAATCTTGGAACTGTTTGAAATTATGGATTCTACAGGCCACATTCTATAAGAAAATTTTTTTCCGGGTCGATCTGAGACAATTTTTTTTTCGGGGCTCAAAAAAGGGCAGTGTATAACCTTCCTTTTTTACCAAAAATCGACTGCACCAAAATTTCTCGGGAAAACACTTTTTCTTAATAATTTTGGTGCGTAGAATCCAAAACAATTCGTACTTTTTCGATCAGACTTCTCAATCAAAAGTTATAGACTAGAAACCAATTTCGAAAGAAAATTCAAAGGGCTGTAACTTTTGAAATAGTAGCCTAATCTTGGAACTGTTTGAAATTATGGATTCTACAGGCCACATTCTATAAGAAAATTTTTTTTCCGGGTCGATCTGAGACAATTTTTTTGTCGGGGCTCAAAAAAAGACAGTGTATAACCTTCCTTTTTTACCAAAAATCGACTGCACCAAAATTTCTCGGGAAAACACTTTTTCTTATTAATTTTGGTGCGTAGAATCCAAAACAATTCGTACTTTTTCGATGAGACTTCTCAATCAAAAGTTAGACTAGAAACCAATTTCGAAAAAAAAATTCAAAGGGCTGTAACTTTTGAACTAGTAGCCCAATCTTGGAACTGTTTGAAATTATGGATTCTACAGGCCACATTCTATCAGAAAATTTTTTTTTCCGGATCGATCTGAGACAATTTTTTTTTCGGGGCTCAAAAAAGGCAGTGTATAACCTTCCTTTTTTACCAAAAATCGACTACACCAAAATTTCTCGGGAAAACGCTTTTTCTTATTAATTTGGGTGCGTAGAATCCAAATCAATTCGTACTTTTTCGATCAGACTTCTCAATCAAAAGTTATAGACTAGAAACCAATTTGGAAAAAAAATTCAAAGGGCTGTAACTTTTGAACTAGTAGCCCAATCTTGGAACTGTTTGAAATTATGGATTCTACAGGCCACATTCTATAAGAAAATTTTTTTTCCGGGTCGATCTGAGACAATTTCTTTTTCGGCGCTCAAAAAAAGGCAATGTATAACCTTCCTTTTTTACCAAAAATCGACTGCACCAAAATTTCTCGGGAAAACACTTTTTCTTATTAATTTTGGTGCGTAGTATCCAAAACAATTCGTACTTTTTCGATCAGACTTCTCAATCAAAAGTTATAGACTAGAAACCAATTTCGAAAGAAAATTCAAAGGGCTGTAACTTTTGAACTAGTAGCCCAATCTTGGAACTGTTTGAAATTATGGATTCTACAGGCCACATTCTATAAGAAAATTTTTTTTCCGGATCGATCTGAGACAATTTTTTCTTCGGGGCTCAAAAAAAGACAGTGTATAACCTTCCTTTTTTAACAAAAATCGACTGCACCTAAATTTCTCGCGAAAACACTTTTTCTTATTAATTTTGGTGCGTAGAATCCAAAACAATTCGTACTTTTTCGATCGAACTTCACTTGGAAATTTTTGTACGGGTTTAGGGGTGGGTGTGACACACTTTGAATAAATTTTTAATGAAGAAAATTAGGGTAAAATGCATTTGAAGCAACAAGTATGCGCTTATAGTGCACGATCTGTAGGATTATCACTTGGAAATTTCTGTAAACGCTTAGGGGTGGGTGTAACACTTTTTGGGTAATTGTTTAATGAATAGAACTAGTTAAAAATTAACTTTAAAACTTCTGTTTTAAAATTATGTGGTTTTCTATGAAAGTTCCTTCAAAGCTAACACATATACTCTTCTAAGGTTCGCTGCCATTTCGGAATCTTGACTTTAAGGTGTGTCCAGAGCGTCCGGTATCATCGATGTAAAAATCTATCCCCAATCCGTAATCCATTTCAAAATTATTGCAGTTTTTTAAATATAAATGTTTTTACCTGTCTTTTCCGCAGGTAGACATTTTCCGTAATGGAACTAATTCTGCGACAATCTCTTTTCTTCTGTACAAATCGTTTTGATGCTTATTCCTTTTTTTGAAAACAAGTCTAAACGACTTAAATTAATTTTTGATCCTACAGTCTAAAATTTATTATAAAATGTACTTTTGCAATTCTGCAACTTTGTATTAATTTAAAGCTTTACTATTCGATGTGATGACTTTTTTGTATTGGTCAAATCTTGAAAATATTCTTGCATTCTACATGCAAAGGAATACAGGCAGTAGAAAATCTATATTTCCAACTTCTTTTCGTTTAATCTTAAAGAAAAACCTACACGTATAAGACAAATAAGTACTTATACACGGTGTCCATTTTTCGAGTGCTACTATGGGGATCTCGCTTACCTTAAGAGCTAGAAAGTTGGTTAAATGGGGGCAAAGAATTTCCTTGCTGAATAACCATCTGAAAAGAAATTTAAAATATCATCAATAGTTCTGAAAATATCACAAAAAAACGAAACTTTCTGATTTTCGTTTTTAATTTTTTCATGATAAACTAGTCGTGCTAGACATTTCTAATTAACACATTATTCGAACACTTTTCAATGGAGATTTCGAATGTGACATCTCGGTTTAAATAACTTTTAAGATGACAGAGAAACACGTGGCAACTTTAGTTTTTCTTATGGGCGCCATTTTTAATTTTGAGATTTTAAGATTACGTCTTTTTTTCTCTTTACGACGATATATCACACATGGTGGTTCAGTATCACATTTTTCCTAAAATACAATTTTTAATTTTTTGGGAAGAGTGCTTTGGAAAAACAAAACGTTCTTTTATTGTGANAAAGTTGCCACGTGTTTCTCCGTTATCTTGAAAGTTATTTAAAACAGGATGCCATATTTGAAACCTGCATTAAAAAGTATCCGAATAATGTGTTAATTAGAAATGTCTAGTACAATTAGTTTACCATGAAAAAGTTAAAAATGAAAATCAGAAATTTTCGATTTTTTGCCATATTTTCAAAACTATTGAAGATATTATAAATTTCTTTTTAGATTATTATTCAGCACGAAAATTCGCAACTTTGCCCTAATTTAACCAAGTTTCTATCTCTTAAGATAAGCGAGATCCGATCCCCATAGTGGCACTCGAAAAATGGACACCGTGTATGTGTAAGTTTAATTGTGCCTAAGAATTGCAATTTTGCGTTCTCTCACTTGCAAATGTATTACATATAATAAATAAAATTGTTGATTATGTTGATTGTAGATTCAGTAATTGTTTTAGGTGGCGTAGTTTTATAGGTCTTGAGTTGACAAATTTTATAGTTCTTTTATTGATTTTGTTGGTTATGTATAGATTTGGTATCCTCATCAAGTATACTTATCGATTCTGTAGATTTCTTTACTGCATATTATTAATTAAGCAACGATTAATTAAATATTGAGAAAGTTTGCATTGCATATTATGTGGATTCTTAAATTCCGTAGAAGCTAAACTTGTCCAACTTTTTTAGTTGTCTTGGATGATTTTCAGTGTAACTATACACAGGTATACATTATGGATATTCTTGATTGTGTAGTTTCTGTGGATTCATTAAACAAAATCGCTGAAGATCTCTTCAGTTAGGGCGTTACAATGTGGGATTGTCAAATTGCATAAGTATGTACCTACCTTGGTTATTACTGAAGATAAATGTTCAGCTAAATTTTACCCATTTGGCCGAAATGGACGTACAAGTTTAACTTGCTTCTGTTAGTTAAAGTAGGTAGTGCCATTTTCATAAATAGCACTTTTGAATAAACAAGTTAGGTGCAAATTACCATAGTAAATGGGAACCAATTTACTAAGCTATGATTTTATGGCAAAATATGAGGAATGCAAGAAAAGACATAAAAATGTCAACGTTTTAATATCCACTCCTATCATTACATTTCCAAACTGATGATTTCCTAGTCATAAATTGAAGTATTTCACAAGTAAAAAAAGTGCGTCGATTAAGACTTACTGGGTTAAATTAGATTTTGGTATTGACTTCTATGTTACGCTATAATTAATACTATTGGTTTAGTAAACAAACATAGAATTAAGCCCGCTTTGAGCGCCTACGATATTGATTAACAATAAATTAAAATGCAAATATAAATTTGTTTGATATACAATTTGTAAAGCACCCATTATAAAACGGGCATCGATTTATAATCGCTCACCTTGGCTATTCTGCTTTATAATTAATACGACACAATTTAAAAACTGTCAACACAATTATACATAAACCAACATTTCAAATTAAATTTCGACGACATTAAGTAATTGCAATCAAAGCCCTCACGCCTACATGGAAAAGGACCGAGCTGCGCCTAAAACAGTAGTTAATTATAAGGCATGAGAACAATCAATCAAATTTCGAATAACATTTTGTTCTGCGCCATCAAACAAAAACACAAAATTTGAATACATAATCTAAATTAATATCTAATCCACACAACCCTATGTTTAAAAACGAATAAACAATCTTTAAAACCACGAACTAAAAAATAACCTTAAAATTATATAAAATTAAAACCCACCTATAAAAATGGTAGTAAAAAATGATTACCTCATAACTATACTTGGGCTTGATTAAATTTGAATGGGCAGTGTAATTAGGATCGAAATGACTTGCTCCACCTACCTTTAGAAAACCCCACCACCACCTGCCTAAATTGGCTACAACTTCCAACACCTGATATCTTAATAACTTGCTTTGACAGGTAAATTGCGCTTACACGTAGCACCAATTTTGTACATTCACGTTAGAGTGTTATATTATACCTGACTTTTTCCGTTTTTTCTTGACAATGCGAGTCGGAAGTTTGTATCACATTTATTCCTTAATTAATAATAATCGATGCATATCGGTAAATTCCTTCATCCATTTTATTGGAAAATTAGTTACTTTCTTTGGAGCTCTACTTGGGTGTGTTGCAGTCTTTCCGGAATTATTTACCATTATGATAATTTAATTCCCAGAATTTATTATTTTTTAATTTAGCGTGGCTGTGATTATTGGGCTTTTTCCAACTTCGGATTTTTTTATCACTACGATTTCGATGTGTTACCATTTCCAATTTTTATACAAGAGTTACACATTATTTTTCCTTATACACTTATTGTAGCTAATTAGTTTCAAGATAAGGACGCAGATATTTAACACAGATGCAGATGATTCTAAGCCGGCGCATTATTTTTGTAAGTAAATGGAAAGGGAAAAGGTATTAAACAAGCGAACCGGATGTGAATCGAGGCTTTTTTGGTGGAATACGTGAATCGAGTTTTTTTAACGTAGCCGTATTTGAGCATATCTGTTTGAAAAACAGTCAGTTTTGTCGTTATCGAAGTTTTTTGAAAACAGGCAGTTTTGTTTAATGGTCTTTTTTGCGGGTGCTGTAATTTAAATCGAGAAATGAAGTTTCGAAGCAATATCCCATGGCATTTTGTGTTTTTGCGTCATTTTTTGTTAATCGCAGTTACAACCGGAGATTTGGAATTATTGACACTTTAAGGTAATTAAGATTCCTTTAATTTTCAGGTTCTGATATCGTTTGTAGTCGTGATATAACTGGCGATCAAAGAGGGATTGATGAAATTTCCCATGTAAATAAAAATTCCAAAAACGACTCGACAACAATCGTGCGCCCTTTAGTGGGGAAGCTAGAAACTTGAAAATAATTTCCAGCGATTTCTCTTGGTCCCTTTTGTTAACAAAATTTTTTTCCCGAAGCTGTGCAATTAACGGTTCCATAGATATCGCTTGTGACCATTATTAATGGGACACCCTATACATGCAACTTTTGATATTCCGTTGGCACTCCACGAATTCTTTACCTTTACCGTATACTTTTGGATCTCCTATTTCTTCTAATTCATTCAATTTCCGATTTATATGTACATGCGATTCATCGGCTTATTAAAGATATTAATTTAAAACTTTTATTCAATTTCTTCATATTTCAGCAGTTGATATCATTTTTGGGCCACGATAAATTTAACTTTTGTCGAGTTTAAACGTTCATTTCCTTATCTATCTGTACAGTGTGATTGATTTTTCTTGACCAAGGGTATATTTCTTTTATTATTTTCTCAAATTCTAATAAAGCTACATATTCAAAAAAACAAGTGATATAAAAACAAAAGAGCATCAGAAAAAAAATCAATTTTTTTTAATAGTACGGTTATTTTTTTCTATATATTCTTAAAGAGCTTGAATTTCTCTTTACAATGATATCCAATATGTTACACTTACCTTAGAAATTAAAGCTACAGTAATGTGTTCAGAACCAATCGCAGTAGCTGTGGCAATTTAAACAAAACCATAAAATTTATAAGAGGAAGCGAAGAAAACAAATGACAAGCAGTTACAGGAACAATTATTATAACTTAAGACAGATTTAAACACATTGCACTTGCTTCCTATGTATTATCATTACATCATTACATTACAACCCTTAACATTTTTTCATCATTTGTGTAATTATTATTTTTTCTGCATTGTGGTTCTTATAAGTTGTATTATTCACTAAATAAAATGACAGACATGACAAGTGAAAAACTCTCCTTTGTTTTTGTTTAAATTTCCACGGTCACTGCGATTGGTTTTTAAAAACATTACTGCCGCATTAATTTCTAAGGTATTGGAAATCATTGTAAAGAAACTCTTGGTATTGGTATTACAGAAAAAAGTAACCGTTCTATTTAAAAAAATTTATTTGTTTTCTGATGCTGTTTTGTTTTCATATCACTTGTTTTTTTTTTGAATATGTAGCTTTATTAAAAATTGAAGGTAGAGTATTTTTTCTCTCCAATTAATATACGCTTGGACACGCAAAATCAATCACACTGTATAGTAAGTTTCTCTGTGCAACTCTGACGTTACTTTGCTTTATTAAAAAAATGCTTTTTTGGTTAAGAACTGAATGTATAGTTTTTAAATAGTGGCAACTTCGGTTTTTATTGGTGCTATAGCATAAAATCGTTGAGTGAATCCTTCATTGAACGATAAAATCTACTCTACAGAATGCATTTCCTGTCAATTTGTGCCGAATCCGTCTCCCTTTGATTTTGAAGGCAAGACTATTAGCCTGTTTGTTTATTTAATATTTTTGTAAATAAATCGATTTCTATACATTTCATAGCAAAATATTAAGTAACAAAAATTAAAGAAAGCTAAATTTCCTACGAGAAACCTTCTGTAAGTTTTTGCGTGCGATTATGCCTCGAAGTTAAATACCTTAGAAATTAAAGCGGCAGTAATGTTTTTAAAACCAATCGCAGTAACCGTGGAAATTTATAAACAAAAACAAAAGAGCGTTTTACTTGTCATGTCTGTCATAAAATCAGTTTAGTGAACAATATAACTTATAAGAACCACAATGCAAAAAATAATAATAATTACACAAATGATGAAAAAATGATGTAATGATAATACATAGGAAGCAAGTGCAATGTGTTTAAATCTGTCTTAAGTTATAATAATTGTTCCTGTAACTGCTTGTCATTTGTTTTCTTCGCTTCCTCTTATAAATGTTATGTTTTTGTTTAAATTTCCACAGCTACTGCGATTGGTTCTAAACAAATTACTGTAGCTTTAATTTCTAAGGTAATTGTAACATATTGGATATCATTGTAAAGAGAAATGCAAGCTCTTTATGAATATACCTACAGAAAAAAGTAACCGCTCCATAAAAAAAATCGATTTGTTTTCTGATGCTCTTTTGTTTTTATATCACTTGTTTTTTTGAATATGAAGCTTTATTAGAAATTGAAAGTAGAGTATTTTTGCTTCTTATACACTCCAATAATAAAAGAAATATACGCTTGACCATCAAATAAGATGAAAAAGTGAGAATATCAGTGGAAACAGCATTTTAATATCTGTTTTCTAAGCAGAGATATGGCGAAAATACGAATATTGACTGAGTGGCGGAAGTTTTTATTTTGGATTTAACTTTTCAATTATCTCCCAGAAATAAGTAAAGTAGAAATCTGAAAGCTGAAAAGATCTCAAGGTTCTGAAATATGTTTCCAAACAAATTTTGGTCGTGGCAATGTAAAGAATTTATCTGGATGATTGGGGTCAGCGATTTACGTGTCATTTTTTTTTCAATAAGTTTTTGTGCATTAATTGTTCTTGGCGTCTAGATAGAGGGCGTAGGGATACAATTGCAGTCGTTTTAGTCAGTGCTACCTTACATCATGTAATAGGTTCGTATGCTTCAGATGCAATTACATACAGCACACGTTGCGTGGACTTTTTTTTTAAATGAAACTACTTTACTCAGGGTTAAAATGCTTTAATACTCGATAAAACCCCTTGAAGATTTAGAGTAGTTTAATCCCAGCTGATCTACCGCTTCTGCTATAACTTTCAGGGCGTAATCCAATTGTTCCTTCGAGTGTCCTGCCGAAAGACACACGCGCATGCGACATTCTAAAAACGGAGTAACCGGATATACAACTCCCGCACTTGCTATGTCTTTCTCGCGCAGAAACCTAACTAAAGCTCTAAAAGAAACGAGTTGATTGTGGGATGGTATTGACTCAACATACGTACGCGGTTTTTGAGTAAAAACAGCTCAAAATGGGAACGAAAGGCGAGTCATCACGTCCGTAAGTAATCAACCCCATTATTGTTCAACTCGACGTCTGAAGTACTTCGAGTTCCTGGATAGGGTGGATATCCGAGTCGTGCCAAGATCAGAACCGTCTTTTCCCATTAAAATTTTGAGGACGTCTACAATGTGGGCCGCGATCGGTGGCGACATGGCGAACAGGTGCTTTGATATGTAGCTTTGCGAGCGCATGTAGGAAATGAAGTCCTTGTCACCTGCAATGTAACCACCCGAAGCTCCAAAGCTCTTGGTGTAGGTACCCATTAATATGTCGATATCCTTTGGGTTACAGCTAAAATATTCAACTACACCTCTCCCATTTTGCCCCACTGCACCAATGCTGTGCGCTTCGTCCAGGTACAAATACGCCTTGTACTTCTTCTTCAGCGCGATTATTTCGGGCAGTGGTGCCATGGTGCCTTCCATGCTATACACCCCCTCCACGATTATAAAAATCTTCCGCCATTGCTCATGTCGTGCAGATTTCCTTTGGCCGAAGTGCACGGCTTCTTTTAGGAGCAGCTCAAGGTGAGCCACATCTGTAACGCACGGTGAAAGAGCTTGAGTCACTGAGGTTGTATTACCATTGTGCCTGAACACTTTAACTGTCGCACCCGATACTTTGACCCCGACAACGATCGAGGCGTGATTCATTTCATCGCTCAAAACGAGACAGCCTTTCCCCATTAACGCGGGCAAATGGAGCGAATTTACCACGAAACCCATACCGCAAGCTAGCGAGTCTTCGGCGCCCACGAACTCCGCGGTGAGTCTTTCCAACTCGGCGTGAAGGTCAGTCGTGCCGTAAAGCTGACTCGTCGCTCCCGTCGACAGACCATACTTGTAGATTCCCCCAATGGAAAACTCCGCGCTTCTGCCTCGGTTGTCGGCAAATCCGAGGTAGTTGTAGGAGGCTAGATTGACGCACCTCCTCTTCTCACCGGTATATCTAGAGCAACACTCTTGAGCATGTTACTTACCGAAAGGTGCATTTACCTCGACGTGTTGCCATCGCGTTCCTTCGCCACTATTTCCGGACCCGGAACGCCACAGGTGCGGTTGCCCCAACATCCGGAAGCTCTCCTGAAGTAGAAGAATACTAGCGAACTGTTCTTCTACAAGTGTAAAGCGGTGAGGTAAGCTTCGCGATTTTTCTCGGCGTTGCTTGCTTGCGGGCAGTGACCAGCGACTCGAAAGCTGGTCAGAAAGCACAGATGTAGTATTAAGCTGATGATAAACTTGTACAAACGAAGGGTGTTCATGCCACACTCAACAGCGAATAAATCGATGAGTTATGCACGTAATGAAAAGACTGGCTTACCTTGACTTCCCAAATTCCTCAAAAAGTAACTTTCGTACTATGATAACATAAGTCGTAGTGACAATGTGAACGTCACTTTACATGCAGCGGTTTATTCATAGGATAACTGCGAAAGATTTATCTGTGTCGGTGCCCAATATTATTATACGTGGAGGTCAGCCGTGAGGGTAGAATCGAAGAGAAGTTGACCTAATTTAAGACACGCAAAATAGAGGGTATCCTTGTGTCAGTACTGGGCACAAAGCTACGTATATGTTGTCCTTGTCTGACAAGTGAATGGAGTACAGTTGAGTAATATTTACGGAATGTTTCACTTACAAAGTTGCAAAAAAATTAACGGTATAAGTAATTTTTTCGTACGAAAAGTGTAGAACTAGTATACTTAAGATACAAGTGTATAATCAAGTCTTAAAAGCACGCGCAACGAGTTTAAGGGCCCGACGCAAAGCGGAGTGCCTTTAACGTTGCAAGTGCTTTAAAGACCAATTATACACGTGTATCTTATAGTATTTTTTATTATACCTGCAGTATAATTTAAAAATAGGTAATACAATGAAGTCATATTGACGTTATACTCGAATACATGTCTAATTAAGTGGGCTGGGTGTTCGTAATTTCACGATTGCCATGGAAATGTCACTTGAAGTTTGCTTATAAAAATCATCGTCTTTGACAATTAAACGATTTCCGTTGAAAAAGATAATACACCGTCTATTAAATCGATTGTTGTAAAATCTAAACAAACGTTGGTAGGTGTAAAGTCCAACTCCAGCAAAGCCTATTATAAAGAATATGAAAAGTTGTTTCCATGGATGAATAGGAAGTTACTTACGAATACAGCCTTAAATGCATCCATAATGCTGGCATATATGAAGGAAATGTCAAAGGTATTTAAATCTTCTATATTTTGGTGCATTCATTCAAAACTTTAAAGCAATGCCACGATTAAAAAGTGAAACAGATTTGGAAGCATACCCTAAATTACGCGCGTTTGTGAAAGCTTCAACCAAAGGATAGGTACAAAAGCCAAAGGAATGTTCTGCATTTACAGAAAGCGACCTAAGAGGATTTTTTATTTCATCCAGATGACAGTTTCAAAAGTCATACTTGAAGTTTCGTTACTTAGCAACTTTAAAGCACGTGTGTTTTAAAGGCCCTTTTTCGCACGCATTTGAGTGTTTAAAACGGAGATTGTGATTCAGGTATAATAAAAAATACCTTTTTCTACGAAAGTGTAGAAACACGATTGTTTTTGTAGGTAAATTGATTGTGAAAACAGGTCTTTGAAACACTAGTGCGGCAAAAATATTTTCTGCACGCATTTTCTAGACGCTAATAAACATATGCGAAGTAACTTTGTAATTGTATTGCTTTATTCACAGTTTCGTTATATAAGACAGACAATGGTAGAATTTTCTTTGCCTTCTGCTACAGAAAACGTTCTTGGGACATGATTCTTGGAGTCAGGAATCGTTAAGTATCAATAAAATTGCATCTTGTGACTTGTTCTGTGAAATCCGTTACAGTCATTTTACAACGTTCGCTCCGACGGCAAGCTCCAGCCACTCCAAGGACGAGAGCAACCTGTAATTAAATTATGCTTATTTATGATTTAAAAATACAATAAGAAATTGGCAAACCTTCATCATTACAAATGTTTCATCAGGCGCTTCTCCCAAAAACTTAGCGATTTGTTCTCTTATGAAAACGCTCCTTTCCGAAACGCTGCTTACACTTTTGGGGTAGCAATTCATGCGAAACCGCATTAGCCATTTCCGCAACGTCCGGCTGGGTGCACATACCTTCTTCATCTTCAGTTTCGTCAAAATCTATCTTAACACTTCTTCACTACGCCACAAATTGTTTGACTTAAATTTACGATTTTTCAAACAATTATGTTTTGTCATGGCAACCGGCTTACTGGATCATTTACAATTGAAACATCCAACTACGATCAGACATACGATTTTTTGTCGTTATTTGGCTAGTTGAAATTTCTAATTTCTAGAGAAGAATTTTTCACTTTCGTAGAAAAAATAGTATGAAACACGCATGCCGAAACTGTAATTGAAAAACTCGTATAATAGGAACACTCGCTGGCGCTCGTGTTCCTACATTTATACTCGTTTTTCAATAATACCGTTTCTGCACTTGTATTTCAATGTACTATTC
>NW_022170819.1:3419160-3438507 GCF_008802855.1 Photinus pyralis
TGTTCCAACGCATTAGCTGAACCCATAACTTGGCTTTTGAATCGTTGTTTTGTTGAAGGAGAATATCCTGAAATCTTCAAACTCGCCAAAGTAGTCCCCATACTCAAACAAGGAGATGCTTCACAACCGAATAATTATCGTCCCATATCAATTATTCCGGTTATAAGCAAAATATTCGAATCAGTCATAAAGTCACGCATTTGCAATTTCTTCGATAAGTACAACGTACTAAACTCCAAACAATTTGGTTTTAGAAAGGGAGCCTCGACGGTGCATGCTGCGAGTTCCCTCGTGAATTATGTCATTGATAACTTGGAAGACAAGAAATGTACAACGGCAATTTTGTGTGATCTCAGCAAGGCATTTGATTGCGTACATACCGACATCTTAATGCAGAAATTGGAACACTGCGGAATTCGTGGATCTTCTTTAAAACTAATTCAGTCGTATCTGAGTAATCGTAAACAATTCCTCTATTATAATAATCTCAAATCTCGAGAACATTCAATTGCACATGGCGTCCCACAGGGTTCCATCTTAGGGCCGCTATTATTCCTCGTCTATATAAATGATTTTCCTCTCATTACATGCAACCTAATAAATGTGTGCTTTATGCGGACGACACTACACTCTTGTGTTCAAATAGGAGTTTAGATAATCTGAATAGGCAAGCTGTCAATATCTTGACAAAGGCAAACAAATGGTTCTCGGCCAATCACCTATTATTAAATGAAAAGAAAACTCAAATGGTTACTTTTTCAACAAACAGCTCATTGACTACCGGCAAACATGTAAAACTATTGGGCTTTTACATTGATGCGAACCTAAGATGGAACACGCATATAGATGTCCTGTGCAAGAAACTCTCCAGTCAGTTATTTTTACTAAGACGATTAAAGCAGTCCACGAATCTGACAGGCCTACTTACCGCGTACCATACCTTGTTTCACTCACACATTTCGTATGGTATCTTGCTATGGGGGGGGGTTCGCCGCATGCAGCTCGAGTCTTCATTTTACAAAAAAAAGCTCTAAGGATAATTATGGGTATCTCTTCTAATGTATCCTGTAGAACTCATTTTAAAAATTTAAATATTTTAACACTACCAGCTTTGTTTATTTTATATTCGCTTGTCGAAATTCACAAATGCAGTGCGACGTATCAAAAACACTCGGATATTCATAATTACAACACAAGATCATCAAAACTCTTAGTATTACATAACCATAGACTCAAACTCTCATCTAACAATTCAATTGACATTCAATTATATAATAAACTTCCGGCAATCTTTAAAACCTTGAAACTATCCCAATTCAAATCTTCCCTAAAAAAAGTTCTTACCTCTCATGCATTCTACTCAACTATAGAGATTGGGCCTCCATGTAGTCAACTAGTCCTGTATATTGTATGTATTGTATGTCATTACGTTTGTCGTATACTTTTATTTGTCTCTCTTGACTTGCCACAAACAAAATTATATTTATTGTAAAGTGGTTTGAATAAAAAAATTATTATAAATTATTATTATTATCGCTGAGTCGGATGTTTTGGTGACGTAAAAGACATTAAAATTGTGTTATCGTCAGACTGTCGTCAGTAACTTTTCCTAGAAAATGAACCGCTTACAACATATCTGGTAGCCATTGACTCAAACAAATTCCATTAAGAAACTATTGGCTAAAAATTAATTTAAAATAACAAAATTGTGGATTAAAAAGCTACATAGGTCAAATGTATGTGTGCATTCTTTTAAAATAATCTCTCTGTATGTATGAATACAGTGGGACACTGAATATATCTACAATATTACATTTTTCGAGGAAGTTTTTTATGGTATCCAAAATTATAGAAAGTTTGCCACCAATCGACATACTTTAAAATTTGGGTCAATGGCGTACGTCTGCAGAGTCAAAGAGGGCAAATTTTTTTTATTGCATATTCTTAAAGTGCACACCTTTTTGGATATAGAAACGGAAAGAATTATTATATTACATAAAAAAATGTAATTTAAAAAAAATCAAATTGAAGTTGTTTTGTAGTTAACTTTAACGTTATCCTTTTGTTAGTTACCTATGTCCAAGCAACTTAATGTGTCAAAAATCATTAAAAATATAAAAATAAAAAATAAAAAATAAAAATGTTGTAATATCAAATAGTTTGGTTTTTTTATTTACATGTTTTTTCTTTAGTAGCTGAATTGAATACAGACGCACGCCACTGTTAATAATTTTTGTTGGTAGATACTTTAATAACTTTTAATAATTTTTTATACAATAAATTAATATGATAAGCTTTTATGCTGCTATTTCCAAAAAAATTCAGTATTATGTAATAAATTTAAATCAATTAAAAAAACATATGCCCCCTTGACCATGCAGAAGTACGCCACTGGCCACAAAAGGGCGTAGACTAGTAGCAAACTTTTTATAATTGTGGATACCATACAAATCTTTGCAATAATTATAATTTTGCAAATATATTCAGTGTTCCACCCTGTATATTATCATTGCTAGTGAGATGAATAATACGTTGAGTTTATTTATTTAAAAAAAAAACTTTTCGGGCAGTAAAACAAATTTGAGAATCGTGACATATTTAAAAGGTCAGAGATTGAAAAATGCTTCCAGCAAAGTTTTCGATCACTTAATTTGTCTACAATCTACCGTTCCCTCAGAATAAACGTACTTAAATATAATAATTCATCATTACAGATATACGTAAGTATATAAATCACATAATTACGTTTTATGTGGATTATTATACTTACCAAAATGCGTTTTGCGTGCGTATGAAGAAACAAAATTTCGTCTAATCGGCGTGATTTCGCAGTTCGTGGCGGGAGCAATATCTTACACAATAGAGAAACGGCCAGTCCGAGGTCTTTTGTTTTTTTTTTCAGGTAGGTATGTGTGTGTGTATATGGCATACTTTACGTACAAGCTTCGGTTATACATCATCGGACTGAGACGTTTTGTGTAGCATTTCTGATGGTGAGACCCGCACTGAAGCGTGCAGTCCAACAAATTACCTGAGCACGATTACAATGAGTTCGTATGTTGTTACAGTAAATATAATCCTGTACGGACTCGTACTTTTGTTCTATGTACCTCTACGTATATGTACAAATTATAAAAATTAACCACAAAGCAATTTATACAAGAAGGTACATGGGATCGCCTTTTCCATCCTTATTCTAAGAATTGTCACGACAGTTACAATCATCTCTGGAGCACTAGTACAGTATTTTATAAATTATTGTATTTCTTTATTCCGACATCACCCACTCATTAAGTAGTAAATATAAATAAAATTTAAACGATATCACGCCAACGAGAAGGATTTTTTTTTCAAGTAACGTACCTGTTGTCACTCGAAATTGTGGTATTTATTTATTTATTTATTTATTTAACCAGAAACCATACAGAATAAAAATTCCAATTACATGGCACTGGGGCTCTGAACAAATATTAGGACTAGGGTCTAATTTTATTTATTATTGAATTTAGGGGATCGTGAAAAAAGTCGATATCATTAACTGAGGATAACTTATTTAAAGCGATCAAGATCTTAATAAGTGGGGAAGTTGTGTTGTTAACTACAAAAATAGTATTATTTTGCCTTAGCTTAACAAATGGTACCTTAAGCTTAATTTCTTGAAGTAATTCGGAAGAGTATAACAAGTTGTGTAAAATTTTGAAGACAAAAATTGTGGAGGCAATGTACCGTCGGGTTTCTAACCTCGTTATATTTAAGCCGAAAGTACTATTTAAGTAATTAAGCTGGGTACCGTAAGAGATCAAATGTGGATAATTTTGGGTTGACCTAAAAAACATTACTCGGATGAACTTTTTCTGCACTTTTTCGATCATGTCTGAGTATTTGAGAGTTTGAGGAGACCAGATACATGCAGCATACTCAAGCTTGGATCTAATAAACGCATTATATAAGGTTATCATTGTCTGTATATTCGTGAAATTGAGTGTATTTCTGATAACGAAACCAAGAAGTTTGTAACACTCATTTGTTAGGTATTCAATGTGCAAGTTAAAGTTAAGGTTGGTATTGAAAAACACGCCCAGGTCCTTAACGGAGGTGACTCGTAGTAAGACCTTTCCATTCATCTTATAGTCAAAAAGTAAGGGATTTTTCGATCTAGTAAAAGTAAGGACTTTACACTTATTGATATTTAGTTTTAGTTTATTTTTGATACACCACTTAATTACTGAGTTAATGTCCTCTTGAATATTTAAACAGTCACTTGGGGATTGGACTTTATTAAAAAGTTTTAGGTCGTCCGCAAATAGTAGTGCTTTCGAGTTTTTTATCACTCGCGGTAAATCATTTATGTATAAGAGAAACAGAAAAGGACCAAGAAGTGTTCCCTGGGGAACGCCTGATGAGGGATAAAATTCGGCTGAATTCACACCATTGAATTTCACTCTTGTTTTACGGAGAGATAAATATGATTTTAAGAATTTGACGGTCGGATTACTTACGCAATTTAAAACAAGTTTACGGAGCAAGACTTGATGGGATACTGTATCAAATGCCTTCGCAAAATCTGTATAAACACAGTCCACCTGGGCTCTCTCATCCAAGGCTCCTGCTGAGAAATGCGTAAACTGCATTAAATTTGTAATCGTTGATCTGTTCCGCGTGAAACCGTGCTGTTGATCTGCAATTATACTGCTGAGATGGGAATAAAGTCTAGTATAGATTACTCTTTCGAAAATTTTCGCTATTGCTGGTATAATTGCAATTGGGCGATAATTCTCAACTAATTTTCGGCTTCCACTTTTGTGAATTGGTGTTATTCTGGTGCATTTCCAAGCTTCAGGGAATGTACATGTTTGCAAAGCAAAATTAAATAGATGTTGTAAGGGGGTTACCAATAAAGATGCACATCCTTTCACGATGTAGGGTGGGATTCCATCTTCGCCTATAGCCGACCTCGGTTTCAATTTTTTTATTGCTTCCAGTATCTCGGAATCATGTAACTGAGTCAAGTGCAATTTGGATAGCACCAGGTCCGATTCCACGTCATCTTCCGGGTCATCGTTCCTCTCCATAGTGTAGACTGACTCGAAGAAGGATGCAAAGGCGTCCGCAATGCTTCTGGCGTCCGTTAACGAGGTGTCTTTGTACTCAAAAACTCCAGGTAGTTGACTATTCTTCCTCAACGACTTGATGTAGTTCCAGAATTTATTGGAATTCTTCCGCAGATCCATTTCAATTTGATTAATGTACCTCTTATGAGCAATGTGGATCATTCTTTTGAGTTCTTTTCTGGCTTCAATGAAGTCTTCCGATGGGCCCTGTAACCGAAACTTATTTTTCTGTTTGATTTTCTTAATAATGTCTATATTAAACCAGCTAGGATACTTATTGGCACTCCTAATTGTAACTTTGGGGACACATTCATCGAAAATGTTCATTACCGTTTGATTAAAGCTAGTTACTGCATCATCTACCGATTTGAAATTCTTCAGGATAAGAGACTCCTTCCAATTGATATCGCGAAAAAGGACGTACATTTTAACAAAATCTGCTTTTTTGAAATTGAAGTTGGTTAATTTGGTAATTCGCTTAGCTGGTCTATGGACTTTGTAGACTATTTCTAGTGCAGGATGAAGTGGATTAATTTTATCCAGTGAGTCGACAGCAGATTTAATTTCCGCGTTTAAGTTAGTTAAAATTAGGTCAAGGGTTCTATTATTGCAGTTTTTAAGTTTAACCGTATTAATGAGTTTTAAGTTGTACATCGAAGCTATATTTTTAATTACTTTGCATTTAGCACTCGCGTTTTCGAAATTATACGTGGCGTCAACAATTTGTGGTAGGTTAAAATCGCCTGCTATTAACACTTCCGATGAATGCAACATGTTTTCAATTGTTTCTAAACTTTTGGTAAAACTCACGTACTTATCAATACCAGATTTCGGTTGAAAGTAGACAACACCAATAATGTATGAAGTATTATTAATTTTAAGTTTGACCCATATTTCATTTAGATCACTTTGAAATTCCAATTTTTCAGCATTCAAATCGGTCTTGACTGCGATTAAAACTCCGCCTCCCATGGTGCACTTCATTTCTTCGTAATTACGGTCATTGCGAAAGACCGCATATTGATTGTTTAAATACTCAGCGTCATGAAAATTTTCCGTTAACCAGGTCTCAGTCAGTAGAATAATGTCGTAATTTGTAATTGCCAATTTATTTTTGAAAGATTGCGCTTTCGTTCGCATTCCACTTACGTTCTGATAATAGATTGAGAGCGTTGATCCGTACCTATTTCCTTGGTTGATTAGTGTTGGGGATGGCCTAAAAAATCAATTCTGCTTCTTTCTTGATCGAGTCGTTTTTTGTAGACTGGGCAATCAACACTCCAGGCCGGGTGCTGTACATCCAGTTTCATTTTTAGTTTCTCAACGGCGTTGGCACAGTTACTGCATTTAATTTCCGCGTCCGAAGCTTTACAGCTCGCTAGGTCATGGTCTCCCGCACATTTGGGGCAGGTAGTAGTTTTGCTACAGTCAGTTGCCTTATGTCCGAACCCATTGCATTTGTAGCATCTTCTAGTTGTCACAGCATCATAAATTCTGCAACGGTCCCATCCTATGTTAAGCTTTTGTTCACTTAGAATTTTCCGGTAACTATTACCGTCAACCTCAGCGTAAGCCAAATACCTGTTAGGATTTCTTTTATCTTCCGTTATGTGTACGACGTTTATGTACGCGGCTTCGTCGAGGAATTGATTCTGCGCGAGAATCATTTCCTTCATTTGGGTACTCCCGATCTTGTCATTGAGGCCTACGATTTTAATCTTCGGCATCTTCTGTTTTGGTAAGGAAAGAATGTAGTCGGATCCCAGTTTCGTTTCGGCTTCCTCCTTAAGTTTGGCTGCAGCTTCTTTATTTTTACATTCAACAACAATGGTATGTTCACATTGCGACACGTCACATTTGACAAAATTGTTTGCTTACCGTTTCATTTTTTTATTTTGTATTCGCGTTTTGCTTACATTAGCCGATTAAAAAATCCGTTAGTTTCATATCTGAACAATTATAGAAGCATAACTTCCGTTAAGCTCTCCTGTGATTATTTCTTGCGGCAAGAATGCCAGCGGGTTTATGAAGAAAAAAGTAAGCAACTTTCTACTCTTAGGCTCGATGCACACTTGCGTGTTTTCAAGTCGCGTGCAAGCTGCGAGCAAGTCGCATGCGCTTAGCTTGTTTCTGTCATTACACATTGGAGCGGTTTTGAACCGCCGAACGCTGCGACGCTGCTAATACCTATATAAAGACGCATTCCCCAAGTTCTTTCCAAGCAAAATGGATGACTATCAACGCGTTACGTTTGCTTTCTCAGTGTATGAATATTTATATGACAATAAAGAACAACACGGGTTCACCACATGGTTAGTGCTCGTTCGTTTCCCTATTTCAAGATCTTCTCAGAGACGAAACGAAATTCTTGTCTTTATTCTATCATGGAACGGTCCTGATCTTGTGTCCGATATTTGTTGGTTGGTTCTTAATAACATCGCAGGTAAATAACTATGTGTCGACTAAGTCGACGTTGACTTCCATCGTGCGATCAGTGTGTACTCGTTGATTGCCTAGCACAGGCACAGACTGCTCGGCGTGTTGTGGAAACCGTGTTATGCGGCGGCGTAGTAGAAACTGGCGTCCTCCAAAAACAAGTCTAGTGCACGCTACTGCACGCGCGCTTGAAACACGCAAATGTGCATCGATTCCTATTCGTTTTTCTAATTCTTATTAGTTTATTTTGAACGAAAAAAGAATATTGGTGGTCCATTTTTTCAGTCGCAACTGTTAGGATTAGGTGAGTGGTTACTTTAGCTACTTTAGTAATATCATAGCATATTACGTTAAAAACCAGATTGCTAACTAGAATGGAAATTTAGTAAACGCAGCTGTAATGCAAATAAGTATAAGGGTGCCTTACAAGTAGGAAAAATTTGAGGAAATTAAATTGCTCTATTAAAAACGCAATCCCTAGTGCAATTTGAAAGTATTCATCTTCTCTGTTAGAGGACAGGTACAACGAATGAACGGAAAGCCCACCGTAGGTATCTTCATTTCATTCAATAATCTACAGTTTCTCGTCTTTATGTTGGTGGATTTACGAGACATCAACACGTTGGATACGCACAGGTGTGCCAGGAACACTGACCCCTATTTTTATTTTTAGGTCGTGCGTTGCAGATACGCAGTATTTCTCCGAACTAAGTACTTTTTAACTATTTATTTGTGTTGAGTACGCGAATCAAGTGCAAAAATACTTACAGATTTATTCCTTTGCTATTAATAGGTAGATAAGCAGTTTGCGTAGAATAAGGTTCCTAAATTTTTTCAGGTATAATAAGGCATTTTTATTTGAACTGCACCTTCGATATTCAACTACGGTACTGACAACTGTTTGTCTTTGTAATATTATTACCCTAATAATAAAAACTCAACTTTCCTATTAAAAAAGACTTAATTTATTTACACATGAAGAATTATTTGTGGTGTATAATTCTTAACTTTGATTTGATATTGAAGAATATGGTCCATTAGCTGCTGAAATAGCAAACCCAGAGATATCAATCTCAAAAAGCCTTATTCGTCCAAAAGTTAGAAAAGATAAATGCGGGAAATAAAAAATGTTATCATCAAGGACATTTAAGGTTTCCACAGATAGCTGCGGGCCGCATCATAAAAAAGTTTACATTAAGAAAATTTTTGATTTTTTATTATTAACATAAAAAGTAGGTATACAAAATAATAATACAATAAAACGAATAAATAGAAATAATCATAAAATCATTAGCACCAGCTCAAGAAAATGTACACGTACAGTGTCTTACAGAATCTATCCAACTACGTTTGTTTCTAAGTTACAGGGTGAAAACGAAAAGTTTGACATTTTGGGATGTATCATATCTTACTACCGATGTAAGATAGAAAAAAGATAAAAACTGCGTATTTTAGATATTTTTGCGTATAATCCAGTGGCGTGGGCAAAAAACAATTTCTGTGATTCGACCCAAACTTGGAATTTTTTAAATGCATCACCCTGTATATTTTAACGTCCATTTTTTGCATTCTTTTTCGTGATAACATTGATGTGTCATTCTATATTTTTTATCTAATTATATATTTGATCATATTTCTCAAAATTTTGAAATGGCATATTTCTACCGTCAGCCATTTTTATTGATTGGTATCGAGTGCCTTAGTTACCATGGATACACTAAACAAAACAAAATCTCCATGAATTCATGGCATACTATTTAAAAACAGTAAAAATAAGGTTTTAATTGATTTTCATTGCTAAAAAAAATATATCCGGTTGTGAGTGTGATGCATAAATGTAATCAGGAAAAGGACTGCAAACAATTGACGTTAAGATATACAGGGTGTCACATATTAAAAAATGCCAAGTTTGGGCCTCAGACACTCAGAGGTGATCCAAAAGTTTTGCCTAGGTACGCCACTGGATTCTACGTAACAGTATCTAAAATAAACAGTTTTTACCTATTTTCTATCTTAGATGGATAGTAAGATACGATATCATCCCAAAAAGTCAAACTTTTCGTTTCCAACTTTTCACCTTGTATCTCAAAAACAAACGTAGCTAGATTGATTTTGTTTGCGGTTTCACAAAAAAGTGGCACAGGGTCGCGAAAAATCGCAAACTTAACTATCTTTAAAAACAGCTGATTCTCGACCAAAATAGGACATGCGGTACAATTCATTTACATAGTTCAATTTTATAATCTGCAAACATCGTGACGGGTCGCAGATTGTAGAACGGCGGGCCACAGGCGACATGGGGGCCGCGTGTTTGACATGCCTAATTTACATCTTCAAAATCTACCGATTATGGAATTACCCATGAACCTGTGGTTAAAATATCTTTTGCGGAATAATTAGGTTGGAAAAAGCCTACAAGAAATGGGTCAAATTCAATTACGCCGTTGGATCACCCGAGATGCTCTGTCGCTTTTTTAGATCTGCTTTAGGGGTTTATTTTAATTGCCTCTTGCCAAAAATTGTGGATCCTCGAAACACATCAGAGCCTGTAGAAATCCCTCCAGGAATTAATAGGTTTGTTTTATTATTGAAACGGTTCAGACAATCCGAGAATAATCAGGCCCTAAATCAAACTACGTTGCGGGATGTTACATCTGTGGGACTGAATAACTTATTGCTAATTTTTACAGTTTCAACGAACATATAGTATATTTTTGAATAATCAAAACTTAGCTCCTGTAGGACTCCTAAGATAGACTTTGTTATCAAAAAACCATTCACAAATATCTAATGTGTTTTATTAAAATTTAAAACTTTTGTAAAAACCCTCGTACATTCAACCAAAATTACCAAAAAAATTGTACAGGTTCTTGAATGTACACTTTATCGGGTTAAATGCTCATTTTTTCGTTTATTGTCTTTGATTTCTATATCATTTCGTTCAAACGTTCTCTAAAAAACGCAAACTTTATAAGCTCGTTTTGGGTATTGTGATTGACTAATATTGAGGGGTATTAGCCAATGGTATTGTTTAAAGTATTTAAACAATGTTTTTGGTAAATAAATAACATAAATCGGAACATAAGCCTGTATAGTCTTAAGAGCTGGCTACCGAAAAAAGTGACTTATCGCTACATGGCTGATTTTTCGTGTAAAGTATCCTGATACATAGTGAAGTAGAAGAAGTCATGTCTGCCAGTGAGATCCCGTGGCTTAATGTTGGGAGGGGCGCTCAAACATGTCAAATTTTAATAAAACTGCCTATCATCCGACTATATTTACTTCTGTCGCATTTATTTTGAATCTGACGCAAAAAATGGATAAGACTTTTTTGTACAGCTCATCAAGGCACTTCCTTTTTTATTGTAACATTTTTCGCTATGAAGCTTACTTTCTGAGAAAAGTGCAAATTTAGAAAAATTATGAAATGAAGAGTTTAAAAGTTCAATTTAAAATTTCTCAAAATCTTAGAAACTCCCAAATAAATTGTTATGAACTTTCTTGTAGAGTTTTTTGTGCCACCTTAGCCAGTGTATGCGAAAAAATTACAAACATTTTCTTTAAGCCGTTTTGGCCCTTTTAAACTTTTAACACCCTCAAAAACCCAAAGCAAAAGTGAGTTGTAGTAAATAAGAATTTATAATAGTTAAATATTATATCCGTCGTAACGAATATTGGCGTAGATAAAATAAGCGCAACCGAGTCGACTTCGATCATGCATTCCTTCTCCAGAAAAAGATAAAACATTACTTTTACAGTGACACCTAACGACAAATGCATAGAAAATGTTTCAACCTTCTTCAAGAACCAAATACTAAACTGTTTGTGGTAATAACATTCCTAAATAGAGGGCTCTTGTAAGGAGATAGGTGCTTTAAAATAAGTGGATAAATGTGTTAAGCAATTTATGCATTATGGTTATCAATCTGTTCTTTACGTATATCTGTGGTAATATAAACATTTGTATACGTAACAAGTTTTATTTTACAGAGAGTTGCGGACTTCTATATCACAATTTCTAAATCGGGCAAACCTCTAGAAAGTCCTAAAAAACAAAGCAATCTAAGAAACCAGTTAGCGATGTTGATGGTTTCACACATGCATAAGTCACGGTCCGTGTGGCTATTGTAAATATATTTCATCTGAAAATTGGGGATCAAATTTAAGCTGAGTAACCGACTTTAAGGGGGGGAGGGGGGGGGGTATTTAGTCAACAATTATTGTAATAGTGTGCCCATTTGGGTTTTGAGTATGTTATTGTGTACTTTGATGAAATCAAATCATCCTTAAAAGCATTTTTTGTCAAATGCAAAATGTTAATCATCTTTGAGGTAATGTTTTAGTGGTTGGAGTGGAATAGAATACCCTAATCGATAGAGAATTTTGTACTCTACAAAAAAGGTTACCACACCTTTTTTGATGAGGAGTGTAGTTTTCCTGTTAAATGCCAAAAACCAAAAAAATGCACCTTTAGGGGTGGCTCCCCTTCTAAACATGTTTGTTTTGGTCCAATATACAATTGTGCAATCATCAAACGCCCTATAATTTCATGTAGGGCTAGGACTATACTGGTTTTGAAAACACTCGAATCGTTATAAAACAGAACTGTATTAGAAAACGCTTGTCCACACTGCCAACTCACTTGATCGTTACATTACTAAGCAATTATTTCTTATAAATTTGAAACTTATTTGGTGAAAAGTCTGTTACAACATTCCACTTAGACAAATGCAGTTGACTTGGAGAGACGGAGAGTGCTTTTCGGACTTAAATCGAAAAGCAAATCATAGTGATATTAACCCACGCTTTCGTTGTGATTGTGGGAATTTAATCTAATAACATTTGTATCGGAGTTAACTGTAAAATCATAACAAAAATCACTTATGTGGTCCATATACCTATAATTTCAGACGATACCATGACTGTCTTGACCTTGTAATTCAAAGAACGAAGGAGTTTATTACACCATCGTCGACTGTAAATTATAGTGCAAAGCTAATATGGGCAAACATTTTCAATTATCAAAAACTAACAAATGGATCATGACGTTCCCATCATAACTTTTTTTTAATAATGTCTTTGTATGGGGAACGTAAAGCCCCGTGCACACATCGGTCATTATTTTATAATTGAATCGTGGATTCGATTACAAAATGATCCTGATAAAAACGCCTCGTAGATTAATCATCGATGACCCAAATAGAATAGAATTGAATAAATATCCATCCCATTTACAAAATAATAACACAATAATTTAAACACGCTTTTTACGAACAATAAAGCGTTAAAACAATTGTTAGGGCCCGGGGGTTTGAACAAAAACAATTGTGTGCATTACTCAATTAGATAATGCGCGATACATGGTGGCCACTTCATCTTTAGCAACAACAGCAAAAAAAATAGATAGAGTAATTTATTGTTATGATTTTTGCGTTCGTTTCGTACCGGAAAAAAAGGCAATAATGGCCGTTGTGAAATCTTGCAGGGTTCGTAGATGGCGATTACCACCTTTTATATTATATAGTTTAAGGTTAAGCTTGAAATTGTATGATGTGAGTCAATAAACGTGTTGGTCTGTGTTTATACTTTATAATGCAAGAGCTAGAGGCATTGCCACCTACGATTAATGTGGAATTTATAGTCAACTACAGGTACCCGATGTTATAGGTGTAGGTAAAAGAATTTGCGATTTGTATAGCACGCGTTGCAACAGCTTTATTGACTTTTGCGTTTGTAACTCACAACTTTTCAGGAAAATTCGTCAACAGAATATTTTGAATACCTACCTCCTGTAAAGGTCGTTAGCAAATTCATTCTTACAATAAAGCTCCATAAAGCAGCTAAGTAAAATGCGGTCACTTTTGGTCTAGTAGTTTTAACCCACGTATATGCACACCCTATATAATATTTTTGAAAACTGCGAAGGTAGTCTATTAGTTGATTCTCAAAAATGTACAGGGTGAGTCAACGATTGCGCGGAGTAACTTAATTCTTTGAAGATACAATTTTTCGATGGAGGGCTTTTGTATTATGATATGGTTGAATATTCTCCACGTTTTAAAAATATTTGGAATTACACAGGGCGCGCCCACAAAGTAAGGTGCCCAAATGGTACATTTTTTAAATAGATCCCCCTGTATTGAATGCATTTTTAAATTTTACGTGTAATTGTACGTCTTTTTTATTATATGGTCTATCCGAAAAGCTAGTAGTTTTAAAGATAATTCGATTTGTAAGAAAAATTAGACATTCACTCAAACTTGCCACTACCCTCAGTTTAGCTCCGACTGTTTCTGCTATCTCATTCCCTCATCAATATATTAATTTCTGGAGTCCCTAACAATGCCTTAGTCAGTGATTATGCTTCATGATGAATATCTATCTCTTATAATAAGCCATTTCATTTTTTCGCTATAACATTTGTCCAAAAACAGATTAATAAATATAGATATCGACGTATACCTACTTAAAAGTATATTCTTTCACATACATTATAAACATGACCATACGAAAGTAGAAATTGTTTATTAAATCAGGCTTTATTTCATACAAAACGGCTCAGTATTTTTTTTGTTAAATATAGGATTGTTAATTCAGAGGACTAGACAATTTACTCCAATACGAGTGAAAAGTGTAAAAGAATTCGAACAAAATTATTTAGAACTTGAAGAAACGATACAGTGGCACTAATAACCACAAGAATTCTGTTATTCTAATTACGAATAAGACGCAAGCGGCGACTTCAAAGTAAGTAGCCAAAAAATCGCGCACGCCAAAGTTGCATCTTCCTAAATAATTGTCCTTTGATTAGGTCAAATATTGTTTCGACGTTCGCAACGAATCATAGATCATCAGCAGATATTGTAAGAACATACATTTGACGTCGCTAATGAGTGCGTGCGGCCTCACGCTGTGTCGGTACGTAACGAGTTCTTGCGCTGCGAAGACCTAAACCATTGTTATTGGTGAAAACAATGTGTGGTCCACTTTGTATTGCAGATCATCAATATTGATAAAAATCGATAGCCCTCGTCGACGTGTCTTCCATAACATGCTTCTCGGTACTCGAATGAATCAATCTTTTGCTAAACTCGTAATGTGTTTTAATCAGTCATAATACCCTTTTGGACTTAGGTAATGATGCGCTTGTGTGGCATACGAAGAAAAAATCGGACGACTTCCGGGGGTGGAATACATATGGGGCGTTAAAACAAAACTAATCAGTCTGAAATACAAAGAAAGGTGAACGAAAGCGTGTAAGTACCTAGCACTTTTAATTAGAATTAGTTATTGCCAAGAGAAAGCCCTTTAGAGAGAAAGTGAAAAAATAAGGGTATTTAATGTATATTTTTGCGAAAACAAATTAAATATTTACTCGCCTTCCTGTACGCGGCATGTTATTTTTATATGCATTATTTATTTTGTCAAGTTTTCTTGTTGCTATAGAGTGTGGTCTTAAAATTCGCGTCTAGCTATACAAGCTATACGACTAATCTTCGAAGAAAATGAAATTCAACTCAAATGTGAATTAAAATGCTTGGACTGTCATAAAAAGAGTCGCTAATGTCAATGGTCATTTAAGGAAAGGCGTCCTTCCATTTCAGTGACATAAATTGTCCTTATTGTTTTTAATTGCAAGACCAAGCTTAGGTCCGAATTTCAGGAATGAGGCTTTGTAAGCCATCTTTCAATTATTATTTTCAGGGATGTGAATTTCCCGTGAAACCTTCATTTTCATGACTACTTTATGTTCAGAAAAGAAAGCTTCCATGACAGTGGCAGTAACACTTTACCTAACTGCTTTTCCTGTCCCCTTTCACTTTACCGGCCTCCTATCAAAACTGATATCAATAGAAAGTTAAAATTTTATATTTAAAAAGACGATTTCGGGAAAAATGTACTACAAAACTCGTCAGTAAAATGACACTACTTGACTCGGAATTAAAGTACTCGGCCCTAAAGGGGCCTCGTACTTCCATATGTCCTCGCAGAAATGTGCCACTTTTCTGACTGGGGAATATCTTCTTATAATCAAAGGTGACTAACATTCTAATATGTTTGGTCCACCTTAATCCTCATTTGTGAAACCGAACATTAATAATAATAATAATACTAGTAGAGAAAGCCTTGGCTTTGGTAAAAAAAAACTTCTTCTTCTCTAATCCTTATGTTTTGCACCCAATTCCTCCATTCCTTCCTGTCTCTTGCTAGGATTTTCATTTCGTCTACCGTCCTTGCTCTTGCCATTCCTATTTCTTGGATTTGGTCCATCCATTTTCTTCTTGGTCTTTCCCTTTGCTTCTTCCTTGGTTTTCCCATCTCCATTATTTCTCTTGTAAGTGGTTCCATCCTTACTACATATGCGAACCAGTTCAGCTGTTTCTTTTTTATTTTTTCCGATATTGGCTCTTGTTCTGCTATTTCTCTGATCGTGTCATTTCTTAGTCTGATTCATTTGGTTTTTCCAGCAATTTTCCTGAGATGTTTCATTTCCATATCATTTATTTTACTTTCGTCTTTTTTCCACTTGTTCTTCTCTTGATGTTATTTTTTCTTCTGGTTCTGCCGTGTTATACTTTATTCTGTAATGTTCTTTCCGTGTTTCGAGCATTTCTTTTGTGCCTGTTAGTGTTTGTCCCTGCATATTTTTAATTGCTGTTATCTCTCTTTCCTTTTATCCCTCCTTAATCTTTTCTATAGAATTCTACAGTCTGTTCTGTGTTCTTCTGTTCTCTTTTCTCCAAACTCCTTTGATTTCATTTTTCACTTTTCACGCTCTGTGTTTTTGTTTGTATATATTGCTCCCATACTATTTTCTTATCATTTTAATTCTTTGCATTGTCCCTGTTAATTCTTGTATTGTGTAGTCTATTAAGCTTTTAGCCGTAAACGTGTATTTGTCTTCTATTGGCTGTTTCCCCATTGTGTTTCCTATATACTAGGTCGTTCCCTTTGCAGAAGTCTATCACTTTTATTCTTTTTCTATTTAATGTATCTTCCCCATGTATTCCCATACATCCTATGCCTCTGTTGTAGTCCTTTCCTACTCTACTGTTCTAGTCTCCCATTATTATTGTCCTCTCAGTTTCTTCTTTCAATTCATCTAGTATTTGTTGTAGATTGGTGTAGAACAATAACATGTCTTCCTCTGGCCCATATATTTGTATGATGTTAATTGTTTCTTCCATTTTTAGATTAATAGATTCTCGAGCTGATTGCCTTAAAATCCTTTATTCTCCGTGACTATTATTCCTACTCCATCTTTGTTGTTCTTTGTTCCTGTTTCACTCTCGAGTAGTATAGTATGCGTTGTTTGGTAAGTACATGCTTCCTTCGCCCTTTTGCTTAGTTTCACTTAGTTCTAAGATTTGTATGTATGTATCTCCTTCCCTGTTAGTGTGCTTATGTTCCAAATTCCTATTACTATCTCTTCATTTCCTATATCTTGTTACGTGACCTTTTTCCTAGTCTGGTCTGGTTCTTTGTTTTGTGAGGTTAGGTCATATTAAGGTTTTTTTTGGATCGTGCCAGTGTTCCTATTAGATCTGATTATTTTGCTTAGTTATGCGACTTTATTTCTGTAGGCGTTTTCTTATGTTCTCTACCCTTTGTACAGTTCCTTTTCATTTCGTTTAATTGTTCTTGGTCGTAAGCATCTCCATGTACTAGTTTTTTGTATCTAATCGCAGCGTATTGTCCCTCTGTTCTGCTTCTATTCCTATGTTTTATCAGCTCTTTTCTAGTTTCTTGGGTCTCCTTTGTGTAATTTTCTTCTATGTATATTGTTGTGCTTTTATTTTTTTGCCGCTTTCAGTATCTTCATTTTCTTTGCCTATTTCTTCTTTAATTAGTTCCACTAGAATTTGGATGTTTCTCCCATTTTGCTGCGTACTAATTCTTCTAATTTCTGTTATCTCTTCTTCCATTTCTATTTTTACCTTCATATCCCCTTAGGACCGTCGTTACTTTCTCTTTTGGTTGTAGGTCACTCTCCTCTTCATGCCTTTCTATTCTTATTTCTTTTTCTCTCCTCTTGTTGTGTTACCCTTTGTCTAAGTTGTTGGTTTTCTCTGCTCAGTTCTGTGCTTTCGTCTTTAATTTCATTCAGTTCTATTTGAAGAGTATCCATTTTCTTTTCCATGCGTTGCTCCACTTCCTCCATTCTTCCCACGAACATTAGATGGCATAACAACACTGTTTCGCTGTTCTTCATTTCACCAAAATCACTGTAACCTTCTTGTTTACCGGATAGATCAGAAAAACGCGTCGCGGGTGCATTATTGAAGGCGCTGTGAGACGGTAGGGTCTCGGCCTCGGATTGGCAGTGGACGAAGAACCCGCGGCCTCCAGTCTCAGTGGTCCGTTTAAACGCAAGGTAGACTTTACCAGCTCTACTGAGCTTCCTGGCTGTTTCGACATTGCTTATAGTTCCGGCGGATGGTTCGCCGTGGTGTTTGTTTGCACGAGCCGCGCTGACCAATACCAGGCTCGCTTCGTTGGCAGGTAAGATTTCTTGTGTTCTGTTGGCGGTCCGTGTATTCGGACCGACCTTTCTACGTATTTCGCCTTACTTAGTGTATACGTTACAGAGTTCCCACGATCCCTTGTGGTCTTTTTTCTCCTAACCCTATTAATATATTATTTTCTACGTCGGACGGAAACTGTTTCACAATGGTGCTTGAATCAATTGTTTCAAGTGCGCTGTGTCGCCAACCATACGTGGTTGACGAAGCTTCCGTTTCTCTTGCCATACATCTTCGGCGTCGCTAATTTCAATCGTATCTTCTCTTTCTTCCGTACAGACCAGAATTTATTCACAAAACTCAGTTCTCCTTATTTCGTAATTCACTCATCATTTTGGGTTCCCTTCGTGGTATTTGCTACCACAAGTATGACAAGTTTGATCCTATTTCATGTTTGATTCCACGCATTGCTCGATCTACTTCTCTCAACACGATTTCTGTTTCCTTAACTCCTTAAGTCCGCAAACCTGTTGAGGGCCCAGAACAAGAGAGGTAATAAATAAATAAATTTTATCTTTCATGGTATTCTAATGAAATGTCTCAACAAAAGGAACCGTTTTCTACCAACTACCGCCCCTCTTTCTGACCCCTTACAAAGTTCAAATTTGAAGGTAGCATCTTGTAGAGGGAAAAAAGTGGCCATAATAATGTGTCATTTATTTTGAAATATCTTTTTAAATAACTTCAGTAAAAAATAAAAACAATTTTGCAAAATTTCGTTTTTTTTGCGATATATAGACCATTTTCCCTTTTTATTATTCAGCTCTTCCGCTTTCATTCTTTGCTTAAAATCCTCTTCTGTGTCTTACTACAAGATCGTAATTCCATTCATTTCTGAATTTGTATTTTTTTGGAAACGAGATTTCTTCAGGTCGTTAACTCGAGCCCTCGCCCTGTTGATGGGTGATTTTGAACTTTCTATTCGTCCGTCTGTCCGTCCTAGAAACTACTATGCAAAAATTGCGGTACCTACATACGCGACGTCTACATTGCAAAATGATAAAGGGAAAATGTTTCTTTTTTACTGAAGCAAGTGACGTGTAGACTGCTTGCGATTGGTTAACGATTTTCCGGGTACTATCTATATTTTAAATTATTTAGTTAAAAAATTATTTGTGAAAATAAATGTAAGTCATTTTCACTGACGAATGTTATGCATTTCAGTATTTTATATTTCTGTTTCGGTCATACTGAACAGATTCTTGAATGGGGACATCCCGGCTTCTTTTCTTAATTCTGATCTACAAAGTACATTAAAAATAAAAAGACGCGTGTGT
>NW_022170819.1:3438607-3498184 GCF_008802855.1 Photinus pyralis
TTTTAACGCCCCATATGTATTCCACCCCCGGAAGTCGTCCGATTTTTTCTTCGTATGCCACACAAGCGCATCATTACCTAAGTCCAAAAGGGTATTATGACTGATTAAAACACATTACGAGTTTAGCAAAAGATTGATTCATTCGAGTACCGAGAAGCATGTTATGGAAGACACGTCGACGAGGGCTATCGATTTTTATCAATATTGATGATCTGCAATACAAAGTGGACCACACATTGTTTTCACCAATAACAATGGTTTAGGTCTTCGCAGCGCAAGAACTCGTTACGTACCGACACAGCGTGAGGCCGCACGCACTCATTAGCGACGTCAAATGTATGTTCTTACAATATCTGCTGATGATCTATGATTCGTTGCGAACGTCGAAACAATATTTGACCTAATCAAAGGACAATTATTTAGGAAGATGCAACTTTGGCGTGCGCGATTTTTTGGCTACTTACTTTGAAGTCGCCGCTTGCGTCTTATTCGTAATTAGAATAACAGAATTCTTGTGGTTATTAGTGCCACTGTATCGTTTCTTCAAGTTCTAAATAATTTTGTTCGAATTCTTTTACACTTTTCACTCGTATTGGAGTAAATTGTCTAGTCCTCTGAATTAACAATCCTATATTTAACAAAAAAAATACTGAGCCGTTTTGTATGAAATAAAGCCTGATTTAATAAACAATTTCTACTTTCGTATGGTCATGTTTATAATGTATGTGAAAGAATATACTTTTAAGTAGGTATACGTCGATATCTATATTTATTAATCTGTTTTTGGACAAATGTTATAGCGAAAAAATGAAATGGCTTATTATAAGAGATAGATATTCATCATGAAGCATAATCACTGACTAAGGCATTGTTAGGGACTCCAGAAATTAATATATTGATGAGGGAATGAGATAGCAGAAACAGTCGGAGCTAAACTGAGGGTAGTGGCAAGTTTGAGTGAATGTCTAATTTTTCTTACAAATCGAATTATCTTTAAAACTACTAGCTTTTCGGATAGACCATATAATAAAAAAGACGTACAATTACACGTAAAATTTAAAAATGCATTCAATACAGGGGGATCTATTTAAAAAATGTACCATTTGGGCACCTTACTTTGTGGGCGCGCCCTGTGTAATTCCAAATATTTTTAAAACGTGGAGAATATTCAACCATATCATAATACAAAAGCCCTCCATCGAAAAATTGTATCTTCAAAGAATTAAGTTACTCCGCGCAATCGTTGACTCACCCTGTACATTTTTGAGAATCAACTAATAGACTACCTTCGCAGTTTTCAAAAATATTATATAGGGTGTGCATATACGTGGGTTAAAACTACTAGACCAAAAGTGACCGCATTTTACTTAGCTGCTTTATGGAGCTTTATTGTAAGAATGAATTTGCTAACGACCTTTACAGGAGGTAGGTATTCAAAATATTCTGTTGACGAATTTTCCTGAAAAGTTGTGAGTTACAAACGCAAAAGTCAATAAAGCTGTTGCAACGCGTGCTATACAAATCGCAAATTCTTTTACCTACACCTATAACATCGGGTACCTGTAGTTGACTATAAATTCCACATTAATCGTAGGTGGCAATGCCTCTAGCTCTTGCATTATAAAGTATAAACACAGACCAACACGTTTATTGACTCACATCATACAATTTCAAGCTTAACCTTAAACTATATAATATAAAAGGTGGTAATCGCCATCTACGAACCCTGCAAGATTTCACAACGGCCATTATTGCCTTTTTTTCCGGTACGAAACGAACGCAAAAATCATAACAATAAATTACTCTATCTATTTTTTTTGCTGTTGTTGCTAAAGATGAAGTGGCCACCATGTATCGCGCATTATCTAATTGAGTAATGCACACAATTGTTTTTGTTCAAACCCCCGGGCCCTAACAATTGTTTTAACGCTTTATTGTTCGTAAAAAGCGTGTTTAAATTATTGTGTTATTATTTTGTAAATGGGATGGATATTTATTCAATTCTATTCTATTTGGGTCATCGATGATTAATCTACGAGGCGTTTTTATCAGGATCATTTTGTAATCGAATCCACGATTCAATTATAAAATAATGACCGATGTGTGCACGGGGCTTTACGTTCCCCATACAAAGACATTATTAAAAAAAAGTTATGATGGGAACGTCATGATCCATTTGTTAGTTTTTGATAATTGAAAATGTTTGCCCATATTAGCTTTGCACTATAATTTACAGTCGACGATGGTGTAATAAACTCCTTCGTTCTTTGAATTACAAGGTCAAGACAGTCATGGTATCGTCTGAAATTATAGGTATATGGACCACATAAGTGATTTTTGTTATGATTTTACAGTTAACTCCGATACAAATGTTATTAGATTAAATTCCCACAATCACAACGAAAGCGTGGGTTAATATCACTATGATTTGCTTTTCGATTTAAGTCCGAAAAGCACTCTCCGTCTCTCCAAGTCAACTGCATTTGTCTAAGTGGAATGTTGTAACAGACTTTTCACCAAATAAGTTTCAAATTTATAAGAAATAATTGCTTAGTAATGTAACGATCAAGTGAGTTGGCAGTGTGGACAAGCGTTTTCTAATACAGTTCTGTTTTATAACGATTCGAGTGTTTTCAAAACCAGTATAGTCCTAGCCCTACATGAAATTATAGGGCGTTTGATGATTGCACAATTGTATATTGGACCAAAACAAACATGTTTAGAAGGGGAGCCACCCCTAAAGGTGCATTTTTTTGGTTTTTGGCATTTAACAGGAAAACTACACTCCTCAGCAAAAAAGGTGTGGTAACCTTTTTTGTAGAGTACAAAATTCTCTAGCGATTAGGGTATTCTATTCCACTCCAACCACTAAAACATTACCTCAAAGATGATTAACATTTTGCATTTGACAAAAAATGCTTTTAAGGATGATTTGATTTCATCAAAGTACACAATAACATACTCAAAACCCAAATGGGCACACTATTACAATAATTGTTGACTAAATACCCCCCCCCCCTTAAAGTCGTTACTCAGCTTAAATACCCCAATTCAGATGAAATAATTTACCAATAAGCCACACGGACCGTGACTTATGCATGTGTGAAACCTCAACAGTCGCTAACTGGTTTCTTAGATTGCCTTTGTTTTTTAGGACTTTCTAGAGGTTGGCCCATTTAGAAATTGTGTTATAGAAGTCCGCAACTCTCTGTAAAAATAAACTTGTACGTATACAAATGTTTATGATACCACAATATACGAAAGAAGCAGGGATTGATAACCATAATGCATAAGATTGCTTTAACAACATTATCCACTTATTTTATAAGCACCATCCCTACAAGGCCCTCTATTTAGGAATGTTATTACCACAAACAGCTTTAGTAGTTTGTTCTTGAAGTAAGGTTTGAAACATTTCTATGCATTTGTCGTTAGGTGTCACTGTAAAGTAAAATGTTTATCTTTTTCTGGAGAAGGATGCATGATCAAGTCGACATCGGGCTTGCGCATTATTTTTATCTACGCCAATATCTCGTACGACGGATATAATATTTAACTAAAAATTCTTATACACAACTCACTTTTGCTTTGGTTTTTGAGGGTGTTAAAAGTTTAAGGGCCATAACGGCTTAAAGAAAATGTTTGTAATCTTTTCGCAACACTGGCTAAGGTGGCACAAAAAACTCTACAAGAAAGTTCATAACAATTTATTTGTGAGTTTCTAAGATTTTGAGAAATTTTAAATGTGTGTTAAACTCTTCATTTCATAATTTTTCTAAATTTGCACTTTTCTCAGAAAGTAAGCTTCATAGCGAGAAATGTTACATATAAAAAAAGAAGTGCCTTGATGAGCTGTACAAAAAAGTCTCATCCATTTTTGGCGTCAGATTCAAAATAAATGCGACAGAAGTAAATATAGTCGGAAGATCGGCAGTTTTATTAACATTTGACATATTTGAGCGCCCCTCCCAACATTAAGCCACGGATCTCACTGACAGACATGACTTCTTCTACTTCACTATGTATCAGGATAGTTTACACAAAAAATCAGCCATGTAGCGATAAGTTTGCGTTTTTTAGAGAACGTTTGAACGAAATGATATAGAAATCAAAGATAATAAACGAAAAAATGAGCATTTAACTCGATAAAGTGTACATTCAAGAACCTGTACAATTTTTTTTGATAATTTTGCGTTCATTGGCTAATGGCATCTTATTTTGAAAAACCTTGGATTTGACAACATCGGTACTGCATAGTGGGGCAAGACACGCTGTATAGAAACCGTTCAAGTAATAAAAGTATCATATTACGATGTGAATATATGACAAATTTCAAATAGGTAAAAGAATTTATTGTATTTCAAAACGTTATTCGTTTAGCGCGAGTATAATATCTCGAGCAAGTATAAAAACCATGTTGGTTGAATGTACAAGGGTTTTTACAAAAATTTTAAATTTTAATAAAACACATTAGATATGTGAATGGTTTTTTGATAACAAAGTTTAGCCTAGGAGTCCTACAGGAGCTAAGTTTTGATTATTAAAAAATATACTATATGTACGTTGAAACTGTCAAAATTAGCAATAAGTTATTCAGTCCCACAGAACACCCAGAAAAGTAGTTTTATTTAGGGCCTGATTAATCTCGGATTATCTGAACCGTTTCAATAATAAAACAAACCTAATAACTCCTGTAGGGATTTCTACAGGCTCTGGTGTGTTTCAAGGATCCACAATTTCTGGCAAGAGGCAATTAAAATAAACCCCTAAAGCAGATCTAAAAAAGCGGCAGAGCATCTCGGGTGACCCTGCAGCGTCATTGAATTTGACCCATTTCTTATAGGCTTTTTACAACCTAATTGTTCCGCAAAAGATATTTTAACCACAGGTTCATGGGTAATTCCTTAATCGGTAGATTTTGAAGATGTAAATCAGGCATGTCAAAAACGCGGCCCCCATTTCGCTTGTGGCTCGCCGTTCTACAATCTGCGACCCGTCACGATGTTTGCAGATTATAAAATTGAAATATGTAATTGAATTGTACCGCATGTCCTATTTTGGTTGAGAATCAGCTGTTTTTAAAGATAGTTAAGTTTGCGATTTTTCGCGACCCTGTGCCACTTTTTTGTGAAACCACAAACAAAATCAATCTAGCTACGTTTGTTTCTGAGATACAAAGTGAAAAGTTGAAAACGAAATATTTAATTTTTTGGAATGATATCACTATCCATGTAAGATAGAAAATAGGTAAAAACTGTTTATTTTAGATACTGTTACGTAGACTCCAGTGACGCAGGCAAAAAAACTTTTGGACCACCGTTTCCGAGGGTCTGAGGCCCAAAGTTGGCATTTTTTTATATGTGACACCCTGTATATCTTAACGTCAATTGTTTGCAGTCCTTTTCCTGATTACATTTATGCATCACACTCACAACCGGATATATTTTTTTAGCAATGAAAATCAATTAAAACCTTATTTTTACTGTTTTTAAATAGTATGCCATGAATTCATGGAGATTTTGTTTTGTTTAGTGTATCCATGGTAACTAAGGCACTCGATACCAATCAATAAAAATGGCTGACGGTAGAAATATGCCATTTCAAAATTTTGAGAAATATGATCAAATATATAATTAGATAAAAAATATAGAATGACACATCAATGTTATCACGAAAAAGAATGCAAAAAATGGACGTTAAAATATACAGGGTGATGCATTTAAAAAATTCCAAGTTTGGGTCGAATCACAGAAATTGTTTTTTGCCCACGCCACTGGATTATACGCAAAAATATCTAAAATACGCAGTTTTTATCTTTTTTCTATCTTACATCGGTAGTAAGATATGATACATCCCAAAATGTCAAACTTTTCGTTTTCACCCTGTAACTTAGAAACAAACGTAGTTGGATAGATTCTGTAAGACACTGTACGTGTACATTTTCTTGAGCTGGTGCTAATGATTTTATGATTATTTCTATTTATTCGTTTTATTGTATTATTATTTTGTATACCTACTTTTTATGTTAATAATAAAAAATCAAAATTTTCTTAATGTAAACTTTTTTATGATGCGGCCCGCAGCTATCTGTGGAAACCTTAAAATGGTACTTGATGATAACATTTTTTATTTCCGCATTTATCTTTTCTAACTTTTGGACGAATAAGGCTTTTTGAGATTGATATCTCTGGGTTTGCTATTTCAGCAGCTAATGGACCATATTCTTCAATATCAAATCAAAGTTAAGAATTATACACCACAAATAAACTTCATGTGTAAATAAATTAAGTCTTTTAATAGGAAAGTTGAGTTTTTATTATTAGGGTAATAATATTACAAAGACAAACAGTTATCAGTACCGTAGTTTGAATATCGAAGGTGCAGTTCAAATAAAAAATGCCTTATTATACCTGAAAAGGTTTAGGAACCTTATTCTACGTCAACTGCTTATCTACCTATTAAATAGAAAAGGAATAAATCTGTAAGTATTTTTGCACTTGATTCGCGTACTCAACACAAATAAATAGTTAAAAAGTACTTAGTTCGGAGAAATGCTGCGTATCTGCACCACTGACCTAAATAAAAATAGGGGTCAGTGATCTGCACACCTGTGCGTATCCAACGTGTTGATGTACTCATAATCCACCAACATAAAGAGGAGAAACCTGTAGATTATTGAAGAATGAAGATACCTACGGTGGGTTCGTTCATTCGTTGTACCGTGTCCTCTAACAGAGAAAATGAATGGTTTCGAAATTGCATTAGGGATTGCGTCTTTAATAGAGCAAATTTAATTTTTCCTACTTGTAGGCAACCCGTTATACTTATTTACATTACAGCTGTAAAAAGTAACCACTCACCTATCCTACAGTTGCGACTGATAAAAGTGGACCACCAATATCTCTTTTTCGTTCAAAATAACTAATAAGATTAGAAACGAATAAGAGTAGAAAGTTGCTTACTTTTTCTTCGTAAACCCGATGGCATTCTTGGCGCAGAATATCACAGTGAGACTTACGGAAGTTGTGCTTCTATAATTGTTCAGTATGAAACTAACGGATTTTTTGTCGGCTAATGTAGCAAAACGCGATACTAAAATGAAAACGGTAGCAAACAATTGTCAGATGTGACGTGTCGCAATGTGAACATACCACAATTTCGAGTGACAACAGGTACGTTACTTGAAAAAAAAATCCTTCTCGTTGGCGTGATATCGTTTAAATTTTATTTATATTTACTACTTAATGAGTGGGTGATGTCGGAATAAAGAAATACAATTATTTATAAAATACTGTACTAGTGCTCCAGAGATGATTGTAACTGTCGTGACAATTCTTAGAATAAGGATGGAAAAGGCGATCCCATGTACCTTCTTGTATAAATTGCTTTGTGGTTAATTTTTATAATTTGTACATATACGTAGAGGTACATAGAACAAAAGTACGAGTCCGTACAGGATTATATTTACTGTAACAACATACGAACTCATTGTAATCGTGCTCAGGTAATTTGTTGGACTGCACGCTTCAGTGCGGGTCTCACCATCAGAAATGCTACACAAAACAAAACGTCTCAGTCCGATGATGTATAACCGAAGCTTGTACGTAAAGTATGCCATATACACACACACATACCTACCTGAAAAAAAAAACAAAAGACCTCGGACTGGCCGTTTCTCTATTGTGTAAGATATTGCTCCCGCCACGAACTGCGAAATCACGCCGATTAGACGAAATTTTGTTTCTTCATACGCACGCAAAACGCATTTTGGTAAGTATAATAATCCACATAAAACGTAATTATGTGATTTATATACGTATATCTGTAATGATGAATTATTATATTTAAGTACGTTTATTCTGAGGGAACGGTAGATTGTAGACAAATTAAGTGATCGAAAACTTTGCTGGAAGCATTTTTCAATCTCTGACCTTTTAAATATGTCACGATTCTCAAATTTGTTTTACTGCCCGAAAAGTTTTTTTTTTAAATAAATAAACTCAACGTATTATTCATCTCACTAGCAATGATAATATACAGGGTGGAACACTGAATATATTTGCAAAATTATAATTATTGCAAAGATTTGTATGGTATCCACAATTATAAAAAGTTTGCTACTAGTCTACGCCCTTTTGTGGCCAGTGGCGTACTTCTGCATGGTCAAGGGGGCATATGTTTTTTTAATTGATTTAAATTTATTACATAATACTGAATTTTTTTGGAAATAGCAGCATAAAAGCTTATCATATTAATTTATTGTATAAAAAATTATTAAAAGTTATTAAAGTATCTACCAACAAAAATTATTAACAGTGGCGTGCGTCTGTATTCAATTCAGCTACTAAAGAAAAAACATGTAAATAAAAAAACCAAACTATTTGATATTACAACATTTTTAGTTTTTATTTTTTATTTTTATATTTTTAATGATTTTTGACACATTAAGTTGCTTGGACATAGGTAACTAACAAAAGGATAACGTTAAAGTTAACTACAAAACAACTTCAATTTGATTTTTTTTAAATTACATTTTTTTATGTAATATAATAATTCTTTCCGTTTCTATATCCAAAAAGGTGTGCACTTTAAGAATATGCAATAAAAAAAATTTGCCCTCTTTGACTCTGCAGACGTACGCCATTGACCCAAATTTTAAAGTATGTCGATTGGTGGCAAACTTTCTATAATTTTGGATACCATAAAAAACTTCCTCGAAAAATGTAATATTGTAGATATATTCAGTGTCCCACTGTATTCATACATACAGAGAGATTATTTTAAAAGAATGCACACATACATTTGACCTATGTAGCTTTTTAATCCACAATTTTGTTATTTTAAATTAATTTTTAGCCAATAGTTTCTTAATGGAATTTGTTTGAGTCAATGGCTACCAGATATGTTGTAAGCGGTTCATTTTCTAGGAAAAGTTACTGACGACAGTCTGACGATAACACAATTTTAATGTCTTTTACGTCACCAAAACATCCGACTCAGCGATATCACGTGAGAAACGCGAACTCAGCGTTCTTGAAATCTGATGGGTTTTTGGTGATGGCCGATGTAACCTATTAGCACCATTTTAGAGCGTGAAAGAAGAAAGAGAAAATTAAAAACGAGTAGGGGCGCGTCCAGGGGAAATTTTTGGAGAAGGCATTACATAAGTAGCCGTCAATCAGTACGGTAGTAATTTGTATGGGGGTGAAGTAGTACCTTTAAAAAGAAATTCAACGCTAAGTGCGAAGCTGGAACGCGAAATTTGTGTTGGCCAACCAGGAAAAAAACCACTGGGGCAGCTCATGCGTGGAACCCGTAACAATTTTGATTCAAAGGAGAACTTTTTGGTTTGTAACGAGAATTGGAAATTATAAACAACATACGAAAAATCGCATACGATTTTCAGTAGGAGAATTTTTTGTCACTCCACTCGCATTTGGAAACCAGATTTTTAATCCAGCTCATGTTCCTTGGACATCGCTGTCTCTTTTCGTTCTCGAGTTAGACGAGGAACAGACGGTCAGACGGACAAAACCATCATATAAGGGGAATTTTTCGAAAAAGTTCAAATTAAGGTTAGTCCGTGCGATTTTGCACAATATTGTGCAATACGAAAAAACAAGAAAAAGAAAAAAAGCGACGGTACCGTTAATCATCCACTGCAAACAACTCGATCATTTGCATTATGCAACATCGACCATTCCTTTGAATTTTGTCCGCTACGAGCCAGGACTTAACGTCAGCAAGTTTTTGTTCTATTCCCCGATTCTTAAATAGATGATCTAGTTTTCCAAGGTTAACTGATTCAAGGGGTAGCTTTAGACGCCGTATAAAGTGTCATTTTCTCTTTGTATTCACTACGGACCGCGCCTTTCAAGAAATTGGACGAGTGGAATTTTTAAACCGTAAATAGAAACATTTTGGAATGACTCGATCCAATCACTTTGTAACCGTGTGAAATGTTCAAACGGAATTTTCCACTGTATGAACTCGGTTAGTAGAAGGCAAAAAAGTTTTCTATTTACGTTTAATATTAAAATGCGGTGGTTTTCTAACTGAGTTAAATATACAAATTTTAAGTTTTCAATTTGTACCTATGTAATAAAGCAGGTATTTACTATATATCCATTGTTCATTCATTGGAGGGGATTGTTTAACATAGTAGAGCGTGTCTACGTACAGTCCCGTAGTAAAATTTTGGATACTGGATGTTTCAATGAACACGATTGATTTTTTGGAGAGCTGTGGGGGAAGACCGAAATAGATTTATTCATATAAATTAAATGTCAGTATTTTTTGATTTTGTATATTGATTTGCTATCAAACTGGACGCGGAAAAGATCATTTTTTAAATTTTCGGGTTGGAAACAAATATGTAAATCTATTTTACTTAGGAAAGTATTTTAGTACAGTTAAACTACCCGTGGATATATTTTGGAGCAAAATCTAACATTAGCGCAAGAAGTAAAATCTCGTCAAGAATTTCCCCACCCTGAAATGTCACCCTCGATCAATTACTGTTTATGTTCTATCCCTATCAAACATTTTATTATTTTATCTTGCCAAGACCAGAAGAAGGATCTCTTAGTTTGCCTTGTGTCCCATTTTTGATAAGTATTCTCTCCCCTCTTTTGAAATCTACGGCGCCGATCCGGTTTACTAGTACTAGTACACGTGATTACAGAGAGACTTTTGCATCCGGAAAAAATGACTGTGTGGTATGCATTGTGGTCTGGAGCATTGGTCCATATCTTTTTGACCACTTATTATCTCTTTTATGATCTGGAGACACAGATTTCCAGGATGAGTAATTTCGAGGTTGGGTGATGTAAATTGGCATCCGGGGTAGTGATTTTGAAACCATTTGGTTTTAGTAAAACAGCCGGGATCACATCACTTCTTGCGAGGAGGTGATCGGAACTGAGGGTTTCTTCCAAGATCCGCCCGTATCCAAGACCACATGGATCCTTCCACTCGTCCCAATCGTTTAGCCGTATGGAAGCCTTCCGGGCCTCTGCCTCCACAGCTTTCTAAGCTCTAGTCTCAGAAGTGCCTCCATGGTCAAAGTTAGCGTGATGTTCATGGGTCCAGTGACTCCCAAACAGACGAGTCTTTGTACCTTACCCAGCTGCTTCCAGCAGGTTGTCCTTGGTTGGGTGGTCTTATCACTATAGTATCAAACCAGTCGAAGACTCAAGCCCCACGTACAGCCCAAATCCCATTTTACATGACCATAGACATACGGTGGTCATGACGTCCTCGAGGTCCGCATTCCTTTTATTTGTAAATGGAACAACAACCTCGGTCTTCTCCGGGTTAACGTAGAGGCCGTGACTACTGAATAACTTATCCACCTGTTCAAAAGCCCTCTGTATGAGCTTGTTCACGGTGTTTGAGAACTTTCCAGTTAGATCGTTCACGTATGCCTGTGTAAACATTCCGTCCTCGTTCAAAGTACGGAGGAGCCCGTCTAGCACCAGGCACCACAGCAGTGGAGGCAACATTTCACATTACGCTACGGACATCCTTTAGCGACCAATGAGGTCGTCTTCGGCGTCGCGATTGACGTTATAATTACCCTGCTTTCGAGCATGTCTCGGATGCATCTTACGATTGACCCGTCAATGCGAAAGCTTTCAGCAGCTTCACTAATGGAATCGAACGTGGTGTTGTTAAACGCGCCATCGATATCTAGACGCTTCCAGGGCTGCCACCGATCTCCCCAGCCTGCACACGAGGCTGTGAAGAGCCGTCTCCGTGGATGTATCAGCTCTGCAAGCATGCTAGAATGGGTCTACGGTTTTTAGAAAAAACGATGATGGATGATGGGCCTGTAATCCTTTGCCAGGTATTATTTGGCACGAATCGGCTTAAGTAGGTAGTAGGTACACAAGTTTTATCTTTCTCCAGCTTTCGGGGATACTAAAGCCAGGGAGGCTCTAAAGAGGTGCAAGAAATATAAGAGCAGCGGTTTCAGGCCTTTTTGTAGAAGAGCCGGGAATATCCAGTTCGCTTCTGCACCCTTAAATAACCACCCGGGCAGCTACTTTCCAGTCGCTCGGATTTGCACCGACCCAGGTACTCTTTTTGGTGGGTCCGGTAGGCCCAAAATTTGGAAGGGGTCTTCTAGGAGACATGTGCCCCCCCCCCCCCTCTATAGACTATATCTGCCGCATGGAAGCTTTAGTGCCCCGGGTCTTTCGAAACGCTATTACGAAGTTTTTGAACCTCTTTCGAGTCGTACATGAGATAGACTGAGCAGACCACCCAGTGCCTGCTCCGTCCACTGTCATCTTTCAGCTGAAATCTTGGAGACTCGATTCGTCTTTGCATATAAATGCAAGTCCTAGGGTCAGTTGGCGATCTCTATTATAATAAAGAGGCTTCTCCTCCTGACCCAGACGTCTTAAGCGTTCCCTGTAAACCCAAACTTCTTGTATTAGGCATACCTAGATGTTAGAGGAAGTGTTGAAGTTCAGGGCGGAAAGATACTTAGGTATGTTCCCTTTTACTGACTACATCCAAATACCTGCTGTCAGTGAGGAAGAATTAATAGAAACGTTGGAAAAACTGAAAAGGACTCCTGGTCGACTATACTTAAGACTGTGGAGGAGTTTATTTATCTTGGCATTAAGATAACATCGGATGGAAAGAGCATAAGAGATCTGACGAGCGGAATAAATCAAAACAAGAAATGCAAGTTATTCACATCGAATAATGTTGATATGTAAATAGAGAGCTCAGTTAAAAAAAATGGTGGAGCGTGTTTCACTATGGGGGCGAGACTTGAATCCTTAGAATATCTGCGGAAAGGATATGAAAGATTCTATGGATTGATTAACAAATGAAGAAGTATTGAGAAGAATCAGGATGACACCTAACCTGCTGAAAGCGATAAGGAGGCAATATAGCTGGATAGGGGGCACGACAGTTTGTTCGGCACCATCTTGGCAGGGACTGTGAGAGAACCAAATTATAAGGCAGACCTAGATAGGATTGTGCAACCCAGCTGGTGCAGATGCTGGGCTGTCAGAACTACCAAGAGGTTAAGAGACTGGCGCACTACCGAGAGACTCGGGAAACCAACTTGATAACCAAAGAAGAAAGTGCGACTATAATGTTATTTTATTTAAGAATTGACTAAACATGGTGATAACACACTTATATAAATATTGAAAGAACCTTCACTGAAGTAAATATACGTTAAGATAAAAACAAAGTTATAAATGCAATACTGGTGTCCATTCTGGAACTAATTCTTCGCGTCTACTTGATGTAACGACCAACGTGAAGTCCCTTGATCACGAATCTCATCTTGCGAATTACTCCCGCTACATCATTATGGCTAATTTCCCAGTGGAACACTAAACGAATACTGGATGGTGAAAAGGAGAGAGCCTTCACGCTGACTTCTTCTGTCTTTGTGATCTTGGCCAGCTGTTCCAAGAAAGCCTTTGAAGAAATCTTCGCAGTATCCAAGTGTATGTTGACGATGTTGGTTTCTACAGCGGAGAGGTCTACGCGGACGATATCCGAGTCCAAATCGCTAATGGCTGGAAAGAACATGAACTTTAGGTTCGAATTTAAGCGAGCTTAAATTACCTTTAGCGACCTTATAAGCGTGGTCGTGATCGATGTGAAGGCGATCGATCATTTCGTCTAAGGCAACCAAGCCGGCCGCTGCCAAAATACCAACTTGTCTCATTCCGCCACCCAACAGTTTTCGGAAACGCCTGGCTCTGCAAAAATAGCGCATTTGAGCGGCAAGCAAATTTAACAATAAAAAACGCTTACTGTTTGATGAAGCTTTTGCTGCCGCACAGGACCGAACCAACTGGACATGACAAACCTTTACTCAAGCAGAAGCAGACAGAATCCATGTCGCGTGCGATACGTTTCGCAGACACTTTGCTCTTCACCACCGCGTTCATTATACGCGCACCGTCCATGTGGAGTGGTAGATTGTAGTTCGCAGCAATTTTGGCAAGCTTGTCAAGCCATTCCAATGGAAGAACCTGGTAACAAAAAGTGTCAACTTACATTCCGCTTGGTAGTAATAAGAAATTACCCTTCCTCCGCACAGATTGTGCGTATTTTCTACGACAATTAGAGCAGTCGATGTTTCATGGCTATCATTACTGGTTCTAATTTTCGATTCCATTTCTTCCAAGGAAAACGTCCCATCCGGATTGTTGGTAACTATGGAGGATTGAACTCCAGCTAACACTGCGGGACCACCTTAAAACACATAAATTGCGATAAATGAACATCAGCGGCTAATAAATAATTACCTTGCTCAAATAAGTGAAGATGGCTCTTATCTCCAGCTATAAATTCGACACTTCGCTTATTACAGTGCACCATAACTGCAAAAATGAAAAATCAACGCAATTCGTCACAGCGAAAATTACCAACTTACCAGCAATTATGTTGCACATGGTTCCACTGGATAGAAAAATGCCGTCTTCCTTCCCCATAAGTTCAGCAGATCTTCTTTCCAGCTCATTGACCGTAGGATCTTCGCCGAAAACGTCATCTCCAACTTCTGCGACGGCCATGGCTTTCCGCATTTCCACCGTAGGTTTAGTAATGGTGTCACTTCGAAGATCCACAACGTGGGCAATCGTGCCCTCTACGTGGCCGCACTCGCTGTATTCTTCAAAATTGTAAGGCATCGTGTTGCGAAAAAGTCGATCAACTGAATGGCTCTCAATTCGCGGATTAGATTTTATACATAAGGACGCGGAAGTTATCTAACATCAGGGAATATGAAAGCTAGACCTCAAAGATTATGGTGAATTTCCCACATAGCTCGGACGGGTAGCGTACGTGCCATAGATAAGGTGAATTGAGAGCACAGGTTTCTCCACAATCCGTGGTGTTTTGCTACCACCACGTTTGGGACTTACACTACCTGCCTTATCTAATCTATAACCACATCGTTTTAAATTATCCGCTAATGTACTCGTATTACATTTACATTACATAAGAAATGAAAAAACCACATCAATGTCATCAGATCACACGGGCAGAATTTCCTAATGGTCAGATTTACCAAGCACACAACAATAATTAACGTCCCCTACGTGCCACCTCCAGTGCCGCATATATCAATGGTTCAGAGTGGGAGCTTTTGTCCTACAAGACATTTCACTCCACTTACTGTGATTGGTCCAAGAATTGTGCAGTTTCTTCCGAGATATGGAATTTTTGATGTTAAAAACGAAAGGTCCCATCGAGTCAAAATTTACATTTAAAATGTGCCTGTTTTAACTTCACGATTTGTGGGTTTAAATTAAGAATGATACACCATTTTCACTTAGGGGTTGAGAAGGGTGCTAAGAACGAAAGTTTTTGATCGCAGCCTAAATTTGCAACTCAGTTGTTCTCGTTTTATGGGGATTTGTCCGCCATATACCGGGTGGAGCATCTAAGGTCCCTCAGATCATAATCCCTTTGCTATAAAAGATATCGAAAAAAATGTTTCTAAAATATTTCTGGTCACCAGTGGCGTGCTGTTGGTGTCACACTTATGTTTTTTTCAACACTCCATATTTTATTGAAGAATTGGAAAGTGCTTGGAGAGAACTTACTTTTTTATGTAACATGTTATACCGTTAACTTTAACGATTTCCCTGTTAGAGTCCTTCATTTTCAAAATTGGGTCGTTTTTCGAATTTTCTTCAGAGAAAACTAAATCACATAATTTTTTTAGGGCCTTTTTCGAAAAAAAGAAGTTTTTTGGTTGATCTACGCTATCTCTAAATCGCGATCTCTAAATGCCCCCTAAAAAATTTTAACTCTGGATGACCGAAACTATAAAATATTGCGAAATGAGATAGATCCTGCCAAGAATCTAATCACCAATAAGTTTTGCAACGTATAACCTAATCATGTATTAAGAAATTTTGGATTAAAAAATTAAAAAATTGTCACTTTTCCGAAGCGTAAGTATATCTCGAAAACAGGGCAGCTCTAAACATTTTTCGTCGTTTTCAAAAAATTCAATAAAACAGACGTTTTTTGAATTTTTTTGTTTTCCTTCCCACCTTTGTCCCGGGCTTTTCAGGACTTGCGGTATATCAACTTTGTTGCTAACTTTCATCTCACGTTCCATTTTCTAGAATATAAAACCTGTAGAGTTTGCCGAAACCTCCTTGACAACAAGAAAACAATAAATATTTCCCGTATCTCAGTAGACGTGACGAATATCTCCTAGTTCAACCATAAACTTCTGCATTTTATACACGTGTCGATATTTGCGCCATAGGAAACATAGGAAAGAAAGAGAAAATCATGTGCCATTTTTGGGAGCACGTTCGGAGACGAACGTTTGGAGACGGGTGTAAGCGAATGAAATACGAACAGACTATTGGATTGGAATTGGTTGCGACATTTTCTTTGGTTCCGTTTCGTCTATTTACTTGGGCACCTATACCAGGTGGTGCACGGTAACTAGGAACATAGGGATTTAACATGGGAAATTAGTTTCATGCAATATCCTGCCCTCCTGTACATTTTACAGAAAAAAACTGTAAAGTTTAAAGTTGTTGTGCATACAAAACTGTTTTTACAGTTTTTGGTATACCCGCAAATTTAAATATAAATTTTAACAATAGCAATAGCCATGACTTTTGTTGTTTTATGAATTGCTACTAATAACAGAAATGTTGAAATTTATTTTTAAATTTGCGGATATATCGGATATACTGAATAAAACATGTAAAAACAGTTTTGTATGCACCTTTTAATTCTGAACAACTTTAAACTCTACGTTTTTTCTGTAAAAAGTACAGGAGGGCAGGATATTGCATAAAACTAATTTCCCATGTTAAATCCCTATGTTCCTACTTACCGTGCACCACCCGGTATATAGAAAATTAGAGAGAGAAAAGAGAAAGTTTCAGTTTAACCTCGATCGCAATAGCGTGCGAGCTCTCCATCCAGTTTAGGATAGCCCAAGCTCAATCGCGCCGTTTTAGTAGAGATCGCCACCATCAACGCGTACGGGAGGATATAAAATTGGCCGTGCAAAATTTCTGTGAATCACGGTACAGTTATAAAGTATCTGTGGGTCTGAATTGTAGTAGGGCCCCGGTGTGTATAAAATTGTACGAATGGTCGTAAATAAACTACGTATCACAGTTTTAGTGTTAACGAAATTCCCATATGGACCATTCGATTTAGTATAGCGCGTACACATACTCTAAGCGTTATCAGTACAATTAATATTAACCTCGCCGTTACAAGTAAATAACTATTTTAAATTTCGAAAATAGTACAGTCTAATAAGCAATCCGTCCAAGGCCTTTCAGATGATTTCAAAAGTTTTCAACGGACTCCAAGACCCTTCTACAATCCTTTACAGAAGTTTTTATTTTTGCGTTTAAAAGATTCAAGTCCTCTGAAGTATTTTACAGTCTTCTTGTTCATTTGAGATCCTCTAATTCAAGGTCTTCCAAAAATGTCCAAAATCCCCCCAAAGGCCCGCTAAAGAGTTTAGTCCAAGTATATGCTTGCAGGAGCTTTCAAAAGCCTCCAACAAGGAACAGAGAAGAGTATTATCTCCACAGCAGTCAAGTGACATGCAGATACTCTAATAGGGCTTTAAGGACTTTTTAGAGTCGTTAAGAGTCTTCTATTATATTCGCAAACGATCCCTTTCGAGCTTCATGGACCTCTAAATGCATTTAAAGGTCCTCAAAATATATAATGGTTTTATAAGAGCCGTAACAGTTTCCAGATTTCAGTTTTCAGATTCCAAAGGGTCCGTAAGAGTCTTCCTAAGGCCTTAAGAGAGTAGTTTTTAAAAACCTCTCTGAAAGATTTTGAAACTTTCCATGGGTCTCCAATCTCAAGAGTCTCCAAGAACTCCAAGGGTCCCCTGTGGCTTTTATAGTCTATAAGAACCTGTGACAACCCTTAATACGCTTTCAGACTGTTTAAAGTGCGTAAATTGAAGAGCCCTTAAAAGCTCTTATTGGTCTTTGAGACTCGTCGAACAGTCTTTAAGGGCGAGCGGAGTTGAAAAATACCTTTGAGAGCCTTTTAACAGCCCTCAGATGTTTTCAAGATATTCTTATTGCATTTAATAGACATCCCGATTTTTCTTTAAGAAATTAGGTTAAAAATAGCATGGACGCATTCTCAAAACCAATTTTCTTTCTGGAATTTTGACAGCTTTGTAATAAAAGAGAATGTAACATACATTACAGGGCGTTCGATTAATACGACAGACCTTTAGGCATTCGATAGTCTATGGAAAATAACCTTCGACCGTTATGTGCAGCCGTTGGAACGGGATTTCCTTAGGGGACAATTATTACAGGAAGCCAGGGTAACGACCACTGATTCCCGACCTTTTACAGGTGCTTGCGTTCTGGTATTAAGCGTTTGCTATTGTTGAACGCATTTTTTAAGAATAAAAAAAATGGGCTATTGTTTTCATTTGGTCCGTCCGTCCGCGCGTGGGTCCCACCGTCCGTCCGTCCGGACCCACTTCCGCCGCGCTGAACTACTTTTAGGAGAACGGTCCCAGAGCCCTGGAATTTTTGCAATAGGTAGCTTATACCTTGAGGGTGTGCCAGACTGGCATCAAATTTCTCTGTCTTAAGGGGGGGGGGGGTCCCCTATGAATTATTTCAAGAGATGGGGGTTTTGAAAGTAAGACAACGTGCATAACTTTTGTATGCGACAACCAAAAATTTTCGAGATCAATTGTATCGCTTATTTATTTATTTATTTATTTATTGTGACCCGCATAATGATTTTTTAGAGGTGCATCTGCAGAAGGTCTTAAGCTGTTAAGTTATTCCGGTATTTACGTTAGGTACGATTTAGGAAAACTGCAGGAAAACCTAATTCGGAGTAGCCAGCAGAATGCTCAAAACTAATCTAAGGAAATTCCCATCTCTGTCACAGATAAAAAATTCTTACCCCAGCCCGGGTTCGAACACCCGACCTCCGGCTTTATAGCTCAACGGCCCACCATTGAACTACAAAGTCCGTAAATTTATCGTGAAAAGATATAATTTCCTTATTCTTCAAGAACAGATTATCGGCGATTACTCCCACAGGACGAAATATATCCATTATTGAGCGAATATCTCGAAAACGGTTTGTCGGAAGAAAGTACTCTCCAAGACAAAATGAATCGTCTGGACGAGGCACATCCATTAGTGAAGTCGAAGCCAATATCTTGAAAACGAAGTGTCGAAAGAGAGAGAACAAGTGGAACGTTAGGACGAGGCATATCTAATGGTGATGTCAAAACTTTTAGTGTAAATATCTCCCTGTATTTGTGGCCACGTATCAGTTCCAAGCCTTCGCTTATCTAGATCTTTTTATGCATAATACCGCATCTTTTGCCACGCTCTATAGCGAAACAAAATTTGAATTAATGCAAAGAAATATTGTTCCTTATATGAAATATACGAAAAAATAACCAAATGCTTTTTGTATGGATCCAATAATAATAATTAAAGCAATACAAATCTGGTGCCTGTAATGAATCTCCACAGATCGGATCCTTTAGACATATTCATACGTCAAATATGCATCCGATGCAAAATTTTAAACAAAGACCGACCGATACTTTAAGCTAGTTAAAATAACTCACAAATATTGTTGAAATCGGTGTTTTCTTTAAGCTACAATCTACAAAATATGATATGGCCCTTCCTTGTAAAAGGCTCCCTCCATGAAAAATTGAGAACTGGATCGCTTTGGGTTAATACAGTTGAATTCTAGTGTGATTAGCTTTCGTACAATTGTGAGGATAATGAATCTTGTATTTACGTCGACCGAATTTTTCAGCTTATCGTTTAAGTTTCAAAAATGCCGCTTTAAATACGATTATTTAACTGATACCGAGTTTTGTACAACTTCTTCGAAATGAGGCAAAGTTAATATTAATTGGATTAATAGCAGTTGAGTATGCGTACGCACTGTATAGTCTTTATCGGAATTTCTTTTGCACTAAAACAATGTTACGTGATTTTATTTTGTACTATTCACATAATTTTAAACTATGGCCCACTCCAAGTCAGACCCATAAACGATAATCATCCAATATAAATTTCCGTGGACGCCACCGACACCTTGCGACCAAAATCAAACTGCCCTTACTGCGTGATTGAGATGGGGATCGAATTGAAGTTAAACTGGCACTCTCCCTTTTTTCGCCGTCGCGAATGTAATCTCGGCTTGCATGCCTGAGGGAAACAACGAAGCGACCTCGTCCGGCGTGCCCTATCAGCCAATAACAATTCTGTATTTTTGTTATCTCGACGGAACCAACGAAACAGAACTATCCCAAGTTATCACGGTTACAACCCACGCGTTCTAAATACGCTCGTTTTATCACCATACCTAAATCGCCCCCGTCGCGTAGGAAGCGGTACATTTATGTAAATTATTCTTACGAATTAGAAAGAATTTAAAGCTGCAAAGCGAGCAAATCACCAAGACAATGTGTTCCGGCGTTCTCGATGAAACAGGTGAAAAAAAGAAATTTTTCTCAAATTTCGACATTGCCACGAAAGCAATTTGGTAAAAGTAATCCTTTTTACATAAATGGGGGCTTGGAAAAGCATAGTTTCGATTAGAAAGTTTAAGAAAAAGCGATGAAGACGAAGACGATTTACTTCCATAGGCATTATGGTCGACGAGTCTGATAATCTATAATTCTCTAAATAAATACGCGCTCGCCAGATAATAATGTATACGAAAATCCTCCAACCATTTCGAAATTATACGTGATAGTATTTGTAAGGGTAACGCAAACAAATGGAAGGTGTATGATATATCGAGATTGCTTAATAAGCTCATTAGATTTAAGTCTTCCTTTTTACGATTAGGTCAGTGATTTAAGCTTTACATATTATTACACACAGCGAGCGTTCGTTTGTTTTACAATTAGCTTCCTAAACGTGCTGTTTACTTTATTTTACAGTTTCCTTATGCTCACATTCTTCGCAAAGCGAGCATTTCCAGGTATCCGACAACGACGACGTTTTATAAATGCGATCTTGTTATTATTATTATAGTTCCATTCCATCGCGTGCCGATTTTTGATAGTTTTAAACGCGAGAGTCGTCGAAGTCTTGTGCCAGTTCCGCGTGACGAAGGAAATGGGAAAACGCGGAAATCCGTATAAAGGAGAAAAAAGGGTAACGTTATCGCTCCCATAAAATCATATGATATTCATTTATCTATAATCGTATAGACACTCCCCGAACATAAAAATCTGGGTTTATTGATATAAATCGCCAAATTATTTTCTGTCGGTAATCTTTTCTTTATGGTTAGTTATTCTAGTACGCTTTCGGGGTGCCCCACAAACCTCAAAGAGTTTTGCCCAATGAAGTGTGGTTTTTAGTGCTTTCTCTAAACCCTTGAATATAAATTTTGGAAGAGCACGGCCCTGATTGTAAATATCAAATATGTATGAAGTATTATCTACATGCAGAAACCTGTTACCTACGGGACCACTTTGAAAGATGTTGCGCCGATTACGTTCAATTACGGCTTTAACAATCAAAGAAAGATCCGCGAAACGTAAAGTTATTATGACAAAATGGCGCAAATATTGAAAGTGTCAAGTATCTCGTAGAATAATCACGAACTTCTTACCTTTTAATGAAAAAATAAATAGCCCGAGAAAGAAGAGAGCTCTGTTCCGACGCCTTCACACTAAAACGTAAAACAAAAAGAAACAAGGAACTCGAGCTAAGCCACTGGGTAATTGCAATTAGATAAGTCAAAAATACTTATATTTCGATTCATGATCGACTGCCTTAATTTCGAGTTGCAATCCCTGAAGGAGAATGCCAGGGAGAATGCACACTCACATTTATAGTACCAACAAAAGCAATTCGATCATGTTAATAATACAGTGTAAAGAAATTAACATAGGTATCATCCCTTAGAGAGGAATAATCTACTAATTAAAAACTTGAATAATTTAATAACAGATAAGTTAACATAAATGCCCCCCTAACTCAATTTCGCTGTCCACTTTTAGCGCTGTTTGTTGCCGTTATCTCAGATAAGAAGTTGTCTTTGTATATAAAGCTCAAAGTGTAATTGAAAAGGTATCAAGGTTAATTAAATCTAGCACTCGTAATAAATCCAAAAACTAAAAAGAAATTATCACCATACTAGAATTGAAACACAAAACTTTAATCTACCTCCAATTAATAAGAGGGTTTTTACAAAATAATAATACTACTACGGTAACGGAAACTTAAATCGCTTCAAATTTTAAATGACTAAATCCTAAAAAGAACACATAAGATAACAAGCTTACGCATGCCTACACATTAAATTCAAATTATAGCCTCCAACATAAGAGCAAAGCGTATTTCGATCCAAACCAATTCGAGTTCACACCAAATTCGTTTAATCACCATTGAATTTTTCAAAAATGGATTCGACGATTTTAAAAGATGCCAAATTTTAAGTGAACTCTCAAAGAAAGGAAAACGAAGTGCGCATTAAAAATGATGCACCAATCGGAACTCGTTAAACTAAACCAGCTGTGATGGCAGTAGTCTTCCACCAAAAATTACAGTGATACTCAACCAATAATAGTTTATATGTACCTACTTGAGTAAATGAAGTTGTTATAGCATTCAACATTATAGTAATTAAAATCGCGATAAGCTCTCCGAGATGAAAGTTCATCGACATCGTAATTACGAATTTGTCCATTGATGTCTTTGAGCTTGTGGACAGCTAATATTGCTTTTGAAAATAATGTGGAACCGGGGAGTCTAGGGGGAGTAGAATACCCCCCAAGAGCAAAGCAAAAATTCAATGCATATTTCTCTACCATAAAGATCTTCGTTTGCTCGGAGGTATTTCATACCATACCGCCTTCTCACGATAATATTGGAAATAAGACTACTTTTTTTTCAAAATGAAATAGTCCCCAGGAAAGGAAGATTTGGCTGTCTTTTCGAGAAACTATCATGAGGGTGTTGAAAGCTGAGCGATTTGGAATAAGTATGCACTATATAGTCCAATTTTTCCGGACTGTGTGGTTGAAGGTCCCCTAATGATTGAGTAATAAAGTCCCGAGCAATTTCGGTGCCGCCGGGGGGAAGGGAGGGGGTTGAAGGGACATTTTTCGGCTATATTTCGAAAATGGTGGGTTTTCTTATCAAAATTCAAAGCTCATAAGATTTTCAACAACTTTGTTTCTATACATCGCATCGTTTTCCAGCTACGGGCTCTTGCAGGTGAGAAATTTTCAAAAAGCTCACTTTTCAGTCGAACTTTTCTTCGAGCTCACTACCTGTTCACTTTTAACGTATTAGTGGATGGTTGTAGGGAATTAAATTTCCTTCAAGAATCAATGACATGTGTGTGTTGTAACATGCTTCGACAGTTCACCTACAACAAAAATGAAGTGAAATTTCGTGAGCGTGTCCAATTCAGATGTACGTGCAATTCCTCTCCATGAGGATCGTCTACGTCCTCTTTATCTTCTTCCAGGATTGGTGGAGAGTTAAAACAGCTCCCTTGGCAGTTGGCACAGACAATGGTACAAAATATGCCAGCCTTCTTGCACCCACTGCTAGCCCCGCAGTTCGTAGTATATAACGCGCAAGCTGCAAAATGCTAGGCGCTACAAAATACCATGTGCTTTAATAAAAAAAAAAACACACGCCGCTGACCGGCCAGCTAGCTCTGTTGACCAAATAGTAAACAGCGGAGAGAGCAAGACAAATACACAGGGTAGTGGGTGACAGAATTAATACCTTTGGTAATGGCTCATCATATATCATCGATTCCAAATAAATCTTCACTACTTACTTTTGTGGCTTCTTGTAAATTTCCTGGGCGCCACCTAATTCCAAAATAAGTTTCGCTTACACTACCGGAACTAGGAAAGGTAGCTTTAGCTTTAAAATAGGCAACTAATGACCCACAAATAAAAAGTTTTATTCGGTGCACTGCACCATGAAATAAATTCAAAATTGCACAACTTAGATTCCCCACTGGGAATTCATAATCTTATTTAAGGTAAGCAGCAACTCAAAATATGAATCCTCCCAAAGTTAACAAAAGAAGGGGTTTACATAAAATTTCCCATAAAATGTTGAATAAAATACACCAGAATCTCTGGAGTTAACACACAAATATCGTTACAGTGGCAAAATAATGAATTAAATTGAAAATAGATACCCTAATTTATAGCTTGAGTGGGCAATGAAATTATTCGGTTCTTACGAGCTCGTTCGTACCTTACATAAATTGTTATCACTCCATAACGAGAGTAATCTTTTTACTAGCTAAAATATTGTACCCCAAAAATGTCAAGCTTACCAATTAACAGTAATAATCTTGGCTCTATGCAGGCCAATTAGCAATTGATCACCACCGAGGTGGGTCAAATGCAAACACACAAATTTACAAAAAGGTTTAACAATGTTACATCACCGTACGATCAATATTTAGGTCTTCTTTTCCACAGGTCCTGGTATATGGTTGCACGTTGAATGACAAATGCTGCTCTAAGTGTTACACAAAGTGTCGGAAGCAAGGTAGCGGCTTCAAGATATGTACGACTCGGCCATTAAGTTATTTCAATGGTTTGATGCTAGATCGTACACACTGCACTCCAGTACTTAGTCGATTTACTTTCATATGCCCCCTTATCCGCAACACAATGTGGTCTATAGTTTCGTTTCACAGGTAAACAGTCGGATCGTAGTTCTTGACCCCAATACGTGAACTCTAAAATAATAAACTAATGGGTGGTACGTTTTTACACAAGAATAAATGCGAACCTCTACATGGAGAGAGTCAACGGAAAATAAAAGAGCTTCGTGAACGTACGAAAGTGAATGGAAGTTATCCTACGATCGTTGTCAGAATGGTCCCCTAAAATAGAAATAACGGTAGTGTGGATTCGAACACACAGAGAACTTACAATTATGCTTACGTTCCTTTAGAAGAACTCCTTTCGGATTAAATGGTTACCATGCCCAAAAAGAAATGGCAGGTACAATGATGGTTCACTTGTTTTTAAAGATGCTTTCGCCAAATTGTTGAAAACAAAATGAACAGGAACTAAATTAGCACTTAAATCAGGATGAACCGCACGACCGTTCTCTTCGGGTTAGCAAGTAAAACACGCTGAATTTTTCCATTTCCGGTCCCAATGAAACAACGAAGTTTTGCTCCAACCAATAACGCGGTCAATTGAAGCTTACAATACCATATATGGTTACGGTATCAAATTACATAGGTTATCTAAAGCGGAAATTGGCTTTTAGACCAATAATAGAAATATAAAACATTAAAACGGGCAGGTACGGAAATAAACGAATGTGAAGGTTACAAAAGGTGACTACCACGGAATAGAAAAGTTATAAACAGGGTGATTGAAATGGAAATACGAACAAAATGTTGATATAATAATAAAACTGTTACAAGTAGAGCAATGGCAAAAAATGACTTTTCTTCGGGGCTGGCGGAGCTGGAGAAAGGTGTCCATCTTCACCTCTTTTCCAACCCTCTTGCTCGGAAGGGAGTGATTTCTCCAGCCACTGCTGAACTTGGAGAAACACTCTAGGAGAGTGTTACCGTGCTGAAGTTTTCGTTGGAGGAAGAGAGGGAAGATTTGGTTTAAGTTTGGTGGTTGACTTAACAAATACCCTATAACGGTGATGGTCAAGGTCATTTTCATCGCTGGGGGCCTGGTACATATAGAGTAATATATGTTCCCCAGCTTGCGTCAGGTGTTGAGTTGAAGTTGTAAGAAACTAAAGCGATTAAAGTGTATTTCTTAGGGTTGTTCTTAAACAATTTGAGGATTGTTGTTTTGCTACGGTTGTAAATGGCAGAAGTAGTGTCACAACCCGTAAAGCCGTGTTAGAAGAGAATATGCCCACTAAACGGCAGTTTTAGGAGTTGATGGCTTGAAAATACTTTGGTCTCTGTTTTTCCCCTCCCAGGTTTGAGGAAGAAAATGTTTTTGTCAGACGGTGTCAGTGGGATGAGTATCATCACTAGGTCAACATCCTCTCCAACAACTAGCACTGTGGGATGGGTAGTACACTTGTCCACTCCACACCGTACGATGCTGACACCTGCGTCTCCTGGTGCAACGCTTCTCTCCATCCCACTTTCCACGAAAATGTCAAAACATGTTACACCATACATATCAATAATTCTTGAAGGAAATTTAATTCAATACAATACAACCATCTACTAATACGTTAAAAGTGAACAGGTAATGATCTCGAAGAAAAGTACTACCGAAAAAGTGAGCTTTTTGAAAATTTTTCACCTGTAAGAGCCCGTAGCTGGAAAACCATGCGTTTTTTGAATAAAATGTATACAAACGCAGTTGTAGAAAATTTGATGAGCTTTCAATTTTTACTACAACCCAAAATTTTCGAAATATAGCCGAAAAACTGCAAAACTGTACCTTCAATCCCCTGCCCCTCCCCCCGGCGCTTCCGAAATCGCTCGAGACTTTATTACACAATCATCAGGGGATCTTCAACCACACATTCACGAAAAACCTACACGATTATTTTTTCTATTGGCCGTTTTTTTGGCATACAATGACTGGACTAATGTTTTGGACGGGAGTAAAATCATCTCTTCACGCGTCACGCTCGAGTAATGCCGTACGTGCTGAAGGCGAGCTCGGCATTATTAAAGCGCATTTGGAGATTATCGTTGTAACAGTTTTAAAATAATATTAACATTTCTGTCCATATTTCAATTTCCACCTGTATATCTTCTAAATTTTCTCGTCATTGAATGCGACCAATTTCTAGTTACTTTTGCATTTCTGTGTTTGCCTCTCCGATTTAACTTGTCTTCTTGTCGTTAGAGGACATTTTTTTGTTTTTGTTTTGCTTTTTTTATGTTAAACATTAAATTACCTTATATGGTCATGCACTATCCGTAGCTTTGGCTTGGGTACAATTTCTAAAACTTTTGACGTCTTCCAGCAACCTGCAATAGAATCGGTCGTGCTAAATTCCCGAATTTGGGTGTTTGATATATTTTCGAATGGTCGAATTGATTTAATACTTAGCGGAAGCATCTTTAATCAATCGATTACCCGTTGTGCCGACAATTGTTTTTGGACGTTCGGTTACAATTTTTTTCCGAAATGGACTTTTAATACGGAAAACTCAAGCATTCCAAATCGGGAACAAATACCGACCATGTAGTAAATTTTGAGGTCATTTGGGACGTATCCAGTTCGTTTCATTTGTGTAGTCTCTGAATAAGAGAGTCTTTGCATGGGGGTTAATATTCAGCTGAATCCGGGGAAATAATCGGCCTACTGCAGATGAGTGTGCTTTCAAACATCCCGTAGAATCATTAAGATCTTAAGGGCACCCGAACATAGATCGTGAGAGAAATATACCTGGAGCATAAGCTTTGTTACCTCCGTAGGAGTTATTTTTGGTTACACAAGGAACCTGTGGAATTGCCGACACAATTTGTCATTAGCGGTGACGCACCTTCAACCTTTTTACCTAAATATCTATGAACCGTTTATTTGACCCACATATGTAAGTGGAAATTTTTACGTGTAATTAGTATGCTTGATCAAGTACGAATTATTCTAGAGAAGTAATCACTTGTAAGGTAAAGAGCTCCTTACTACGGTTAACTTCAACACCTCAAGCTACCGAGTATAGTACATCATTTCAATTTTAATTTCTAGTAATTATACTTGTCGTTGCTTAGCGGTACGAGGTGTCACATAACTTCAGGAGTTGTTGGTGGGTTAATTTTTGTGTTAATAGTTCATGGGAAGATTTCATTTTTTTTGTATTTTGCATACTCTTTGGTTAATAAACAATAATTTTTCTGGTGGGTCAATTGTTGACTCTTTTTATAATGAAGCTACCTTTCCTAATTCCGGTGGCTGCAGATAAAATTGTTATCGGGATTAGGTGGCACCCAAAAGACTTGAATCGAAGCATTAGTGGCGGAGATTTACTTGGAACCTTTTATAATAATTTGTGGTCAAGGTTTTTAATTCACTTACTTGCTACCCTGAGTAAGAGAATATCTCTCTACGCTGTTAACTATTTGGCTAACGGAGCTAGCTGGCTGATCAGAGACGTGTGTTGATTTCAAATTGCACATGGTATTTTATAGTGCCTTGCGGTCTAAGCTTAAGCGTTATATCGTATTAAAATCATCGGTGCTTTGAAATTGACGAATATGCATATTTAAGGGTATTTAGCTTCGGAATAAAAGAAATAAAATAAAAGAACGGAATATTCAGAAGGATTAGTGGCAAGCTGGCTGTTTCTCAATTTACAATGGATGATGTCGCGGGTTCAAACCCATTTTTTTCGATATCTTAGTGAGGCTTCTTCATCCATAGGTTCTTAGATGCTACACCCTATGTATTAAAAATTCACAAAATGCCATTTGAACTACAAAACGCGCTGGATTGGTCCAGGTAAGGTTAAAAAAATTGATACGGACATTAATTTATTACCACAATTGATACAAAACCCTATATACACGAAGTTCGCTTACAACCAAAACTAATTTGATATCGAACAAGCTTTGGCCCAATATTACAGAGTGACTCGCATAATCCTTTTTAGATGTGTCCCTGCAGAAGTTCTTAAAGTTGTTCTATATTACACCGGTATTTACCTTACGAATTAGGAAACCTGCACGAAAACCTAATTCGGAGTAGCCGGCAGAATGCTCGAAACTGATCTAAGGAAATTCCTATCTCTGCCACAGACGGAAAATTTTTATTTCAGCCCAGATTCGAACACCCGACTTCACGGCTATGTACCCCAACGCTCTACCACCATAAATATATAAAAATTTTACCATTTAATTATATTGATGAAACATACTCGGGTACTAATAAATGACAATGCTTGAAGAGTCAAAGTCTCTTGTTAATTCCTTGAAGAGATCACTAAACTATGCTTGATATTAATTGTTGTAATTCGTAATGACCCTCGAAAAAAAACAAATGCTATGTTTAATTACACATGACATGATCCCTTGCGTGTGCGGTGTTGGTAACAATGTCTTGTATCCCACAACTTCACTTATGGAAGCACATGTCGGGTGATATGATGAAATGGATCGTATCTTCATTGACAGAATTCCGTGATTTTTTGTTGCCATGGAAGATACAATGATAGCTCTAGATTTTGCGTTTTTTGTAATTTTCTCAGCTGCTAAAAGGAATATCTAGATTTTTATTTCAGAATAGGTGGTTTTGAGGCAAGCAAAAATGTTTATAAAGAATGACATTTTTGCGTAAAGTTAAAATTAAAAATTTTTTCCCTCTTGTTCAGTCGATCCGGGGACACACTGTATGTCAACATTACCGATGCATTTAAGTCTTTGGCCCGTATGAGTAAAAGTAAGCAAATGCTTATACTTGCAAAATTCAAAGTAAATATACTCGTAAGTGCTCCTTCGCACTGGGCGACTTAGCAGCGCTGCTAAACAAACCAGTATAAAGGGGCACTTACGAGTATTTACTTTGAATTTTGCAAGTATAAGCATTTGCTTACTTTTATTCATACGGGCCTTTGTTTGAAAAATACTTCTTATTCTTCGACGCCAGCAGCTTTTCTTATTCTTCATAAGAGGCTTCTGTATTTGAATGTTGTAGGTACCTACTTGTCTTCTGCTTCTGCAACAAGCCACTGAATGTACAGTGATAATTATTCATAAGTACTAAGTAGACATAGGGATTTGATTGCATTGTTTTTCCATATGTCTACTTTTAAATGACAAAATCGCTTCTGAAGGGTGCCTAATTTTATGCAACCAAAATAACTTGTGAAAACAAATAAAGATCTGGCTGTCACATTAATTAATTTGAATATTTTTGCTTTGGCTTCCGTATTTTTATTTTCGTTCGCGTGCGATGTATTCAACTGAAGAAACAGTTGATATTGCCAATTGGTATAAAGTCGGTAACAATTTAAGGAGCGTAAAAAATTTATTTTCAGTGAAGACTAAGCAACAATATTCAAACTTCAAATTAATTCGCGGTAATTAAAATTAATTCACGTAAATTCTAATTAATTCACGTTAATTAAAATTTAAAGAGGAGATGAGAGAACTTCAAGGACCGTAAAAACTTGTAAAAGACTTTTGCAGGCTGTTGGAAACTCTTGGATATTTGGAAAACATTTTGAAATGTCTTGTAAAATAGGTAGAGGGAAATGTCGATATATCGATTATACCATCTTCTGATCAAATGGTAACCAAATATGCATGAAAGTTATGGTAAAATTTCGTGTACAAATGTTGTTGCGAAGTATTTCTTAAGATGTTCCTTTTACAGATCATATCCTCTGCGGTTGCCGAAAAATGAGTTGCAACTGCAGTTGAAAAGATTGAAGGTATTACCCATTGCTGTCCCATCAACTAGCTACCCAGGTCTCTTACCTTTACATTCGCACTTCGGATTTCTTTAAGAATACCTTCAAATCCTATGTGCACTTAGATTACCGGCGGGGTAGGTATAAGTACTAAATATCGTGCATGTCACGTGAAATGTTAAAAGGGCGCAAATGGAACGTGCGACATTTTGATACGTCTTCATTGTTATGCGAAGAATAAGATAGCCGGTATCAGAAGATTCAATCAGGGAAAAAGTGAGTTGGATCGAGATTGAGAAACGATTAATAAATCACTGATGGATAAGACAATGGTTAGAAGTAGAAAATAACGCACGTGTGCAGAGAAAATTGACTGTAAATGGCAGTTGATTGTCACCTTTTACGTTTTAACGCGATCTTTAACACGCTAACGGTGAAATACTGCACGATATACCATTCAATGATTGGACTGACGTTTTCTAATAGTCGACTTTCTGTTATCAAACAGAGTACTGTCGAATTAACAGCTTGTTCTCAATTACTGCTTTAACGAACCTGGAAAATTAACCACTGTTGTATGACGCACCCTGTAGAAAGAGTTCGGGGGGGGGGGGGGGGTGGGAATTTGGCAATTGAAACATCTTTTGATTCGATCTCATTTACTTGCATACCTACCCCTATAGGGCGATGCTATATGTTTATCAAAGTTATAGTGATAGTAGAGAAAAAGCATAGTTAAGAGAAACAAATATGTAACACCTTATGTCTGAGGAATATCACGTAGTAATATGCTATTAGAATTATAACAAGGAAGATCGAATGTAAAGAATAAGAAAGTGGCGGAAGTTAGTTCCAAGTAGGGGAAATTAACCCCCATGTATTCGTATTTAGATGAAAGAGGACCACGTTACATTAAACTCTCGATACTTCGGGAATAATGTACCAGCAATAATTTTGTATTATTAATGACTCCGGGAGCTCGCATCGACTTTCCACTCGTAGTGACTTGCCATCAGGGCTTATGAGAGTACCAGTTGAGCCTGCCCTCAAGAATACTATGTATTTCTCATGTGTTAGTGTAAACAAAAGTTATCCGCACATTTTTGTATTTTATAGTGTCTCCAGTTTGAAATCCCAGCCAATCCGTTGTCAATCTCTGCAAAAAGATTTCGGCGACAATCCTCGATGACATCGAAATTACTCCGCGTATGACTAAATCCGAAAGTAGATTTGTTTAACTAAACAAGCACGGTAGTACTAATCAAATCAAATAGAGAAAGGTGAAATGCACTGCATCTCCTCGTCTCGATATGTTGTTCGCGTAAAAGGGGGCCTGTAATCTAATATGAATCGAGATCTGTCACGTTCTGTCCAGTACGTGACCTCGCGAACCCGACCATGTGAACATGCCACAACCATAGCATTTGCTTTTTAATACCGACGGTTGTATAAAAACTATCGGTCTCAATTGGACACACGCGAGCACTATTATAGATCGTCATTCAATTAAACGACGCTCCCTTTATATATACTCGCACATAGGTGGAAGAACTTTATTAATAAGCGAAAAAAATGTGACCTATTAAAATACGTGATGGTATCATTATGAGCACTTTCTTTTCATTAATTGGATTTCTTATTTATATTTCTTTTATTTCAACGGCTAACTGTCCGTATACCGACTAAAGAGAATAGAACCACCTTACGTTTTCACTATAACAATCACTTTGACAAAAACAAAAACTGATAAAGATCAAATAAGACATGATTATATAATTAAAATATAACTTTGTCGGTTTTGCATATTGGATACTCAGTTTTAACTTTTTCACCGCAGCCTGCGATTCTCGAACCCAAAGGCCCCAAATCTGAAACGTAGAACTTATCTGATTACCCTGTAGCCTTATACCGGGTAATCTAGAATGACTGAGGACAGTTAAAATTTGTCGCTTAAAATGTTTAGTATTTTTTACATAGGGATTGGCAAACATGGTTTTAACTGAACAGTAGTCGCCATCTATTGGCGGCGTTTTTTATATGTAGGTATCTTTATTTTTTTGTCTTTGTACCGCGATCCATTCATTTTAAAGAAAACAGTTCTTTGCAAGTGCAGCATTTTGCAACGGTACGTACACTAAGAGAAAATACTTATAAGGCTCATGTAACCTTACGTTTTAGGCTTAAAGGCTTTAAGGGGATGGGTTTTGATTCATTCATTTTAAAGACGCACATACTCCACTCAGTTGTGCCATAGTTCCTCTATGGTTGTGCTTACTGCAATTCAAAAAAACAAGCAATCAGCATATGCATGATTAAAGCGCATTTTTGGTCATGCAGGTCAGTATTTTATTAGCGAAGTTTAAAATTATCGATCTCACGAGAAATTTTGGCTGCGTTAAATAATTAATTTTATTTAATTTCAATTGACGGTACGTCTTCATTTTATAAAACAAATCACAAAGTAAATAATAAGTTTTTATACTGGTAGCGCTATCTAACGGTAAAATTATAGCACCTCCGAAACCCATATCGAAATTATTTTCTTCAATTATCGATCTCACAAGTAATCTAACTCAAAATAGACTAGTGCCTGCACATCTACACTATAGCAGAAAGCTTTTAGTGAAAATTTGAAGTCTCTAGCTATTGTAGTTGTGGAGATCTAACGCGGACAGCCGGCCTGCCAGCAATAACGAATATAATAGCGTATTTTTTTCAAAAATGCGCTAAAAATTCTACCTACCAACATGGTGTAAGTTGTCGAAGATGTAAGAGAACGTGGCCCCTGGAATTTATGTCATCAAGCTTGTGGGTATAACAATGTAACTCTATTTGTTATTATTGCAGGCTTTCGATGATACCTGGCACAAAACTTCGCACGAAGATATGGGAATGTTTTCATATAAGGTGAGGAAGCGTCTTTATGACAAGAGATTTAGTCAGAACTACCGTACATGGGCAACTGAAAAGAACATTACGGTGAACTGGAAAGTGAAACTGTGCTTAATAAATAAATTATTTCTTAAATTATTGTTTAGTGATCCATTAAATTTGATCCACCACTGCTTTTAAATAAATGACATTTGATAGGTTACCAACATTATAAATGTTTAGTTTTGCACAGTCATTTTGGATCACCCGGTATACTTATACTGTGGCGCTGGTTTTTGCAAAAATGAGTAAGTAGGTATATCCGGCATTCTCATATTGAGGCAACATTTAAAAATGGAGTGCTTTAGTGCAGTGAACCAAAACATCGTTTATTTTTTTAAAATCTAAATAGTATACAGGGTGTACAGGGTGGTTAAATGCGTTCACTAGTTTCATTCCCCCACAAGTGCATCGTATCGTCTATGCAGTTTTCTTGAGTGCAAACTGAGTGACAGGGAAGACTTTTTGGTAAAATCTGAAATGCATAATTTGTCATTTTTTAAAATAGTTCTGGAATACTGCATCCCTCTCTTTTCTTTTCGAAGCTGCTACCTCTTCTCTCGGATTATTTAACTTATATCATATGTAGGTAAGTACTGGTTTCACCTTTAACTATTCATATTCAATACTTCACTTATTTTTATTTGCAATAACAATAATAGTCACAAATTCTTGAAGGTGTCCCAGACGTCTTTCAAGTTTTGTTGTGGGTGCTTGCGGTATTTTAATTGGTTTTAAAATATAATTTTGCTTTTTCCACCCCATTTTTCAATAGGTATTATAGAATTATACTTATATTATGAAGATTTTTGTTTTTGAAGAAAAAATCACACAAAACTGATTTTTTTGTATACGTAGCATAAATGGTGTTTAAACAATATAAATAGTTATTTCCTCCTTCTAAAGGGGTTAATGATTTTAAACAATATAAAAAAACAAAAATTTAAAAGACTCGGAGCTGTTTCCGAGGATTAAAAAAAAACCTTATTGACGCAGCGTTGTAGCTCAGTGACAGAGCGTTGGGCTACAAAACCGGAGGTCGGGTGTTCGAACCTGGGTTGAGGTGAATTTTTCATCTGTGGCGGAGATGGAAATTACCTTAGGCCAGTTCCGAGCATTCTACCGGCTGCTCCGAATTAGGTTTTCCTGCAGTTTTCCTAATTCGTAAGGTAAATACCGGAGTAGTATAGAACAACTTAAGACTTTCTGCAGGGACACTCTACAATTGAGCTTAAGCCTGTTGAGGGCCTAGAACAAAAGGGAAAATAAATAAATAAATAAATAAATAAGTAAATAAGTAAATAAGTAAATAAGTAAATAAGTAAATAAGTAAATAAGTAAATAAGTAAATAAGTAAATAAGAAATAAGTAAACAAGTAAACAAGTAAATAAGTAAATAAATAAATAAATAAATAAATAAATAAGCGATACAATTGATCTCGAAAATTTTTACATAATATTCTGAAACGCATTTCAAATATTTTTCTAAAAATATACCTCAAAATTTTCAATTTCTGAAGAACTGGTACCCAAAGTCTGATTAGTTAACAATCGTTCTCTCTCTCTCTCTTGCTCTCTCTATCAAGTATCTTTCATTCCGCATGATATATGTAGTTTGGGAAAACGACGCCAAATAATGATGGCTCTAGTGCTAGTGCGCATAAACAAAATGCAGAGTTCCCGCGCCCTTGAGCGATCAGCTGTTTTGTTTCCCTAATTGATTCACGTTATATTGTTCAATTGACACACAATGCGTTAACAATTCAGTATCAAATATTTTGTACGGGCTAACCAAATGACGAAATCGCTGACGAGCGCGGTAACTCCTTTTTCACTAGCGCCCTCATTATATCGTGTTATTTCCCTAAACATCAATTGTTTTATATCATATGCAAAATGTTATATACAGGCTGCTTCAAATTCGAGGGCCACCAGGGGGATGTAGGAGGGGGAGGTAGGTAGTTTAAATTTGGCAAAGTTGCGTATTTTGATGCTTAAAAAAATGCAGTCTGAAAACTGAAAAAATTCCGACTGCTTTCGGAGATATCCGGAAAAAAACGAAATTTTGCAAAATCATTTTTATTTTTTACTGAAGTTATTTAAAAAGATTTTTCAAAATAAATGTCATATTATTATGGCCACTTTTTTCCCTCTACAAGATGCAACTTTAATTTTGACGTTTCGTTTCCAGTCGACCATCATCAACTTTGTTTTTTCTTATGGAAGTCATTTTTACTTTTTGTGTCATTTGATAGAGAATTTTTTTCAGATTTCAAAAATGTAAACATCAGTATCTTTAATAAGAAATGGCGCTATTAATTCGTAAAAGCGCAAGAAACTACGTACGAACACTACCCAAGACAAAATTTTCTAGGCAAAAAAAAGATCTTTTAACAATATTTAAATAAATTATGATGTGTACATTTTTGAAATCAGAAAAAATTCTCTATCAAATGACACAAAAAGCAAAAATTACTTCCATAAGAAAAATCAAAGTTGATGATGGTTAGCCGGAGACGAAACGTCGGATTTAAAATGTAAAACTATCATCTTGTAGAGGGAAAAAAGTGTGTTTAAATTTTTTGTTAAATAACTTCAGTAAAAAATAAAAACGATTTTGCAAAATTTCTTTTTTTGCCGGATATCTCCGAAAGTAGTTGGAATTTTGCATCACAAAGCAAGGTCACTCCTTAGTTACATTACCAAAAAAAGCAGGCCATGACCTTGAACCACAAAAGCAGGTCATCGGGAAATACCCTTCATCAAGGCCACGACTTTGCATCACAAAAAGGTAGTGGGATGGTGCCCCTATTGTATTTATGAGTATTCGAACATGTTGAGAACCAGGAGCTGGAGATGGTACAAAGGGAATGTCGTAGAGGTGGACGAGATGTCGAAATTGGTCAAGATATGTCAATTTAAATTAAGAGCTATTACAATTAGTTTTTAATTTTTACTGTTCAATTGTTTTCACCTGAAATAGTCACTAAAAGCTATACGCAGCATCTTGAAACATCAAAAGCAAAGATAGGACGTTGTTGTGCGAAGTATACAGGGAGTAACAATAAAGCGTTGTTGTGTAAACAATGGCTTGTAGACTTTATTTCAGTCTAAACACCAAAAATAATAACGGAACCGCGTGTATACATGGAAACATTTCAATTTATTAAGTGTGAAGCTGGGGAATTATTTTCGAATAGACACAAAGTTGATTCATTTTGCTTGAATTAGAATTGTTTGTTATTACGTATTATTTTCTTGTTTGACTTTTATTGCTATTGTAATTCATTCAATTTATGGTTTAATGTAGGCACATCTGGTCGTTTGGGATAAAAGGTTTTGTTATCGGACGAGGTTAAGTTAACGCACGTATTTTTATGGTTGTTTGAAGCTGGTCTTTATAAAGTCTAATTATGATTGGCGGTGTTTCTGAAAGATTGTGGAAGGATATTATTTTACAGTGGTGTTTCCTTTAAATATTGGAATCATCGAGGCTAACTGGTTCGCGACGGTTGGAAGGTATGTTCGCTATTTATTTTATTCGGGCTGTCCGTCAGATTTTATTGACTGAAGACGTAGTTTGTCATTATTATAATAGATTTGTGCAGTAGCAAGATAAATAATCTTTGACAGTTTAAAGCGGTTTGTCCGTTTTTGGAAAAAGTCTGTCAAGTTTGAAAAAGCAAGCAATTAGTGAACCTTGAGTCCTTCTGTCAAGATTCTCTTTTTATTAAAGGTTAAAAGCTTTTTAGCGTCTGAACAGCCACCGGAAATTTTTATTTTATTTTTTATGTTAATATTTAATAATCAAGATCTGTGTGTTAAAGAAAAGTGAAGTTCAGAATCTGTCAGCGTTTGTGTGTGGAGTTAAGTGCGCCTGTCGCATGCCTGCGTGCGGGGTAATTTGTCCAAACAAGTCTTGCGAGATTTTCTTTCGAATTTTGTTTTTGTAAATCAGGGCTAACTTCTCATGAGCTTTGACCTAAAATTGGAAGAAGAGTATATGGCAGTAGCACAAGCACAATTTGGTTTGGGCGATCCTGCTTCCATGACCTATGCGCAGTTAGTGGAACTGTGTAAATATGACATCTGAAAATACACTTTTCACCCGTGCAATTACTTCTAGGGAAAAATAAGACGTTTCCTAATCTAAATTCATAAATGCTGTGACACTAAAAATTTTGCATTCAATGTTAGAAAATTGCTGAAGATGTAGTGCGCGATTTGATTCAAAGCGATTTATACTATGTAATCATGGAAGTGTAAATCGGGTATGAGTTAAGAGGGAAGGTGCAAAAACTTATTTTATTATCAGCGCACAAAATGAGCAGTTTATGTGTAGGAAGTAAGGGTCAAATGTGTAATAAAATGATTGCTTCTCGAGCGGCTATGAATCGAATCATAATAAAAAAAAGTCGATGATTACATGCAAAGGTTTAGCGCGCGGATCGTTGTTAAACAATTATCGGGACGGTCATGTAACTTCGCCATTATCTACATATACACGCAGTAGGCATTAGATGATAGAAAATCAATAGCTAAAGCCGGTTATTAACGCGGAATTATACAATTTTGATGTGTACACTATTGGGACAAGTGTTAGTCTGTTGATTTTAGAAGAAGGGCAATTCTGATAAGTATAGAGCAGAACGAGGACAAGGAATGCGATGTGCGTGATGAGAGATGTAAGTAAGGAAAAGGTATAAGGAGAGAGGTATGACCAATAAGACAAGTTAACCGAACCATAATACGTATTCATTTATTATTAGCGGGTGAACTAGCGTATGTAGTGTTGGATACAAACCCACGACATGTAATTAATGATAGTTAAAAATTGAAACTGCTATTGATGAGTTCGGTGTACGTACAAGATACTCTTGAATTCTTTATTACCCTAACTAGCTTTTAATTGAATCTCGAATCAAACTAGTATTTATTCTTGTTGAAATTATAATTACAAGAAGTATCGCTTTGTTCGATTCTCATGTTACAAAATTAAGGTAGGGGTTTCCGCGTGAATTATTTAACGAAATGTAGGTACTTCGTTTATGAAACGATTTATTAATATTTTTCCATTGGAACATGCTTTACGCTGTATGTAACGTCCATTTGTCGTTTTGCTGAATTAATTAGGCTCCCTTAAAATATTTAAGGGGATCGTTGAAATGTCCACGTATCGGAATTGGGGAGAGCTATATCGAAATCGAAGCGCGGTGAGTTTTCCTGCGAGCAGAAAAATCTAATCTTTGGCACCTGTTGCCTGTGCTTTTACCTTTTTGCACGTTTTTAACGTTTTCGCACTTAACATCAGATTTTGTTCATTTTGTCTTTCCAACCACCTTCGATATAAATAATAGTCGTTGATTCACATTTTTTACACGAAAGAGAGGGTGCATTCAAGTCAAATTTGGAACAGGTCGACGGAAAACGGCTATTCCTGTCAATAGCTACATCTCCCTGTGCGGTCTGCTGATCTTTGAGGATTCTCGTTTTCGAGCGGAGGGTGAACATACATCCACATCATCTTTTTGAGCCCCTTGTACTGCCTCCATGATTGGAATTGAGGAACAAGAGAGTCCGCTCTGCCAAAATAGAAAAACCACCCTGCGGTAATTTACAGGTGGGTGGCCTAACTTCGCTCGCGGTTCCACGCGCATTACTTCTCACGGGTTCACGCGAAAAATCTCACACCACTCTTCCTTTTTTTAGTGACACTCTATTCCAAGACGCAACACCAATAAAACTAATTTTCCACAATCGATGAAATTCATTGAACTCCACGTGTAGTATACAATCATGATGGGTCAGAAAAACTCACGCCACGTAGCAAGTTCGATAATGAAGATTGCAAAATAAACAAAATCTCCCTGTAGTCCGAAATAATCGTCACGACTCACTCGCGCCGCCAGCTTTCAATGGCATTTGGAAAGTCAGGACCGTATTTTAAGGCCACATACAAAACCGAGTCAAATAAAATCCGTTAACGGACACCTATTAACTGTTTATTCTGATTTGTCCACTTTTCTCCTGAAGATACTGTAATAGAACCGAATTTGCCCGCTAAAATTCGATTTAAATATTACCCAAACCCGCCCCTGGTGCGACGCTTTGTTTCGTTTCCGTGGAAACCGTGTTTTTTTCTTCTATGCCCAACATTCAAATGGGCCATAAACAAGGAAAGGTAATGATCCACATCGACTGAGTCGTCGATATTAACAATTTGCGTCTAGGATTTGCTTAAAAAAGGAAAATAGAAGGAGAAGTATTTGTGCTTTTGTTGATGGCAGACGTATGTGTGCTTTAGTGAAATGCAGTCGTAATTTGGTTTTTCGAATATTTACTGCGGCTGTTTCGATTGCAATTACAAAGGCGACGTATTCCTTTTTATCTTTACATTTATTGCATCCATCTAGTAATTATACGATCGTGTTAGATTATTTGCCAAATTAACGACATTCCAGTATAGCATGACCATTGTCATTTATAGCGTCTTCTAAATACAAATTGCTCTTTTGTAATATTGTGCTGAGCGTACTTTGAATTAAATGCATAGAGATTCTACGTAAATATGTTGTTTTCCAATTTACAGTACTTTGTTCCTAGCGCTGGTTTTGCTTGCCAACCCGCAATATGAATTACTGACCGATTTACGTGTTTTTATTTATATTTAGATACAGTATGTTCCCTTTAGGATGATATTTCAATACGAGAATGGAGAATTAAACGGTATAATAAATAGGTATTATTCGTCGATTCGTGGATGGTGCTGCGTGTGAAAACATCGATACTACATTTGAATTTGTAATTGAATTTTTTGCAGCACATCTCCTTTGCTTCGCATGAATATGTTACTGTTTATTTACAGAGTGCTTCATCTGGGGGCGAGTGACGTACGTTAGGTGGTTGATTGTTACATATTGTACTTGGCATTGAGAATTAATTATTTTATACGAATGTTGTGCCACGACATGTTGCTTTGTTGTGTTGTAATGTGATACTCCGTTCTGCTCCTACTATGTATTTGAACCGGGTAATTATGATTATTAATATTTGGCAGGGTGACTTGTTTCGAATATATACTGTGCTATATTTGATACCGATATTAATCTCGAATTGACGTAGCAGAGGCAGAGATTTATGTTTTGTGTACTGTTTTTTGTCTTAGAAAAGAGCCATCTTGCCGATATTGCTAATCAATGCGTTGAGTCGACCCTTGACATGTAAGGTCTGAATATTGAGTTTGAGTCAACATTTGTTATGCCAATGCACATACAGGGTGATTCCTATAGTACCTGCCACCGTTTGGGAGCGTGTAGGTGGTGCGTAGGGGAGTATTTTGATATAGGACACTTGGGGTCGGAAATCTAAAATAAGGGTGCCAGAGCCAAATTTACCTTCTGGAATTTCGCGCCTGTAGGTAGGCAACCCAACCGGCCGGCGGTGCACACGGAGCGATCTCAGGCGGCGATGTGTGGCTGACACTTGATCAGAATTTTGTTTAAACCCACGAAATCCCGTCTGCAACGACGCGTATCAAGTGAATAAACACTATGGCAATAGTATAATAATAGTTGGCTAGATGTAGGAAGTGCATTGAGAACAACGGTGGCCACGTTGAACACTTGTAAACGTTATTGCTTTTGACTGTCGTTTTCCCTCCTTCCCTCCCATGTCGCTTCCTCGCGCTAACTCGCTCTGCATCGCTCCGCGCGAAACGTCGGTCGGTTGGGTTGCCTACATACAGGCGTGAAATTCCAGAAGATAAATTTGGTTCTGGCGCCCTTATTTTAGATTTCCGACCCCAAGTGTCCTATATCAAAATAATCCCCTAGGCACCCCCTATACGCTCCCAAACGGTGGCAGGTACTATAGGAATCACCCTGTATGTCAACTGTCAACGCCTACATTAATTTTGTATATTTTGTTTATGATTATGTATGCGTTTGCGAGTTTGCCGATGTATACTCTGTTATTTTTGTTATGTCATGATTTGTCTTTTGATCGCTTACTGTCAGTACTCATAGAAGAGAGCCTGGAGTTCGGTCTTTTATAACCCGGCACTTTATAACTAGCGGGTGGAGAGGGAGAGGGAGAGGGAGAGGGAGAGGGGAGGGAGAGGAGAGGGAGAGGGAGAGGGAGAGGGAGAGGGAGAGGGAGAGGGAGAGGGAGAGGGAGAGGGAGAGGGAGAGAGGGAGAGGGAGAGGAGAGGGAGAGGGAGAGGGAGAGGGAGAGGGAGAGGAGAGGGAGAGGGAAGGGAGAGGGAGAGGGAGAGGGAGAGGGAGGGGAGAGAGGGAGAGGGAGAGAGGGAGAGGAGAGGGAGAGGAGAGGAGAGGGAAGGGAGAGGGAGAGGGAGAGGGAGAGGGAGAGGGAGAGGAGAGGGAGAGGGAGAGGGAGAGGAGAGGGAGGAGGGAGAGGGAGAGGGAGAGGGAGAGAGGGAGAGGGAGAGGGAGAGGGAGAGGGAGAGGGAGAGGGAGAGGGAGAGGGAGAGAAGAAGGAACAGTCGTAAGTGTCAGATCTTGACCCTATAGATAATTTAAATGTTACAGCGAATCTCAAACAAAAAGTACGGTGGCCATCAATCAAATAATAATTAATACGTATTACTGAGGATAATAAAACTGTTGCATCTTCCAAAACGCGTGACACGGAACAGTCGCGACAACAACAACTGCAAAATAAACAAAATCTCCCTATAATATGAACCAATCATGTCAAATCCCACGACTGGCCGCTGCCTTAAATTTTCAAACGCATTTAAATCGCCAGGGTAGTATTTCAGGACCACTCGCCCAAGTGACACAAGGAAAAAGTTTACGAATCCTGCCACTAGAACCATCCAAAATGGTCACAATCGAGAAATAAATCATAATCAGTAAAAAATAGAAGTTAAAATCTTGTCACTCCAGAGACACCCTTCGCCTTTCAAACTTCAGGGCTATGGTGGCAGCTGACTAGCTTGCACTTAGTCGTCTCCTGCGATACGCAGTGTCATCTGCTGATAGGGTTAATTTTTCTTATGTGCAATGGAAGGAACAGGTACTGTGCTTAGTGCTAGAAAAGTTCTTATGGATAACATAAAGAACAAAACTATCAGAATCTCCAGTGACAGCAGGGTAGCCTGGCGCTTTTATTATGCACAGGGCTATCAAAAAAAAACCTGCGGTTACTCGTGGGCATACTTTCTGGGCGCTGCAAACTAAACACGCACATGCACCGTATGTGTTTTGTAGAATCACCTCCTATCGTAATCCAGAATCCAGAATTGCGTCGAACATACCTCCAATTAGTAAGAGGGTTGTTTAGTTACAGTCACGCTTGATTTTGTACAAACTCCATATAGAGAGAGAAGAATTCCTGAAAAGAATGCATGAGATAACAATTGACTTAATAAATGGCTGCCACTTACGTATTTAATAAATGCAATTTTAAGCCTCCAATGTGGGAGAAAAGTGTAAAAACTCGGTCCAAAACTAGTTCGAGGATTTGTTTATTATTAAAGCTACATGAAAGAACTTTAGTGGCTGTACAACTCTTACCACGTGACCGTAGTATACAATTCTTTTCTAACTCGTGGTATTTGTTTGAAGTAACCCTGAAGAAATTGTTTTGAACGGTATTCAGTCGTTGATTAGTTTTAGAAAAGAGAAAAGCTTCCTTCTAAAATTAAGCCTTTGAAAAGTTATAATAAAATGTGTGGTAATCCGTCGGACAGATCGAGTAAAAATTAGCTTATTGCTTCATACCCTAATTACCGCAAGCTCCGAATACCTTCCCCGCTTGCTATCTCAGTAACAAGCTCGTGCTCAAATATAATCAGCAATTAATGTTATTTAAAGTGTTAATCGTCCCTATTGCATTTATTATTACCTACCTCCACCTTCGCATTCGTAACTACAGGCATAATGGAACTACCTTAGGGTGCAGTAAAAGTATTGAGTACCTAGTAATGTATGTGCAAATTAAGTATTGTTCCCACTGCTTAATGTGGATTATTGATTCCATTTCAGATCTCACTCTGTGCGTGTGTGCTATGCTATTAGTGTAAAGCACCCCCAACCAGTTTCCCCTATGGACAAGATTGCTCAACAATTCCTCTTTAGTCTCTCGCGACGATAATAACCCACTTTTTAAGGATATTCACTAATTTACTCTTATTATATTCACAAAATTACCCATACGAAAATAAATCGGAGGAGTTTCAAAGTTTTTGACGCCCTTTTAAAACTTTCACGGAAGTCCAAATTATAAATAATTGAGTTGCACAGCTAATAAATGGTGATCTATCGCCTTATTATGTGAAAAGTGCCTTTCAAATTAAAAGAACCAACATTTCTACGACGTCTTAAACAAACCTTGGTGGAAATGTTAAGAATAATTGGCCAAGCTAGATATAGTAGTTGTGTTGTTTCCTTACGTTACAAGGGTTGTGTAGGAGGATGTTAGACTGTGGTTAGCACGCACGTGCTGCTGGACCCTACCTCATACTATTTATGCCAACCCATCCCTTATCCCTTTACACCCTAATTCAACCTTACTTCGATATGAAGCAATATGTATATGTTACATGCGAAGTTTCCGAATGTCTGTACATTTAAGTTTCGAGTTAACAACAAGGGTGCAACTCAAACCTGTCGATATGAAGAAAAGGGTTCGGAATAAATTATATCCAATTGCCAATTATTATAAAATAGGTGAGAATTATTTCGAGGGTGATTGAGTAAACGAATCAACCCCGAAACGCAACAATAAAAATACGATAATCGGAGGGGAAAGTGATGGTCATCATCCGTTGACCGAACGCGAGGGCCGCTTTTCATGTAATCCATCCGGGCATGAAACAAAATAATTGCCAATTGTGTAATCTAATCCTTTACTAATTGATTTTTACCACTTTGTTTACGATCTCTCCTATATTAGTCCGTTAACTTATGCTTGTTGATATAAACGCGGAATCGCTTTCCTAAAATACAGGACGATTTACGTATTATTAATTTGACTCCAAAAATTTTTCTTTTGAAGAATCTAAATGTCAATTAAATGTTGAATAAGTCAGAAAATGTTAAAGATAGCTATAGGAACATGTAATATCAAAATATGCCATTTTCGATTCTCTATCTCATGCAATAGTAAGAAAATGGTCATTCCATTTAAAAAACTGAGTTTTTAGTCTTTGAAGTTTCTTAAATTTGCATCTTCATTACGTGCGGTCGTACGCAACTGAATATTTTCAATTACACATAATGCTTTTTGGCCTGAGTGTGAAGGAATAAAATTTTGTAATTAACTGTATATAATGTATATTAGATTTTGTAAACGTATCATTTGTTGTAAGTTTAAATTTAGAGTAGAGGGAAGATTTGGCCGAAGAAAGACGGTAATTTTTATCAGTGCCCAATAAAACCCAATCAAAGTGTAAATTAAGGCGACTGTATTTCAAGTTACTGCCAACTAATCGGATCGCTCAGCGCGAAAGAAATTGCATCATCAATTACGTGCAAATATACCGTAAGTAGTGGAAAATTTCCTAAAAAGTGAAATCACAGTAACGCGCAGTTAAAAGTGTTCACGAACTACTTGCTATTAAAGGACCAAAGGCTTAAGCTCGCATTTTGTTTAACGCTTGCGAGTTCTATCGCTAGCGTTTGTTTCTAAATTTGACCAAGAAGCAGTGACGATCTAAATAAAAACTCAAGTTACTGGACTCCATCTATCCGAAGAGACTATAGCGGAGGGTTGCCGATTTCAAAGCACCAGGACATCGACCCACTGAATCAAGAGACTTCATTCATAAGGTAAAATACAATATTCATTTATTCTAATTAAAATCCAACGGTTTACGTATTTTAAAACTCGCGGTCACCTTGCTATTTATTCTCTATGCACTGATAAAAATGGGTTACCATAACTATAACCGTTTCCAAGTAAACAATTATCAAGGTACCATCTGCATCCGCCATTTTTTCTTTACAGTCTAAATAACTTAAAAACCATCAAAGATAGATATCGGCATGCGGGTATCAAAAGAACTAAAAATTCACGTAGAATCCAAAAATGCAATAAAAAATAGAGGCTGCCATTTAAAATAACGAAGTTACGAGCTACTTCCGGTATTTACGGAAGTGCGACCATTTTGAATATATTTTGCATAGATGCGGCTTTCAGAGTTAACTTCTAAGTACAAATTTTCAAAAACCTACCTATTTTATTTTCCCAGAAACGTTTACCTAAAGCTCCCCAAACAAAAACAGTGTGTCTGTATGGAGGTGAGCCCTAGCACTTTTATATTATGCACGAGAGTTACGTATTACTTGTCTTAAGCTCCCCCCCCCTCCTTCTGGAAATATCTGGAAAATGTTGCAATCATTTTTAAAGAGCTTTGGGAATGTTCAACACCTGAATTAAATCTGGGATACGTGATGGTAAATTAAAACATGAAAACGCTACACAATTGAATACCTACCTCGATACAGTACCCAGACAGACATATGACGTTGACTAGAATTCTTGAGCAAGGATTTAACATCGCAACAAGAACCGTTTCGAGCAGCGAGTACCGAAGGACTCCAAACCAATCAGATGTTACCCAAAACGGCACTCGTTATGATGTTATATAGAAGTTGAACAGAAATCCGACGTTAAGGAGAAAACTAAGTTGAGTTTAAAATTATTCAAAGCGAGCTACAATTTTCATGAGATTGCACCATAAAAATCAATCACGTCTTGGGAACATTTAACACTGAAGGTGGATTGGGTTGATGGTGACGATTCCCGGTCACCTATACAACTTTCTCCTCAAGGTCGACTGCCGCCTGTAAAACGGAGTACCTGGAGTTTGTATCACCGGCGTAATAATAGGCGGCTAAGGAGCATAATCCTAGCCAAATTCCCCATTCCAAATACGGCCGGCGTATGGAAAATCTGTAAACGCAGGAATGTTATTTGTAAACCCCTGTAAAGAATACAATCCTTACGTTAGATGTCGCATGCCGCCATCCCCATCGATTGAAATTGTAATTCCTTCTTATATCCCATCTTGTCTGAGCTTCTCTGGTCTGTGAAGTTGGAGTGTCGACTTGAAAGGAATTAAGTTCCAAGTATCTCATAATTTTGTGCTAATTTGTGCTGCTAATTAAAAATTTTGTGCTCATCAGGTTAATGAATAATTCAACTTTTTCTGATGACACTTCAACTTCACGCTGGAGTGTCAACATCGATATTTTCAAATTTGATGAGCACAAAATTTTTAATTAGCAGCAAAAATTAGCACAAAATGAGCACAAAATTATGAGATAAATTTCATTGTCTATAATACGCACCTATATTATCCGTAACTTCAATTCTAGTAGGTTAAATAAAACCTGCAGACTTCACGTTATATCGCGCTGCATTTATCTCTTGGGTTTGTGCTTTGGTCAATTGACCTGACGGAAAGACACTTGTCGTTGTCTTGCTTGTTGGTTGCTTAAAGGTTTACATGGAATTAAACGGACCCCGGGTTACGAGCATGAAATTTATAAAACTGGTTAAAGGGTACCTTAATTACGCGTTTTCAACAAAAAAATTGCGAAACAAGCCCTAAATTTTTATTTGATCTTTTACTTCATACCATGATGATTTTTATGTTGGTAAGAGGGTGCGTATACCTTTGAATGCTTTACTTCAATTTCTTAAGAAGTTATGTTAACATTTTTTGACGATGTTTTGCAGATATTTTAATAAACGTTACAAATTTTAGAAAATGTTGATGTAAAACCACGCATCTGTCTCAAATTATATCATAATCTCAGTAAGTTTTGTCCATGCTTCATAATTAAAATATTCACCAATTCAAATCATGACGTAACTACATTTTAACTCTTCTCTTGTCGGGTGTTCAAAACTGTTGTTACGGAAAAGGGGACCCATAGAAAATTCAAGACTTTCCTCGTTCTCTTTTTGGATATGCAAGGCGGTCGAGGATAATCCGCGGTTCATACGGAGAAAGCGTTCGATACGGAAAAGGCGGCCCATAGAAGATGTGAGTGGTGCCCTTCCCCTCTTGGATGTGGAAGGCGGTCGAGGTTAATCGGCGGTTTGTACGGAAAAAGGGGTCCATATGAAAAAGGCAGCGCAGGAAAGATGCGAAAGGTGTCTCTTTCCCTCTCAAGCGTATAAGTTGACCCTCTTCTAGGGCTTTCTAACATAACATCACATTTTGATGAAGGTAAGTAAACTTTGTATTAAGATTGTAGACAATTTTGGGCTTCTTCCGCAATTTTTATTTGTTGAAAACGCTTAATTAAAGACTTACGCTCTAATTATTATTAATAATTTCATGATCGTAGCTTAGGGGCCGTATAACGCTTAGAGATTCAACTCGCTCCATAATACGGGGTTGTCTACACCACCTACAAAAAAAAACAAAATAATAGTATATTAAGTATGGAGAACGGTAAGGGATTTTTACCGTTCGAAGACAATTGTTTGGAGGAGGAGCGGAGCGACGACTCCAATTATTGTCTGAGAACGGTAACCCTTAACGTTCGACGTGCTTATAACATTTTTTGCGCGATCGAAATTAAAATTATGCAACCAATATAAATATGCACTAAGAAATTAACGAGCAGAATAAATTGAAATGATCGAAGTGGTATGGTGTACATCACTAGGTAACCAGTTTATTTGTCAAAACTGAAATTAATAATTTCTTGTGCATGTGTCTGATGTAGTTTGCTAGCTTTGCACTTCCGTTATGACTTTATGAGCGAGGTATTCGCCGGTGGCCGAATGGTATGTTGAAGATTTTACAGAACAAAATTGTAATTGGAATGGAAGAAAAACGAAAGCACATATTCAAACACATTGATCTCTATTGCTTCAGGTTTAAATGAAGAACGTGTTCTTTCTATAGGAAACATCAGCACAAATTGTAAGTTTAATGTAACAATAATTAAAGATTAAATGTAATGTAAGACTGTTAACATTGAACTGATTGTTTTTAAAAAGGCGTCGGTAAGTATTTTTGCTGTTCTGTTTTTAGATCGGTAAGTAATTTTGGCGTCGTCGTAATCATAGCAACTGGTAAATTCCACTTACTGTCATGGAAACACACATGGTAAATAGTCAGAAATGACCGATCGCGCAAAAAAATATATTTAGTTTTTTTAAAAATTGTCTAACTATTCCATTAAGTCTTGGACGGTCAATTATTTCCACTTTTCTCAAACAATCAAAGCGATTTGAATTTTAATTCTAATCATATTCCTGACTTCAAAAATAAAGCTATGCAGAAAATCATCACACTAACTAATTATACAATGAAAACCCGCTTACTTCGATTAACTCATAAAAGAACCTTTAAAATTTAGATAACAATAAATTACATGTGTAACCCATTAATCAATTGAACTACGAATGTTTAAATTACGATTAACATTTGAATAAGCCCTTCAGCAGTTTGCTGTGGCTAGCACAGATACCACCCGCACACCTACGCATGCGAGATTCTGCCCTTTTATGTCTAAGAATATATGTACCAAATTTGGCTCAGGGACGGTTATGACCCGACTGCCGTGGTAATACTCTTGCAGGCCCTCGTTTATGGGGGGTGGGGGGTATCATTGTGCAGCTCTGCACCTACCCCCCCCCCCCCCCATAAGTAGCAACCCAGGGTGGATACAGGATTCTTCTGTATGAGATATATTTCCATTCAATTTTATTTGTTCTAACTGATGGTGTGGTGTTGGACATATGTTATTAAGTTATAGGCTACATTTTGTCGCTATTTGTAGCCGTATGATTCAACGTCCATTATTTTATATTCATTTGTTCCCATTTGATATCAAATCATACAAAAGTGCGGTTTTTATTTACGCTTTTATAATTAAGTTCCGTTCCCTTATTCTTATTTCAAGGCGGATTTATTAGGCACTCTTTTCCTACCCAGCTCCCGTACAATTCAATTTCAGTTGACATTATTGTAACGAGTGTCACTCTTCCATTCACAGGGCAACATAGTTATTGCTAGATACAAAACTCTAATCATATTTACCTACAAAACTACCACACTTCCGCGGGGCAGCCAAACCACAAATCATACGATAAAGAGAAATATCAACACAAAAAGCGAGCAGTGTATTATTGAAATTTTCTCGACTATCCCGAGTTACAAAATTCGAAAATTAGTATGTAGAAAAAAATGTGCGTAATTCCGTTTGTAACGATTATAATGTGCGCGTCACTCGCAGCAGGTACGCCTTACCTTCTTCGTAAAAATGATCTTTAATTTTTCAATTTCTAGGGAATTCCTGCGAACGGCTACTTTCCCTTTACGAAAGTTTCGAGTGTGGACCGAACGACGTCATCGAAAATGTTGCCACTTCTTACTACTGCGCGACGTCGCCTTATAAAACTGAATATGCGGAAAAATTGTGTTATTTTAAGGGACGCTTTTATCGAAATGGGGAAACCCTTCCGCGGCGGTATGCACGTACTGTTTTTGAAGACGTTTGTGACTATACTTGTCGAATATCCGTCGAGTTGGGTTTAGGGTAGGTATAATCGAATGCTAAGTATTTTCTTAAGGATTCTTTTAGACCTTACTTTGAATACGGCAACTGTGACACTAATGAAACCATAGGTAAGTGACCTGTAATTTCATCAATGATACCAAACTTACCCCGATCTTTATTAAAACATTTGAAATTTATTATACACGCATTCGGTAATTGCAAAAGCAACATTTTTAGATAACCGAGGATTTTTTAATGAGTGTTTTAAATTATCCACAGAGCTATGATAAATTGGTTGTCTGTTAAATAACGACTAGTGTAGTAAGTACTTTGATCGAATTCTTGTAACTGGATGGTAATTAGATACATGGGTGTTTAATTAGATTTTCGTAGTTGTACAGGGTAGTTTCATTATAGGATAGGTTTCTCTAAAATTTGGTCTCGCTATTGTTTCTGGGTCAATGATTTTTGGGTCAATGAGAAAATTTGGTAGCGCCAGTCTGGTGGGAGATAAGTCAGAAATAATGGATCATACGTGTCGGTTTTTGTTGAGTTGAATCCGTTTCATGACCTGTATGAGGACTGCTTACGCTGCGAGTAAAAAAAATCAAATCAATCAAAACAGGCTCAATAAAGTCTTAAATACCTTGATACTGTCAATGATTCCAGAAACCAGTTTTACACCTGCAATGTCCAATGCAAAAAACGCACAAGTCATAATCATAAGCACTAAACTGACCTCTTCTCAGGAAACTCAACTTCTTTAGTTCATCACACAATCTCAACTATTTTAATTTTGTTGACCTACTTATAACCTTTTAATTCAATAAATTTTCCTTTTATGAACGTTACTGACCAACAAACTAACTTGACTTTAATTAACAAACAACACTTCGATTCCACTTCTTTTATTATTAAAGTAAGCACACTTCTCCTATCTAAACACGCACCTGCGAGAAACATCTGTTTACAGAATTAATTAATTTTAAGCGATAAAGCAACTCTTATCTACGAAAAGAGAAAAAAATGAGATAAATTTATCAAATATTACGCAAATAATTTTCCTTGTTTTATAAACGTAAATTCTTATCAATTAAAAACAAGATAAACAAACCACACTACGACTAAAAAAAATTAGACATCGTCCATACTACAAAATTTACACAGCAGTATCTAAAAGCGCAACAGAGTGGGTGATAGGTCCCAGACCTCACTGAAGGAGAGCTAGTTTACGTAATCCAATCCTGAGCGCTTGAATCTCGCCACCCAGGTTATACGTTATAGTATACCCTTGCGGCATCCACCATCGGATCAGCGGTTGTCCGGGACTGGACTGGATAGTAATGGATCTTTATTTGGCATGTTACACAAAATCTAGCATCTATTGCCGTGGGTTATCCTTGTAAGCCTCCCTAACGACTGTGTTTGCTCAAATCGTGCTTCCTTTTCCGTGCTCTGCCACGGATGTTTACAGGATCTCTCAGTAATTTACAGCACAGACCTGCTCGTAAGACTCAGCAAGGGTATTAACTGCATCTTGAAGACACTCTGATTCTCTCCTGAAGATGGTTTCTCGAGTTTTCTCCGAAGAGTTGCTCTTCGGTTCAGGAATAGACATGCAGTTTCTTTTTCTTAGAGTTTCGTTATGATTCGGCCACCTGCAAGCCTGATTGAGGGGTATCTAAAGACCTGCTCTACGATATACATAAAACAGTCGTATTCTCAATTCTAGAAAAACCGGCGAAGGTTCGCCACAGGGGCTATTCGGTACATTGAATTTTGGTCAAGCGGTTAATTGAAAGTCGGAATTTTTTCGTCGGAAAATGACACTGATAAATAGATCTAAATTCACTTCTAAAATACTGTAAATTTTAGTTTGCGAGACATTTAGGTGTTTTAAGGAAGAATTTGTTCCGCCTGGGACAGTTTCGTCATTTATGTAGGGCAGATAAATGCATTTGTTTTAGTAGATAATAATAAGTAAATATTATTGTACTTAACATAAATTTAATTGCGTGATTTATTTATTTACAATTAACGCTCTCGAGTATTCTAGAATGTTCTCCAACAAGCACGACATATTTCCCGGAAAGATTGCATCACATGCGCCTTCGTTCTTTATCGCCGATGATTTTTATTTTAATGTCAACGGTCAACGTTGCTTTGTATAGGAATTGTTGGATATTTTGTTTAAATTGATCGCCTTGTAATTTGTTTATTTAATTGTAAAAGTGAAATTACGTGTTAAAAAGTAGAAACATCTGGTCGTGTTTGCGCGTTGTATGAAAAGATTTATCTGGTAATCGCGATAAAAACATTCGTTATCGCGTTGCGTAAGGTAAAATTGAATTAGTTTCAAGATAAGCACGTGTTATTGCTAGGGTTTTCTCAAAAGCGGTACCGTGCTTTAGCGGCCGTCAATGTACCGTAACGTTGCCGCGTAGTATATGGACACTGGTTTTCAACCGAACGTTAACACACACGGTAACGGTCTTAATTGAAGCGGGAACCAGTACGGCGGTAATAGTTGTGCAACGTTTTATACTATAATCATACAATGATACTTCAGTTTCAGACTTTACGTCTATCTCCTATCGCTTCGACGACCGCTCTTTTCTCACCGCTTTTGTGACGTCACTCACCGTATTTTAACGGCCGTAAGACGGCACCGTAGCTTGTCTCGACTTACAGTTCACTTACGACACAAAGATTAACTCACTCTTAACACAACTATCTTTCCTCTATAAAATTATATAACTGGGAAGATGAACTGTTTTGCAAACTATGCTCAAAGTACGGCCATAAACTCGATTCACGTCTTCACCTAAAAAGAGTCACGATTAGCGTCCGGTTCGATTATTAAAAACCATTACCCTCTCCTTCCTTAATAAAATACTGCGCCGTCGAAGGAATTAATATCTGCTTACTTCTGTGATAATTACGTGCTCATCTTTAAACTTGCAAGTAATTAGCTTACGCCGCGATAAAGCGTCTTATCGAAAACGGTCAGAGAAAAACATGAGATAAACTTTTACAAATACAACGCAGATAATTCTTAATGTTACTTAATCTCAAAAAATAAAGATAACAATTATTTAAACAAAATCAAACATTAATTTCGATACAACACATTGATTTGAAATCAAAAGAAATATGATCGACATTGGGTTTAATCTCCAATAGACAACCACATTTAACGTCGACAGTAATTGGAATGCACATACAGGGTAACCCATCATTACGGTAGGTGGCGGTAGGTCCTTAATGTTTCCTAAAAATTACCTTAAAATCGCCTAGTAAAGTTACACTTCCAAGACTTATATACCTACCCTTCATTCACCCTCCAGAGATGCTGCCTTAATATGGTCTACTAACGAAACTAATTTAAATGAGTGTGCTCAATGTTTAGCAGTTAAATGCACCCGTAATTGCCTACGAATATGCTTTTCGACGAGAAATGCTAGTTTTTCCTTGCGACCGGTCTTCTTATAACGGGCGATCAAAAATGAGTTGCTGTCGAGTCGCCTTTGGAAGTTCAAGTTAAGTACGATTTCCCATGTAAACAAAAGTTCCAAAGGTGACTCGACAGCAACTCATTTTTGATCGCACAGTATAGCTTCAGGTGTATCAAGGACGTTACGTGCATTACGGATAATAGCACGACGCATATAAATAATGCGAACAAACCGGCTCATAGTAGTCTTTGGAACCTCGAACAGGCGCCTGAAATCACTTGAGAGCCCTTAAAATGCCTTAATTTAATACCAGACTCTCGGAAAGCGTTTAAAATCATTTACGTGCAGAATCCAAAGGCGATTAACCGCCCTTAACGACTTTAAAAGTGTACACGGTGGCCAACTAAGAATGCGAGGTATTGTATCTGAGAATCTATCCATCGTAGAGGCTTGCGGTGAAAAATTTTTTACTAAAACGGCCACGAGCAAAACCTGGAAAATATTTTTTAGTTTCTGAAATGACCGCTAGGGAGCGTTACTGCAATCTGGAATCTAAAAAAGTGATGTTTCTGTGAATTCCGCTATATTAACCTTACAAAAAAATGTCCGGTCTTTGAAGACGATGATCATCTGAACCTTTTTTGTTTGACAATTAGCATTGATAACGCCAGTTTCGACAGAACGCGGCCCCACTTACGCCGAACTAATGTGCACATCTTTGAACACCTGAATAACTAGTTAACTGTTTTAACAGCAACAAAAAACACGCTCGCCCGACAACAAAACCTCTTATCGTAAACGACCAGATGTGCCTACATTTAAACAGGCTATTTCACGTTTTATACGACATGTTAACCTTCTTTGTTTGACCGTTTGCCGCTATTGCCGTCGATGGCGCTTATGCATTGAGAGCAATTAGGTGATAGGTGTACCAACATTTTTGTAATGTTAATTATCTCTTTTGGCAGATGTCGTGGAAGGAGAATGCATTCATGATGCGCTAAGTAACGTGGATTTCTTCAATTATGATTGGGCTCCAGTTTTCTTCACAGGGGATCAGTGTCCCTTCTTTTGGATTGCCGATGAGCGTAAGTAGCATTGTTAATAAAACGCAAATTCCAGTAAAGCAAGACAAATCTGTCAATTTGAGCTACAACTTACATTAAGTTGGTTTTTGATGCACGTTTTTCTCAAGCCTCCTGGAAAATATATGAATCTGGTGATAGTAATCTAATTTTTTATAGCTTCCGATTTGACTTCTGATGATTGCTCCGAGGATTCAAGTAAGTAAAGTTTGTCGTTGCTAAAATGTTCTAATCCCACTTTCAGGAACCTGTTGCAAATATCTTAACTACACCATAAAAGCGGGGAGGAAATTTCGACCTACAGACTTAGTTGAATGCGACTGTACATGTCCTCCTATGACTGAATGTATTCACATCTAAGGCAGTTTTGTACTGAGTGATCTAAAATGATCGCACTTGAAATCACTCACTTCTAGAGATCAGTAGTAAAATAGTCATAGATGTAATTTTGAAGTTTTATTTTACATGTTATAAACACTAAGGGATGATTAAGAGATATTATCATCTTCACCATCATACCACCGTCAGGATTCGTTCATTAAAAATTTTCCAGCACGAGGTTCCGCGGATAAGGAAAATTTTTGGTAGTGAATGTGTTTTGGGAGTGTACTGCGACGGATCTGGTGAATGAAAAGGAATTCTGCTTTCTGAAAAATAACGAATTTAGACTGGGTCTGGAATACGGGGGAATTAATGGTCAGGTCTGTATTAATATCTGTTTATGGATTCTGTTAGGCAAAGTGATCAAGGTCTGGGAAAAAATCTCTGGTCAAAATCAAAATCAAATGCTTATAGGTACAAGGAGAGTGGGAAATTAAGAAGGGATGTAGTTTCAAAGGATGGGGACGAAGGCAGGCGACATCTAACGGAGGAATTCTACAACATTATTTATAGGGCGTTAACAAAATTTATACGTTACCCATTCTTGACTTTTCTTGCAACAGACGAGCAGATTTATTGATCCTCGGATTCGACCAACGATGATAGGACTAACCTGGTGGGTGCAGTATTAAAAATTCAAGAGCTTTGGAAAGAAATTGTCGTAGAAAAGATTCAGAGGTTTGGAAAGTTTCACTAAATACGATGGAATCGAACCTCAATCCATCAGAAGGGAGGTGTGGAAACGTTGAGTGACGGAATACCTTCCAAAGGGAATGATCATCCGATCCCTTGAAATTGAGGACGCTTGTCCTTATTTTGGGTCGAAAACATGCCGACGAAATGCTGGAAACGTGGCATCTTTTCGAAAGAGCTTTCCCTCTCTACAAGGTTAAATTTATAGGGTAGAGAATCTGCAGAGAACACAAATAAAAATGACATTGACAATGTTTCGGGAAAAGGATTCGAGCTGTAGATTGGAAATGACAACGCATTAAATACACACGAGAATCAATTGTTCTTTGAACGTGGTTTTTCCGAACGATTGATCTGTGTTTAGATTGTAAGAAGCGAGACTCTATCATCAAAGTTTGTGATTAAGGGGTTTATAAATTATTTTGAAACTTTTCCACCATTAAAAGGAGAAATTTTCACGAAATTAATTAATTCATGTTTTTCGGATACAGATGTTTAAAGCAATTTTAATGTTACTGACGCGAACTACACAGGCCAGTCTCGTTTTGGATTCACTAGCAGTGAAATAACTACACTGAATTTTTTAATACTAGCTGTTAATGGTAGAGAAAATGTACTGGCGTGCTTAATTACTTTGTCCTTGGTCAATATACCGTCGATTAATTCATGCTACTAAAACTTGCGTATTTTACGATAGTATTTATTTCGTACGATTACAAAATAATCCTTCCTTGTAATATAATAAACTGACACATTCATTTTTTAACTTCCTCTTTGCAACATCATGCTCTCACGATCGAAGGACCGGATTCTTTCCAAAACTTTACCGGATAATCACCGCCACTGAACAAATTTACTTTTTGCATGGCACTGCTTGGTCTGATAACCCAGTTCCGAACGAATGCAAAATCTTACTCTGGACAACGCACTAATCTAAATCTAAATCTTCTGGAATAACCTCTTACTGATTACTGATTAATTGAAGAAGGCTTCTAATAATTTAGTAAACCCTTTTTTCTTAAGAGCAAATCTCATTGGTGGTACCCCCCGAAATGTATATATTGTATATTATGTATCACGCGCTGAATTTTCTGCAAATTTGACAAATCTTACGATGACCAAACGGTCATTTCGCAATTTCAATCACGTAACCCTAAATAAGATAACTGAATCTAATCCAAACCCCGGACATACGGGCGACACCTATTTTCGGAACTAATTATGAGGTCGCTGCGTATATACTGCAGCTGTGACCGTTTAACTTAAATGCAACACCCCAAGTTGGGCGAGCAAATAAAAATGCAGTGTGTAATTTTAAAACTTAAACTTTAACGTAGAAACGTGCGTCTTCTAAATTTTCAATGGACAGCAACTCGGTCTCAATATTACTCCAGTATTTAAACGGACTTCCCTCCTTCAACAAATCGAAATTTCTTATCGAATTATCGACGCCTGGCAACTCAATAAACCAATCACCTTCCTATAGGACGCTTTCTTCAGTCACGTACGCAAACTTTATGCGAAATTATCTTATCTCAAATACAATATTTTCTACGAAAACAAACAGTTCCTTCCCCATTAAAGGGCAACCTTACCTCTAGATAATTGCATCAATATTTTGTAAAAGATAATGAAAATACCCAAATCTGAACTGTCACAAATGAATAAACAACATAAATTGATAACGAAAAAGAGCTAAAATTTTCCTATCCTTAGTAATTCTAGGAACTAATCTTTTTTACAACGAAACAAATAAACATCTTGATACGGGCTAGGTACCCAAAATCGTTTTGTGTTTAACCGTAATTTCACGAGATTATAGCACGTGATTTATAATTCACTTCAGGTGCCTGAACCTAAACCTCAACGTCCAAATCGACCTACATATAACAAAAACAACCGCCAATTCCACCAACTACTTACGGACCTTTACAATTCCACCAAATATAATATATTGGAACTTTTTAGTGGTTCCGAACTACCATGCCTACGGGCCTAAAAATTGTACTTATCTTTCGAATTCTCAAGAACTAATTGCAAATTCGGCATTTCCATGTTAAACGATCATTAACCAGGTTTCGTTGATATCAGAATTTATTTTCTCACCCCACGGTGCGCCATCTTGGGATAGAAATTTGGAAAAATTAAAAAAAAATGGAAACTAAAGCAGTCCTGGGGACTTTTATAGGGGCAGCACCCCGATTTTTTTTGGCACAACACACCCTGTATACTTAATGAAGTAAGCAAATACCCATCAGGCATTCTTGGCCCTAGGTATTCTTCTATTGTAATTTGTAGAAAAACAAAAGATGGGGAAGATGACAAAACGTTTTCAGGAATCATCTAGTTACTAGAGCATAACAATTTTAATAAATAATCACTGGCTAATTTAATATTTACAGATAGCGATATTTGTTTTAACAAGATTTGCGTGACCTCCATAGGAGGAGATTTAAACGGAAAGCATCAAAAGTATGCATCAAATTCATGACCAAACAGTTATAAAAAGTGTAAGAGAGGTGCGATCACCATTATTGACTTCCAGTGCAAACATTACAACATTATTACGAAGTCGGTGCAAGTTGTTTGCCCTTAATACACTTTACCAACACAATATTACATTAAACTAGTACGGCTGTACCTCTTTAACTCGATTTAGTGCACGTTGTATACATATCGTGGAACAGATTGCAGTTTATTACGAAGACTATGAATTATCTTCGCGAAACATGATGTTGACTTTTAAACTAACTAGAGCACATGCGATCTTCCACTACTCACGTAATTGCAAATTTCTGCTAATATCTATTATTTTATATGGGCGCTAACAGTATCCAATTATATGATAGGGGGAAGGTAAGTTTCGTTGGGCTAATTTAAATGCGCGCAAAACTGGCAGCTGACAACCTTTAGATAAATAGTTCGAATCACTTCCAAAGTTTTTAAGTGAAAAGGACAAGCGCGGATAATTTGTCCTGATTAATTACCGCCGATAAAAATTCTTTACGAGTAAACGTCGAAAATTACATAGTTTTATGCATTCCTTTTGGTGAAGAAAAAAACCCCGGTCTAGACATTGTACTTAGACATTCCAGGCGCATTGCTTACTACATGCAAAATGGAAAAATGGTATTGTCGCATTACGGATTTTTGAAGATGCGACACTACGCTTGCAATTGCATGGATTGCTCATATACAGGGTGTTTTTTTGGGAGCTTTAGTTAAAAGTTTCTGGGAAAGTAAAATAGGTAGGATTTTGAACATTTGTACTTAGGAGTTACTCTGAAGGCCGAATCGATGTAAAATATTTTCAAAATGGCCGCACTTCCGGAAACACCGGAAGTAGATAGTAACTTCGTTATTTTAAATGGCAACCCCTATTTTTTATTGCTTTTTTGGATTCTACGTGAAATTTCAGTTCTTTTGATACCCATATGTCATATCTGCCATTTATGGTTTTTAAGTTATTTTGACTTTAAGAAAAAAAATGGCGGATGCTGATGGTACCTTGATAATTGATTACTTGAAAAAGGTTATAGTCATGACAACCCATTTTTATCAGTGCATAGAGAATGAATAGGGCTTTCTTTTACTGTACTTAAAACAAAGTTAAGTTGCGTACAACCGCACCTATGGAGATCCAAATTTAAGAAACTTCAAAGTCTATAAACTCAGTTTTTTTAAAATGGAATGACCATGTTCTTAATATTGCATGAGATAGAGAATCGAAATTGGCATATTTTGACTATACATGTTCCTATAGCTATCTTTAACAGTTTCTGATTTATTCCCATTCCATTGAATTGATCTCGGAATTGATGCCATTTTTTTCGCAATTTCTTTTTAGTAGTTGGCCATGATTTTATAACAATCGAATTTTAAACAAATCAAGGAATGGATTCTTTAATACCATTGATTCTAGTTCTAGTCTAAATAATTCATTAATAAATAACTCATTTAATAAGGATATAGGACAGAAAATTTTTGAAAAATCTAAACAGAGGCGTTCAACTGAATTTCTTAAACAACGTATAAGTCTGGAAATTAAGAGAGGTAATGCGATATCTGTTCTAGCAACAATTCCATACCAAAAATGTTTCAACAAAGTTTTTTATATTTTGCATTGAATTTATTTTGTTAATCTTGCATTTGCAATTCAATTCATTTTCTTAAATAT